>NC_137789.1:25264799-25627299 GCF_963383645.1 Muscardinus avellanarius | reverse complement strand
ATTTCCCTTTTGCATTTCTGGTAAAACTGATGATCTGTCATCTATAAGAATTCCCATGACATAAAATATATGTATTTCACTTCTGTTTTTAAACTTTCTTCTGAATTTGGATTTCTTGATAGACTCTTCCTTTCTTTCTCTATTTTACACATCCTCCATCGTCCACTGGATCACATTGTTTCTAATGAGATGTCTGCTATAATTTTTAACATTTTCATTTCATTTCTTCAGCTACTTTAAAAGTTTTGTCTTTGTATCTGATTTTCAGCAAGTTAATTATAATATGCAATGGAATCACATGTATGGACCTGATAAATGTGATGTTCTGCAGTACATTCTCAGTGCTTTTAAAAAATTAATTAAAATAGGAGCCAACAGCACCAGCAGTTTACCACCAGAGCAAAAACCTGATAGTCTTTCCTGTCTGTTCTCCCCCATGTATACTAAGGCTTTTATAAGCAGCAAATTTCAAACTTTAAAACTTGTACTTTTTGAAAGATATAAAGTGTTCATTAATTATGCTATTTTATATGTGAGTTCTGAGTTTAAGAAAATGTTTTACTATTTTCACCTTTTTCTTTTAATCCCTGTTTAATTCTTGACCTTGCTTAAATATCTTTGTTGAGTAACACTACTGTCAAGGACAGTGAACTTTTTCCTCCTTGTTATCAATATAGTTTTTATTGAAATGCTCTGTAATACTTTTTCCCCACAATTTTGAAATTATTTGCTTAAGTGTTTTTCTATTCTATCTTAAAAGTTAACCTTTGTAGCTCCAGGACTATTATGATCAATTCTACTCAATAAGCTTTTGCATAGAAAAATGAATGAGTCCATAATGAGCTATTCCTGTAAAATAACATAAAAATTTCCTGGGTCTTTTTCAAAGTATTTTATGTGGATGGTCTATAGGAATCATGACCAGAAAAATGTCCTGGGGCCAAAAATGTTTGGGAAATACTAAATAACATCACAAACCAGGCATGGTGGCACAAACTTGCTGAGATAGGAGGATCACAGGTTTGAGTACAGCCTAAGCAATGTTGTAAGACTCTCAACAACCCAGATACAACTTGTTTCAAATCAATAAAGAAAATCTAAAGGGCTGGGGTGTAGCTTGGAAGTAGAATGTCTCTGGGTTCAATCCCCAGTACCACACACACACACATAAAAATAAATTTTGAGTTTTCTAAATGGTTACTCAATTTGTAGTATTTGTGAAACCTTTTGATTATAAGAGCATCTTCCCTGAATAAATTAATTGGGTTTAGTAAACATTTGGAGATAATATTTAGAACTGTGAACCTCACAGCCATGTAGCCACGGATTTATTCAATACTGGCGCCTCATAGCATGGGTTTTTTTTTTTTTTTGTAAGAGTAAAAAATTTTAAATAATTGCTTCAAAGTAATGAGAAATAACTTATAGTGTCTACTAAACAGATTATTAAATGATCAATTACTACATAAGAAGATACTTCAATACTGAATGACTTAAAATAACAAGTCATTATTGTCTTCCATAGTTGTTTGGGTAAATTTAGCATAGGTGGTAAGTTATGACGTTTAATCTCTCATATAGTTGTAGTCAGATGCCCACTCATGCTATAGATGTCTGTTGGTACCATTTTTCTGGGTATCTAAATGGCTCACACACATAGTCAGCAGTGAGTTCTGTTAGCTATGAGCTCAGCTGAGGACTTCAAGTAGAATGCTACACTCTGCTCTCAGGTTAGACGTCTCAAAGCATTATAGCTGAGTTCTAAAAAAATGCAAATGGAAAACTAAGGCTTCATATGACTCAGCATTTGAAGTATCACAGTATCTTTACCACTGCACCATGTTGGCCAAAGCAAGACACGGGCCCAGCTCAATCCAAGGGAAGAGGATTATATTTCACTCTGTAATGGAGAACAACACAGAATCGCAACAAAGAATTTGCTATCACAACTGCCATCTGGCTGAATATTATGTATAAACACCCATCAAAAGGCCTTTAAAGCTCTTGTCCATTACAACAAAAGGTTCAGGTTCCAAACCCAGGATTTTTTTAGATGTAAATTAGATTCAAGTATATATAAGGCTTCTTAAACATGCGTCATATTCTGTCTGATTTCTAATTATCTGAATACTTGTAGCATAAACAGACAAGTCATCTTCTCTGTAAACATTGATTAGTAGCCATTAGCCATTAATACACCCATTTTTTTGTGGGTGGTGGTGGCAAGAAACAGGCATCACATAGCAGTCAAAATCTAAGGCAATTCTGAAATTCAATTCTGTATGTTACCGGTTCCTTGATCAATACTCAGTTTTGCTTCCCGGGAATTGTTTTCTATGTCATTTGGCTTCACCACTGGGCTTTTTACTGTGCTCTCTGGACAGTTGGCTATGTACTCTGAGTCATGCTTTTTTGTTAATATAAAAATAGAAGGAAATTGTATTTTCAGCTGAAAACTATGAAGTTTGTTTCCTGTCTATGAACAGATAAACTCCTAACGGGCTTTCCCATTTTGAGCCATCTCCCTTTTAAAAAATATATAAGCTAATTTTGAATTTGCTGATATAATTTTTGGGTTTCTTATACATTTTATTGTGGTTTATTTCACTGGAACAAAAGTACATCTACATATTTCTTTGAGACAGGCTCCTTCTAAAATTATGTTTAAGAGTCAGGGATGACATCCAATTATGTCCTTAAGATTATTGGAGGATTTTTTTTTTTTGTCTACTTGAAGGGTTCATAAGCACACTCTTAAATCTTTCTGAATTGTAGCCAAAGGTTTTACCTCTTCACCTGTGTGATTATCTTTACCTTAAGGTTCATTTTTACTTTGAAAGCCTATGCTATCTTAGGAGGCTAGTAATTATAAACAGTTTTGTTTTTGAGTACAGGAAGTTCTGTATTCTTTATATTACCTCCTAACCTCGCTTGAAAACTGTAGTTCCCTTTTTATCTAATCTCTTTCCTCTATCCCTTATCTTGTGTCTAAAAGAAATCACTTGGAACATTCAATATTTTGAATGAAAAATCTCCTAGAGGGTTTTAGTCAGCTTGTCCATCCCTGGGATCAAAATACCTGACAAGCACAACTTAGAAAAAGAAAGGTGTATTTGGGGCTCACAGTTTCAGAGTCAGTCCATGATCAGCTGGCTCTAAGGTAAGAACCTCAGGGGAAGCTTTCAGGGCATGGCGGAGGGGGAAAAACCACTCAAATCTCATGGTACCCAGGAAGGGGGGGCAGGCACCAGGGACAGATACAGTTCACAAGCCACAGCCCCCCCAGTGGCCCACATCCTCCCGCCATGCCCTGTCCCTGAACCTGGCTGCATTGCCCACATATAAAGTTTTTTTTTTTTTTTTCCTATACTAGGGATGGAACCCAGGAACATTTGATGTTTGAGCTATACCTCCTACCCTATTCTTTATTCTTTATTTTGAAACAGGGTCTCACTAAGTTGTGGAGGGCCTCAGTAAGCCACTTCTTCTATTTTTGCAATACTGGGGATGGACCCGAGGGTCATTGCAACTCTGAGCTATACTCCCAGCCCTATTTTTAAATTTTATTTATTTATTTATTTATTTATTTATTTATTTATTTAGGTACTGGGAGTGGAACCCAGGGGCTTTTCTATCTCCAGGCTATACTTCCAGATCTATTTTATACTTTATTTAGAAACAGGGTCTCACTAAGTTGCTGAGAGCCTCACTAAGTAGTTGAAGCTGGCTTCGAACTTGTGTGATCCTCCTGTCTCAGCCTCCCAAGTGCTGGGATTACAAGTGTGTGCCACCATGTCCGGCTTGAGGATCTCACTAAGTGGCTGAGGCTGTCCCCAACCGTGATCCTCTGGTCTCAGCCTTCTGAATGCTGGGATTACAAGCATGCACCAACATGCCTAGCTCCACATATAAGGTTTTGAGGGACATTTTAAATTGAAACCATGATAGTGAATTGCCTTTTTCTTTAAGTTCATTTTTGTAAAATGTTGTTGTTGTTATTATTGTGTGTGTGTGTGTGTGTGTGTGTGTGTGTGTGTGACTGGACACATGTTCCCTAACTTTTCTGCCACTCCCTAGGCAAGTTCACTTTTTTTTTAACAAATCCCCATAATAATTGCTGTTGTAACCTTTCAATCTCTAAGCACATAGTACATATCAGCTGGATCAAGATCATCTGTTGTCATGTGTTACTTGATCTCCAAGTCACTCCCATATGTTTTACATTATTGTTATGATAGCTCCTCACTGCTGGCAACAAATTCCATTCTTGTTATCTGCTCTGTATAATAAGGCACCACCAAATTATAAGTTTAAAATGATGATTTAATATTACCATAGTTCCATGGATCAATCGGGGTTAGCAGGATGATTCTTATGGGGTCTCATCTCTATTTGTAGTCAGATATTGGTTGTAACTTGAGTCATTTGAAGGCTCATTTGGGCTATGTTGATGGCTTACTTACGTGGAAGGACATGAACGTAGCTGTGGTCTGTGAGAGGTCTGTGGGGGTTGTCAAAATGTCTTGAACTTCTTGTAGTATCCTATCTAGGCTACAAGGATGAGGGTCCTAAGAGCAACCATTCTAAGAGATCAACACGAAAAACTGAAATACGACTTTGATCCTAGCCTTAAAGGTCACGTAGCTTCATTTCTATAGA
The DNA here is from genome assembly GCF_963383645.1 of Muscardinus avellanarius. Lineage (NCBI taxonomy): Eukaryota > Metazoa > Chordata > Mammalia > Rodentia > Gliridae > Muscardinus > Muscardinus avellanarius. The sequence goes on along the minus strand of NC_137789.1, from coordinate 25,622,640 downwards.
ACTGCACTGGGCAAAAAAAGGAGAATGGGGAAATAGATTTTATATTTCCACAAAAGGAATAGAAAAATCCATATTCATATTTCATAATTTACCATCTTGAGTCTTAAGTCTTAGTTAAGTTTTGACAAAGCCTCTTAAGAGATTGCTCAAGGAGTAGAGGAAGATAGCTGCCCAGCCATACACAAAGGCCATAAATATAACTCAAGTTTAGTTTTTCTACCTATTAGTTCTGTGTCCTGTATAAGTTTTATTATTTGTTTATACTTAGGAACAAAAAGCAAAGTATGTTGAATTACTTTGCCAAGAATGGTAGCAAATGCCTATAATTCCAATATTTGGGAAGCTGAGACGGGAGGATCACAGGGTTAAGGCCAGCCTCAGCAGCTTAGCAAGACCTTATTAAAAAAAAAAAAAAAGGCTGGTGGTATTGCTCTGAGGTAGAATGACCATGCTTCAGTATCCAGTGCCAGAAAAAAAAATTACCTTACATATAGTAATAGGAAAAGCAAAATAAATTCTTTTTTATTATCCATCCCCTTTTGAAATTGACTGAACACTTTCCATAAGTGAAATCCTTTGCTTTTTACCTATGTAAAGCATTTTTCTGAGCTTCTAAAATGATTCAAAATCATGAAACTTACAATTATTGAATACTTGTTAGGAATTGGTTATTTTCGCAGGCCATAAAAATAGACAATTGTGTAAAATATACTCTCTTTCCTTACTAAAGCAGAAAGAATTAAATACTGCTTAAATAAATCCAACCACTTGATAATCTTACTTAATTCTGTTTTCAGGCATTGTTTGAATTTGCTGAGAGCCCAGGACAGTGAAGATGACGACTCTTAAGGGATTGTTCAATGAGTGGTGGAAGATGGATGTCCAGCCACGCACGAAGGCCGTCAATGTAACTCAAGTGTAGAGTGGATGGAAGAAGGCATTCTGAACGCGTCTCTCCACCGTTGCTGGTTTCTCTACCTGATGTCCCACCCAAGTGTAATAGGGCCTTTAGGTAAAGTTCAAAATTGCAAAGAAGAGAAGTTGCCTGGTGAATAGTTGCTGTGGAGTAGAATCTCACATGGAAAGATCTGAGGGGTCACTCAAAGTTGTTGTTTCCAGATATCTACTCCACTAAAAGTCATAACGTCAATCTTTATATTTCACCCAAAGTTTACAACATTAATCACTTTTCTAGTTAGGCAACAGAGGAAGAGACATTGTTGTTAAAATGGATCTATAAATCAAATGTACACTGAACTCAATGTTCTATTTCTTATGCATTAGAACACATTTGTTTATCAGATTATTTGTCATACTTTGGAAGGTATGAAAAAGCCTTTGTTAGAATAGAATTACATATAGAACAGTGAATTTTCAATAAGACATAGACATAATACATGAATGCATTCATTTATTCCTATCAGACAAATGTCTAAGATGGGTCTCCATTAGAAATTTGTTTTATTTGGACAGGATTGAGTTCCAGGAAATTTACCTTTTCAAGGGTTTTCCAGGTAATTCTGGTACACATCAACACACCAAGTTTGAGAACCTTAGTCCAGTCATGTATTACCTGAGGACTTAACATGATACAGGAGGTCGAATTTAGAGAAAACACATGTAAATAGATTAAAATGTTCCTTTTTACATATCAATGATCCCATTGGATTTTTCCCCAGTAGCTGTATTGTAGAAATTTACCCAACGTTTCATTACTGTATTCTAACCTCCTGCCATTTACCAACACGGTTTTATTCTGGACTTCCGGAGCTGCTCAGGCATGCTTACACACACTACACTCTTCCATTTCCTCTTGCTTTTGCATATTTTCCCTAAGTTCTGCAATTCCATTTCTCACCTTTCTGCTTCTGATCTCCCGTCATCTTTCAAAATTTCACTGGTCCATCACCTTTCTCAGGCAGACTTCGCCGATTTGTATCATCACGGGCTCCTTCTTCCTCCTCAATCTATAGCTTTCACATTTTTACAAATCTAAGAAAAATGTTTATATACAGAAACTACAAAGGCTTGGATGCAAAGAATACCTTTTCTCAAACCAGGGAAAATACTCTCAACAAACACAGTACCCTCTTACCTGGGCCATAGAAAGCTTTTCAAATAAAACAGTTTCAAAACTCATAGGCTCTTCCTGTCTAAAAGCAACAAGTATTGCACCTTTCATACATACGTGAAGCACCAAGCTGCTGCCCACAGATACAACGAAAAGAGAGAACCAATACGCAAAAGTAGGTTAAAAAACTTTGGAGCCCGGGGTGCTGGTGCACGCTTGTAATCCAGCATTTGGGAGGCTGAGACAGGAGTATTGCGCAGGCTCGAAGCCAGCCTCAGCTACTTAGTGAGGCCTTTTGCAACTCAGTGAGACCCTGTTTCAAAATAAAGAATAAAAGATAGGGCTGGGGGTGTAGTTTGGAGAAAGAATGCCCCTGGGTTTCATCCCTAGTACTTCCATAACAACAACAACAACAACAACAACAACAACAACAACAACAGTGGACTCTGCATTATCCAGGTTGGCTGTAATGTCTTCTAGTCTAGTTTTTTTTTTTTTTTCCCCTTGTTTAAAAGATTTGTCTTTTCTGTGGAATATAAAGCAGAGCTGCTCAGATGCTCAGAGTAGTTTCTTTGAAATGTAGCCAAGTGAAGGCTGAGGCTCATCCATGCCCTTGTTGGATGGTTCTTTTAAATCCTTATGTCATATACTTTAAAGATAGAGGCTGACAAAACAGCCCCCAGGACAGAGGATACTTTGTACATAATGTGTCAGATGTCTGGGAGAGGGGGCCGATTATTTACTTTCCAGTTGCTTTTCCTCTGAGAGGAGTGTTAGTTACCATCTCAGCATTCCATGGGGAGGGGCGGTGGCTGCAGGCATCCTGTAGGGTAGCCGGCCCACTGAGGGAACACCATCTCCTTTATGGCTGGTAACTGAGAGTGGTGCCTAGAAGAGACACAGTATCAGGTCTTCAGCACATCCATATGTGGACTATTCTGGAACAAGTCAGACTGTACCCAAAGTTATCAGCAGCTCAATTTGCTGTCATAAAAGGCAGACAGCTTAGCCGGACGTGGTGGCGCATGCTTGTAATCCCAGCACTTGGGAGGCAGAGACAGGAGGATTGCGTAGGTTCAAAGCCAGCTGCACTGGTTTAAGAGATCCTGTTTCCAAATTTTAAAAAAAAGTATAAAAATAGGTCTGGGAGTATAGCCCGGAGGTAGAAGGGTTTCCAGGAACCCCAGTACCACCAAATAAATAAATAAATAAATAAATAAATAAATAAATAAATAAATGGCGGACAGCCTCATCTACTACTTAGTGAGGCCCTTTGCAACTCAATGAGACCCTGTTTTCAAGATAAATAATAAAAAATAGGGCTGGGGGTAAAGCTTGGAGGTAGAACATCACTGAGTTTCATCCTCAGTACCATATTAAAAAAAAAAGGCAGTTCACACCAGTGAAAAAATATGAAATAGACAAGCTAATGGATCTAGTAGAGATGGGGGTAGAGGAAAATGCTAAACGTGTTATATCATATCAGGACCTTTGAAGGAGTATGATTTGATTTATGTATTTTATTTCCTAAGATGATTAAAAGTTTTCCTAGTGTTTATATAACATGAAAGTTGTCAGTCTCACCAAAGTTCCTCTCTCTAGCTAACAATGGATTTTTTTCCCCCTCTCAGGGTGAATTTTTTAAAAATAAATAATCCATATTTAATTGAGTTTAATTTTCTGGATTTTTAGGTTGCTGAGACCAGTAATATGAAAATCATCTTCATTTTTTGTTGTATAAATCAATACTTTCATATTTCTTTCAAACTTTTAGTGACTGGCTCTATGTGTACTAAAATTTCATCATTGATAATTTCCCTATCTCCAACACTGAATTTATTTAAACAAACCTAACCTCAAAATCAGATTTGTTTCACCATATGGGCAATACTCTTTGCTCTGCTTATGAAATGCCAAAAGTCATTTGAAACATATATCAAAATGAAACATGGTATAAATAAATGTAAGAAAACAAATAAGCAGGCATAGTAATACAAGCCTGTAATCCCAGGATTTGAGAGGCTGAGACAGGAGGATCGAAGGTTCAAGGTCCATCTCGGCAATTTAGTGAGACTGTGTTTCAAAATAAAAAAATGAAACAGGGAGGTTTAGCTCAGAGGTAGAATGCCTCTGGATTCAATTCCCAGTATCTACCCTCGCCCCCCCCCCCAAATAACAACTAACTATGATTCTTATGTTGATTTCTTCTATATTATAACTTTTCTCATTCCTCAAATATGAAAGTAAACCTCTACTTCTTTCCAAGTTCCATATTTAACTTACTGTTTTCATAGTTCATCTTGATCCCATCAAAAACAACACCAGATACTGCTTACTCTATCTCCTAAGACACGGAGTATCACAAATGTTTGCAAATAATTTAACTTGAGCCCTGAAAGGATTGGTGAAAATAAGAATAATGAAAAGAGAATTTTCTATGCAGTTCACCTGTTCAATTTACTCATCCTCTTTCTTTCCAGTTTTCATTTTATTTGGCCTCAAATTAATGGCTGACCATTGTTGTCATTCACCATGGACTCATATACACTATGGTCTTCTCAACTCTAAAAGTAGTCTCCACAGAAGAGGGCAAGCCAGGTCCAGCCCTTGCTGGGGAATGAGCTGCACCTGCTCGTTTAGGCACCAAAGCACCTAGCTTTGGACTACCTACATTGTTTCTGTTTGCTTGCTTTGCTTTCTTATATTTCTTCCTAGATCATAGCTTCTTGAAGAAAAGATCTATGCTATATTTATCTTTATATATCAGTGCGTATTGATTGCATTGTCAGGGTCTGCTAAAATCTAATGATGATTAAGGCTCTTAAAGAATAGAGTAAAAGACATGGGAAAAATACAGACTTATGTGGAGTGAAAATTTTGGTTATGAGATCAACAGAAACATTTTAGAAATATCTGGCATCTTGAGGGTACATCTATTAGGTTAACTGGGACAAGGCACTGCAAATATGTCTCAAGTGACTTTTTAAAGCAGATACAACAACACAAACTAAACAAAGCGCAGATACTCTGCTGTTTTAAAAATTCAAATGATGAAGCATTGAATTCCCATCAGCCTTTGTTTAGACTCAGTGAGATGGAGATAGCTCAGAGTCAAGAGTGGTTTGGAAACTCTCATTGGGAGAAAAGAAAATGCTTCTTGGGCAATACTTGCACAAAGAAAATGTTCATACATCAGAAGATGTGGAAGAATCAGGATGAAGATGCTCAAAATCTCTCCCAATTACCAGACCCATCATCAGTAGACCCAGGAGATAGGTGTTAACCAGAATGATTTTTATTGTCTCTTATGTTTCTCATTATTATTCTAGTTCTTGTCCAAGACCCTGAAATTTCACTCTTGAACAATAATATTATTCAAAAGGAGTATCTTAAATAATCATTATTAATATTCTTAAGTTTTGCTTTAGCCCTCGAGGACCCGACCCCAGTCCCATATTGCATAAAACTTGACAATTTTTATTATGGGCACAGCCCAGTCACGGAGGCCCTTCTCTAGCCCTTCACTTACTTTTCTTGACTCTTGTTACCTAACACATTCTTCTTTATCTAAGCAACTCCAAATGTATGGGCTCATATCATGTTCCCTTGCTTATACATTTTCTCTCTTCTCTGACACACTTCATCTTGGCTTTGAAGGAGCTTCCTGTGCATGGCAAAATACAACCTCTCTCTTGGGCTCCTTTGAACCATCAGTAGCCACTCCTTGGTACCTGTTCACTCTCGAGACCCTCAGAATCTTTGATAGGATAAAAAAAATTCCTGTAAAATGCAACTGCACAAGGCACTTTTATTGCCCATATCTCTACTTTTTTTCTTTTTAGACATTTTCTGTCTACCCAGTGACAGAATACTTTGATTATGAGTGTATATACAGAGATATTTGGTTGAGAGTCTGACTTTCATACATAGGAAATGTACAGTTAAAAGAAAAGAAACACAAACAGACCTAAAATTATACAATTGTTTCTTTTGTTTATAGGTACTGATGACTTAATGAAGAGAAAAGAGAGAAAGAAAATGAAGCTGTTTGACAACAATCATGTAAATTAGACCCTAATTACTTGCTTATTCTTATAGATTACATTTTCACCACCATGGATAATTTAATGTTTAGAAGAAATAGAAGTACAGATGAAATGTCCCATTGTAAGAATTAAATATTATACCTTGGTACTATTTTATATGCCTGATTGAGAAAGATTGTTGTCATTATAATTATTGGCCATTAAAAAGTAATAATATAAATGTGTCATTCATGAAAACCAAATACACATCTCTTAGATAATAAAGCAGATAAATTCAGTCATGAATATTTGCATTACAAAAGGACATAGCTTCACATACAGACACACAGTGATTAATTGCTGAGTTCCTTTAAATACTCCACTTCCCAGAGTTTTAAAAATAGGGTTGGGTTTATTTTAAAGCCTATTAAATTTTAGGAACGCATCTTTCTATAAAGTGAGGCAAATCAGTATATTCCCATAGTTTACAGTTTACAAAGCTGTTCCCACTTGCTCTTTTGGCCTCTGTAGGCTCGGGAACAGGAAAGTGATAAATCCTATTGCAGATTTTTTTTTTCAGGGGTTTGAAAGAATGTGGTTTTGGGAGGCAGGGTTTAGTAAATGTAAAATCCACCAGAAGATCTTTAAAGACAACTTCAAAACCATGTCAAGACTTTATGAAATTCCATCAAGTCAAACATGAAAGTAGATTACCTAAGAAAAATATTATTTCTTGGCTAGTTTTGTATGACAGTGCAGGAGATCAGCGAACTGCAAAAGGTATTTCTCCCCTTTCTGACAGATAAGGCAGAGAAAAATGAAAGCATTCTGCCCGAAGCAGCACCCACAGCAATAGCTTCTGTGTCTCCCTTCATGTCATCCAGGCAGCTGGATTAACTTATCACTTTAAAAACAAGACTGAAAAAGAGACTCGCCGCAGCAATTAAGAAGTGCTATTGGCTGACTATTAGGAGAAGGAGTGCATATGTCATTGGTCATGATTTTTCTCTGTTGCCTTCCTCTGTTGGAGAAGGGTAGGCTAAGGACAGAGAAGGGAATGATAATGGGGGGGGGGCAGAATGAGCCATGGTACTCAAGTGATGTGTGTGGGGCCTCCTGAAAACAGAATTGGGAAAAACTTCAGTCTCAAGGAGACATATTGAGTAACATTAACAATTGTACCCCTTCATCAAATAACTGGTGCAATGTTAGACTTGGAGATGTCTACAGTGTATGATCCATAAACCTTTCTAAGTAAATATTTCAAGCCCATATACTTCTCCCCATCCTCATTGTTACAGCTTGGTTCATTTGTGCACTCAAACACACACATACACACTCCAAGAGATTCTGAATCCTCAAATAAGGGCTCCATGAGATTCATATACTGATAGAAAGTACACATGAGTTGAGTCTTTTCATCAGAAAGGTCTCAAGTGACAAGTGACAAAAAGCCTGACTCACGTAGCTTAAAACAAATAACCAGTTTGCATTCCCACCAACAGTGTAAAAGGTTCCTCTTTCCCCACATCCTCGCCAGCATTTGTTGGTATTTGATTTCTTCATGCTTGCCACTCTGATTGGGGTTAGATGAAATCTCAGCGTAGTTTTGATTTGTATCTCCCTGATGGCTAGTGATGTTGAACATCTTTTCATGTATCTATTGGCCATTTGTATCTCTTCTTTTGTGAAGTGTCTATTCAGTTCAGTTGCCCATTTCTTCATTGGATTATTTGTTTTGCTAGTGTAGATTCTATTGAGCTCTTTGTATATTCTGGATATTAGCCCTGTCTCAGAGTGGTGGCTGGTAAAGATCTTCTCCCATTCTGTAGGCTTTCTCTTTAGGTTATTGATGGTTTCCTTTGATGAGAAGAAACTTGTTAGTTTGATGCCATCCCACTTGTTAATTCTTGCTTTAATTTCCTGCACTTTGGAGGTCTCGTTGAGAAAGTTATTTCCTGTGCCTATATGTTGGAGTGTTGAGCCTATATGTGCCTATATGTTGGAGTGTCCTCCTCTAAAAACATCACAGTCTCTGGTCTAATTTCTAAATCAAGTGTGGAGATTCCCAGGAAACTGGGAATAGATTCAACATACGATCTGGCTATCCATCTCCTGGATATATGTCCAAAGGGGTTGAAATCAGAGTGCTACAACAACATATGCATACCCACGCTCATAGCAGCACAATTCATATTAGCCAAAATATGGAACCAACGTAGGTCTCCATCAACAGATGAATGGATTGCAAAACTCTGGGAAATATACACAATGGGATTCTACTCATCTATAAAGAATAAAAAATCATATCATTCTCAAGAAATAGAAAGACCTGGAGAACATTATGTTAAGTGAGATCAGCCAGGCACAGAAAGAGAAGGGACATATGTTTTCTCTAATATGCCCAAACTAGGGAGCATTGGAGATACCAGAGGGACTCCAGATGATGGAGTGGAAATCTCAGCAAAGCTAGAATGGAAGGAAAGGAGAGGAAGAAGGCTGAGGTTGATTAATGGAGGAACTACATCAGAATATGTGTAAAAGTATAAATGTAGCATGGTTAACCTGGACACTCATTGTTGGGAGAAGAGGGTAGGGGAAGTAGGGGGGGAGATGGCACCAAGCACAGTCTGAATATATGCCATTTTTATGTTCCACATAAAAATAAAAAAATTAATAAAAGAAAAAGATAAGAGAAAGACAAAAACAAACAAACAATTAACCACAGTGATGATGATACAGATGGCTTTACTGACTCCCAATAAAAAGTACCAACACAATCTTCAGGAGGGTCACCATTCATAAATTTGAATGATGTGATCCTAACTGGATTGTTCTCTCATTTTTTAGACCTTTCTTACTTCTAGTTGGTCTGTTATTAGGTGGAAAAATGGCACTAATAATTCAAAGTCAATGCTGTCATAGCTATAAGACAAAAAAAAAAAAAGAAAGTCTTTGTCTGGAAGACCTTCCTTCCTTCCTTCCTTCCTTCCTTCCTTCCTTCCTTCCTTCCTTCCTTGTAATATCATTGTGTTGAAGGTAAATGTCCTAAACACTGGTAAAACATTGTAACTTCTACCTAAGTAATCATGAGTGATAAAAACTCATTTTTTCTGTGTCCAAATACTATTTCATTGTGCTTATTTTCCACATTTCTATACCCATTCATCAGCGGATGGATACTTTGGTTGCTTACATTTCTTGGCGATTGTGAATAGCACCACTATGAACATGGGAGTGGTGATGTTTCTTTGACAAACATTTTTTAATCTTTATTTTTATTAGATTGCTAATATAATAATTTTTATTAGATTTTATTAGATTATTAGATTTTATTTATTAGATTTTATTTATTTTTATTATATTTATTAGATTTTATTAGATTTTTATTAGATTGTTAATATAATAATTTTTATTAGATTTTATTAGATTGCTGGGTCATATGGTATTTCTGCTTTAAAATTTTTTTTTTAGAAAACCTCATAAAACCTCATATTGTTTTCTATAATGGTTGTACTAGTTTACATTCCTACCAGTAGTATGCAAGGGCTGTCTTTTCTCCATGTTCTAGACAGCACCCATTGTATCTCTTGTCTTACTGGGATATGGTGATATCTCACTGTGGATTTGATTTGCCATCCCCTGATGATTATAGATGGTGAACATTTATTTTTTTGTGGTATTGGGGTTCCTGGAAACCCTTCTACCTCCAGGCTACACTCCTAGACCTATTATATATATATTATTTTTTTTTAATTTGGAAACAGGGTCTCTGAAGCCAGTGAAGCTGGCTTCAAACCTGTGCAATCCTACTGTCTCCACCTCCCAAGTGCAAGGATTACAAGCATGCGCCACCACACCTGGCTGAACATTTTTTATATACCTGCTGGTCATTTATATCTTCTTTTGAGAAATGTCTATTTAGGTCTATTGTCCATTTTTAACTGGATCACTAATACTATTTCTACTACTTTTTGCTATTATGTTTTGGGATTTTTTTATACTTCTATTGGGGCATTGTGATTATACATAATATTGACCTAATGAGAGTTAATTGATGAACCAATAATATAATTTCTCCCATCTCTGACAGTGTAGTTCAAAGGCTCAGAGCTCCAACTGGCAAGAATAGGATCAAGTGCTCTACCTCTGGAACAGTACAGGAGACCTACTCAAAGTCATCAACTGAAGCTGGGTGTGGTGTACTGCGCTTGTAATCCCAATTTGTCTGGAAGATTTCTTGTAAAGTATTCCCGGTACTTGGGAAGCTGAGACAGAAGGACGCCAGGTTCGCAGCAAGCCTCAGAAATTTAATGAGGGTCTCTGAGACTTAGTGAGATCCTGTTTCAAAATGAGTATTTATTTATTTATTTATTTATTCATTTATTTTGGTGGTATTGGAGGTGGAACCAGGAGCTTTTCTGTATCTGGGATATACTCCAGACCTATTTTATGCTTTATTTGGAAACAGGGTCTCACTAAGTTGCTGAGAGTCTCACTAAGTAGCTGAGGCTGGCTTCGAACCAGTGCAATCCTCCTGTCTTAGCCTTCCAAGCACTGGGATTACAAGCGTGCGCCACCACGCCCAGCTCAAAATAAAAGTTTTTAAAAAGCTGGAGGTAGCCGGCGTGGTGGCGCACGCTTGTAATCCCTGCTTTTGGGACGCAGAGACAGGAGGATCGCGCTGGTTTGAAGCCAGGCTCGCTGGTTTAAGAGACCCTGTTTAAAAAAAAAAAAAAAAAAAAAAATATATATATATATATATATATGTCTTGGAGTGTAAGCCAGAGGTAGAAGGGTTTCCAGGAACCCCAGTACCACCAAAAAAAAAAAAAAAAAAAAAGCTTGATGTACAGCTCAATGGTATAATTCCTAGTAATACACACACACACACACACACACACACACACACACACACACACACACACAGTTGAAAATCTGGATAGGATTTTAAGGAGATAGAAGAATCTTTTAAAATAATAACTAGGCAAGCAAAAAAATTCCATTATTCAAGAAAAAAAAATTATGTTATAGGAAGCAGAAAAGCCAAGTCTTGGATACTTAATATGGTGTTTGAATGTTTCTAGCTAATGAAAGATTCCTACGAAATGATAAAAAGTCCAAAGAGATCCAAAAAAGAAACAGAAGATATAGTCTAGATTTGGAAAATAGCTCATCTGTTGTAAGCCTTAGCAAAACAGTTTATGCTATCTCCCAAAATTAGTTGTTGGCTTTTAAGATTTTTTAAAACATTTGCTAGATGTATGGTCCTTATGAGGCAAAGTATTTTTTATTTTGTAATAAATTCAATGGGAAAATAAGTTTCACTTTAAAATCAATTTGTGAGGACTGCATCTATTTTATAAATTGAGAGATGCCTCTATAAAAACCAATTTGTAGAAATGTTGGTTCTAGAATGTGCCAGATGCTGAGCCTTTCACTGTGAAATGCCTTTCATTTTTATTATTGCTTTTCACCGCAGTGAATACTTAAACAAGTAAATATATTTAGTTAAATAAGACAAATAGAAATTATTCACAGGGAGAGGATAATAGTAGATGACTCCTAGGGCACTAGGACACCAGTGAATGATCACAGTTCTCAGATGAATCATCGTTGCCATTCTCAGTTAATTCAGTAAAAAAATCGTTTCATTAACAGAGGTGCAAGGGCTTCCTTTGGAATGGCAGGGTCGCCGCTGCCCCTGCTCACGGCTGTGACCCTGTGCTTGTTTAATATGTGGTAATGGCAGGGAGACTTGGCAAATCACTGACACAGGGTAGATGCTTGCTGAAAGGTAACACTTCCAGTCTGTTCATTTATTTATTTGCTCCCTGTCGACTTTCTATTAGTCTTTGGCAAGACACTTGATTAAGACAGTCATAATTAGCATTAGTCCCGATGCTTCTAAGTCTTCAGGAATAATTTGGGTCAGTACAGTAAGATTAAATGTACATTTTTAATAGGGGATACCTCACAATGGACTACTGTGTGGCCTTTATAAAAATTTGTAAACAATATATATATATGACCTACTATGCATATTGTTAAAGAGAGTGATCCAGAATCCTTTTAACCAAAGAAATAAAAGCAAGATAGGACAACATGCACAATATTATGTGTTTGCTGTTCTGGATTTAATATTTCTGGAATAATACAAAAGACATTGTTAGTAGTTATTACTTCAAGGGAGAATATACCTGAGTGTGTATTGAAATGAAAGGGGCGCTCAATGACAACTTAACCTGCCATGCCATCTGAACTTTATAAACACCTCCATTAGCACATTGTAATTATAAGTCATAGTGAGGTTTAATGTGATACAAACATACATGCACACAGCTCCTGGTGAACCTCCCTCTGTATCAAACCCACCTCTCTACCCCTCTACTCCCTTCCCATACACGCCAGCGAAACCAATAGTAGTACCTTTATATATGGCCAGAGCATGTATTGAACTTTTTTTTCCTTCAACCCTCCTTTCCTCTCTATTTTAATTTTAAAGCATAACTGTAAATATATTACTAAATGTTCTTGACAGTGCATTCATTCAATATATATCTCAAGATCCCAAACTTAATTTCCAGAGAAAATTAAAGAAAAACGTCTCATTCTCTATTTGTTTGTATTGCTGTTAACTGGAATCCCTCTCTGCTTTCCCGTAATCGTCACTTGACCCTCTGGAACTCATAGTCTCTCATCAACAATTTTAATCTTTTATTAACTTTATGAATATTCCCTACATCTTGTCACATTACAACATGGCTGCATACAGAAGATGCTTTCCTCCACATCTCCCTCTTAAGTGGGGTTTGAGTTTTCTTCCATTTCTTATCTCCTTCAAGGGCTTATGCTCATGCCCTCCAGTAACTATCTTGGTGCTGCCCCAATTCTACTTCTTTCTTCTTTCTTCAGGGCTTTTTTGAAATATCTGCCACCCTTAGCCTGTATTCTCCTCCCCATTCACTGATTGGTGTCATCGATATCTAGCTCCCCCATTTTCTCAGCTTTATTACCACCGTCGCCGTTATTGATGACTTGAACATCCACATTCTCTAACCCACCTATCTCTCTGACTTTAATTAGTGACCTTTTAGCTCCAATTATCCCAGCCACCCACTCAAGTCGCCCTTCTCTATTCCTAACAGCATTAGTAATTGTAGCAAGTCCCAAACCTCAAAGTCCAGCACCCTGCTCTTTGGTCTTCAGTGCTGCTCTTTCCATCTCGTGTTCTCTGGCTCTCCTCGTCCAGCAAGTCTTTGGCTTCATCAGTATACCCACGGGGTTGTCCTACTTTTTCATTCTGTTTCATTCTCCCCTAGTCCTTAAAAATCTTTTTATTCAGTCTAAATTCTGTGGTTCACTAAGTAACATCTTACTGCAAATAATCTTAATTCCCTTTTAACCCTCTCCTCTTATCTTGTCTGGAAAAAAGCCTAACTATATGTTAAGTCATATATGTTCTCATCCCTTTGTCATAAGGGCTAAATATTCAGGGCAAAATCATGTCACTATACTAAATGGGCTAACTTCGCACATTACCACATTAGCCAGTGCATTTCACTGCCTTCATTTGGCCTCCTGTTTCCAGTCTGGCGTGACATTTCATCCTCACACTTTTGTGTTAATGTCTCCATCCCCATCCCTGATTCACTCTCAGGTAGTGACTTCACTTCTACTTTATATAAGGAACTAGATGGAATCACACAAGATCTCCTACCTTTTCTTCCCTACTCCTTTCACCATTTATTGCATCTGAACTCATGTACACTATTTTCTCTTTACTAGCATAAGACATTTCTTTTCTTATTAAACATTTTATTTTCCCATTTCACCTTCCCAAGGAGTTTGTTCTTGCAGTGACAAACTATCTCTCCTCCATCATCACTTTCTTTGTACCTGGTTCATTCTAATGGGCATGTAAACATGCCTCAATTTAACATACCCTTAAAAACCTAAACCTGCATTTGACCCAAGGTCTCTCTTAGTTACTACCTAATTTTTCTGTCACTCTTTAGAAGATCCCTCCAAACAACAGTCTACATTTATTATCTCTTTTTTTTTCCTGTTTTCTCTTTAACACCAATCTGATATTGTTCCCCCCTTCCACTTTATGGACCTTGTCAAGGTCACCAGTGACTATATTTTGATAAAGTCAATGATCATTCTTCCCCTTTTCTTACTTGTCTTGTAGCATAGAGTGTAGTTGACATTCTCTCCCTAAGCTCTTTTCTCTAGTCCTGTTCACCACATTCATCTAGACTGTCATCTGCTCCAGGGAAGCCCCTTCTCTAACTTCTGTGCCTAGTTCCTATCCATTTTTTATCTCTCTAAATTTTACCTGAGGCTCTGAACTTATCTCTCATTCTTGCTCTGTCTTCTCTTTATCAAAAAGTGTGTGTGTGTGTGTGTGTGTGTGTGTGTGTGTGTGTGTGTGTGTGTGTTACTACTGTGGACTGAACTCAGGGGTATTCAATCTCTGGCACAATGTTAGAGCATAGAACAGTAAATAATACTAAGTCCTGCCCTCCAAGAAGTTACTTTCTAGTGAGAGCCAATAGGAAGTTCACAAACAATTTTTTAAGTAAGATAATCTCATTCTGGCATGGTAGCACACAGCTGTAATCCCTAGTCCTATTTTTATGTTGAAACAGTTTCTCATTAGGTTTCTAAGGGCCTTGCTAAATTGCTGAAGCTGGATTCAAACCTGTGATTCTTGTCTCAGCTTCCTAAGTATACTGGGATTACAGGCTTGTGCCACCACACTGAGATTAAATTATTGTACTTGCAAAGTTATTTATGACTTTAGCCAGGCGTGGTGGCGCATGCTTGTAATCCCAGCATTTGGGAGGCTGAGACCAGAGGATCACAGTTCGCGGGCAGCTTCAGCTACTTAGTGAGGCCCTCTGCAACTCAGTGAGACCTGGTTTCAAATAAAGAATAAAAAATAGGGCAGGGGGTGTAGCTCGGAGGACAAATACCCCTGGGTTCCATCCCCAGACCCCCCCACACACAAAAAAAAAGTTATTTATGACTTTACTGTTTGCTCTCATTAGAATTAAATTTCTTAAAAGACGGAATTTTACTTTTTGCTGGTCTATCCTCAGCACCTAACATTGTGTCTGACATAGAGTAAGTCATTAAATGTTTGCCTACTATCTGAAAAGAATACATGTAATTGAAAGTCTATAGCTTAAAGCATATAATGCCTTCTGAGCATTGATTCTGTATTAGACAGTTGGGCTATAAAATGTCAAAGGGTATTATCTCTGTCCCTGAAGACCTAATGGTCAGAGTAATGGTTATCATAGAGAGCTCTGGACATAATGGCAGAACCTCAGAATCAGATGGGGAAAGAGAGGTAAGAAACTTTGCAGTAAAATCTGGACAAGATGGCCCATGAGATTAGTATTGCAAACAATCCAACATAAGGGTTTTGCAACAAGATAAGAGGTCATTTTTGAAAGAGCAAATCATCATCTGGAAACAAAGACATATATGGCAGCCTCTGATGCTAAGTCCGATGACTAGTCTCACATGACCCCATTTTGGCAGCCTCTAGCTGGAATCCTCCAAATGATCTAACTGGGTGGAAGAAAAACTATTTCTAAAAACACACAAGTCACATAACACTTCATTACTCAGAGATAATATCTGCTATCATATTTTGAATAGCAAATTAGTAGAATTATAGCAACATGATTGCACTATATCCAGGAAATAGGTCTGATCAGTCTTGACTAAATTTCTATCATAGACTTCAGCATTTAATATATGGCAATATATGTACAGAGAAGTTTGGATGTGGGGTCCTAATAAGTTGATTCTATAGGCGATGAAAGATAATAAAAACTACTCAGTACACTAGATGCTGGCAAGGGCCTTTGCCAGGTCCCTACCCCACTCAGCTCTAGGTCTCTTTCTCAGGTCCACAGTCTTTATTCTTTACATACCTACCTGTTTCTTCATTTTAAGAGTCTCCTAAGAATTATCCAACTTCTCCCCACTTTTTAAAATAAGATGCATTGGGGGCCGGGCGTGGTGGCGCACGCTTGTAATCCCCGCCCTTGGGAGGCAGAGACAGGAGGATGGCGCAGGTTCGAAGCTAGCCGCGCGCGCTGGCTTAGGAGACCCTGTTTCCAAATAAAAATGTAAAAATAGGTCTGGGAGTGTAGCCCAGAGATAGAAGGGCTTCCAGGAACCCCAGTACCACCAAAAAAAAAAAAAAAGATGCATTGGATGCCAATTTGTGAGGAGTATCTCATTCACAATAGCAATAAAAACTGTAAAATATCAGAAAGAAATATGAAGCCTGACCTAAAAAATGAAACCATAATAAGGAACATGTAAGAAGTATGAATATATGGAAAAATAGCCAATGTGTATAAGTGATAGTTCTTAATTTTGTAACTATGTCATTTCGTCAAAAATTAATTTAAATATTATTTGACATTGTTTGAAACCCTAACCAGATTCCCAATAGGGTAATTTTTTTTGAAACTTGAGTATTTAATTCACCTAGAAGATTATGCAAAAAGAGCCAAGGTAATAGAAGAAGAAGAAGAGTTTAAAAGGAAAAGAAGCAGAATTTGCTTTTCAGGTTTGGATCTCACTATATCATAATAATAATGCAATTTTTTAAAAAGTGGCTTGAAGTAGATGAATGGATCTAATGGTAGACTGGATAATGCACAATATGACCCACATATATAGGAATTTGCCTGTGAGTGCATAAGTTAGGTTTCATTAGTATCAAATAAGAGTAGTCAATGCTGATAAAAAAAGATTTTGAGTAGATTACAGAATGATGTTCTAAATAAATAGGCTGCAAAAGGTGGGCATCAGAGAAGCTCTGGGTTTGTTTTAATTAAAAGGAAACAACAACAACAACAAAAGCCGGGCATAGTGGCGCATGCTTGTAATTCCAGCGCATGGGAGGCTGAGACAGGAGGATTGCACGGGTTTGAAGCCAGCCTCAGCTTAATGAGGCTCTCAGTAACTTAGTGAGACCCTGTTTCCAAATAAAATATAAAATAGGTCTGGGAGTATAGCCCGGAGGTAGAAAAGCCCCTGGGTTCCACCCCCAGTACCCCCCACCCCCCCACACACAAAGTAAAAAATAAAAGGAAACTAAAAGAAAACCCCTCTAGAAACATCTCTAGCTGATGTCAATGGAAGAATCAAGAGGTGTCAGCTCTTGAAATTGAAATTCAGGTAGACCCACTCAGACTGACCTGGCCTGGGGGATGAGATCATTCCTTTTGCTATAGTGGATTGTATTACATCATAGACAGCCCCATGAGAAATGCACAGATGAAAGTATTGATATCCCTTCCCCCCACACCGAAGATGGAGCTATTATTAGTAAGACATGGTTGAATATGGTGATAGCCAGATAAAAGAGTAGCTGACCATCAGAATGATCATGATAATATTGTAATTCAGTTGCAAAGTGGACTATTTAATAACTTTCTTGGAATAACAGTGATACTTTAAATATAAGTAAGCTCTAGTGGGCTTTAACATACTATATAGAATAATAAAAAAGATGTTAACTCTTTATGTCCCTATATAGGACATTTATGAAAACTTAAATTGAGCATCAAATAATAATCTACTATGGTAGCTTTGAAATAAATATGTGTTTTTATAGAATTCTATTTTTTGAGAAAATTAATAAGTAAAAGATCATAGCATTTTAAATATTTTATTTTATTGTGGTATTGAGGATTGAAAACAGGGATGTTCTGCCTCTGAGCTACACCCCCATCCTTTTTTATTTTATTTTTAAAGTTTGAAATAGAGTCTTGCTAAATTGCTAAGGTTGGCCTTGACCTATGATCCTCTTGTCTCAGCCTCTCGGTACTGACTTTATAGGTATTCAACAAATCTGACTAAAATATTTTTAAATGTATTATGAAAATGGCATACACTTTCCTGCAAAAGTTACTTTTACTAAATGTTCAGTTGAACAAAATATTCCATATGTAACTGATATGTAATAAAAGAAATGTATTCATGAAACTGTTTTTTAGAACTGGGTTGTCATTTTTTTTCAAGGGATGCACTGTATTTCTAATTATCAGTAGTAGGACAAAATAGTAATTTTGATATATGTAAGTCATCCTATAAATAAGACATTGGGAAAATATGATATCCTTCCACACATAACATAATATGTAAGGTAAATTGATGTCAAGAGCCCATAATCACACTCTTATTTCTTTTAGACAATTTCACCTCTTATGACATGTTGGTGCTCCTTTAAAATATTGAATCTCAAGCTATAGGACATTATGAAGAAAAATAGGATAAACAAGTTTCCTCTAAAACTAACAATATTGACAAAAATAAGAAAGAGGGTCATGTGATTGCAAGTTTGATAAAAATACTGAAAATTCCATAAATAGTTTGATAATATATCATTATTTGAAAAAACTACAATATCAAAGAATCACTTGGCTAAGTACAATGATGAATAAAATAGAGTAGAGCCAATATGTCTCAGCCAAAGGTAGCGGGCATTTATGACAATTCCAGTGGTGATGTGGATAAACATAATTGATTGGTTTCCAAATATTTTACTTTTTCAATTACGAGGTTAAAAAATGGGATTGGCCTTATTTCACACAAGTAATTGATAATGTGCATCATAAATGCATGCTTTATTCACAAATTTATGAACAAACACAAGATCTCATACATTTGTTGGATTTCAAGAATCTCCTTAGCATACTAAAATTTATGCAGTAAGAACCCATCGGAAGGAAGAAAACATAATAGTCCTGGACCCGTCCAAGATGGCATCAGATTGACATGAGAAGCATATTGTTCACAAATGTCAAGAATGATGATGACATAAAAATAAGCCATGTCACGTGAAACCAACAACACATTGTCAAAACTGTAATGTAACCTTTTGCTTGAATATTTTTCTCCTTGTTGAATAGGTCATGAAAGTCATTTATTTGCATATTATATAATGTATGAAAGAATATGTTTTTTTTTCATTGTCCTATTTATAGGATAGCCTATATATTTAAGATATACTATATTATCCCAGTATTCTATTTATAGGATAATCTCTATTTTTATTCTGAATGTAATAAGAGATACATAAGCTCTGGATTATGATTTCTAACCTTTTTAATGTCCCTGTGTCAATATCATTGAACTCTTCTCAGATTTGAAAGCTTGGGACTTAATGGATGGATTAAGTATCTAAATAATAAAACAATGATAACAACAAAGGCAAAATAAGACCCAAAACTTGGAAGAATATATTAAAGAATATTTTTATGATCTTGGGGTGAGATTGGCCAAAACCCAAAAATCTCTTCAGGAAGAGTGTGATCATTTGAATGGGTAAAAATCTTAAATTATGTAAATCATGGGTAAAAAGGATATGACAGAGTGTAAGTGATGAATGTGAGGGGTTGAAGAGTTGAAATTGAATAATGAGTTTTCATTCTTTACTCATAAAAATCTGCAATTTTACAATAATTGGATACACACACACACACACACACACACACACACACACACGTAATATCGACCACTTACAACTGTTGCCCTTAGTGTTCCCTTTCCAAGGTTACTCGTGCACTGAGATGCCAGCTCCCTAGATTCCTACTTTATTTGCAGCTCAGTCATAGGGATATGATGGGAGCTCAATAAATATTTGCTTTCCTTTATTTCAAAAGTGTAGTTTCTTTTGTTATTGTTTAAAGAACTTTCTTCTATAGGTAAACATAGCAGGTATGGTTTAAAGAAGTTTTTTTTTCTATAAGTAAACAATCTCTAAAATAACATGAGTAAGGAGTATTTCAAATATTCCCATGGTAATGATAGAAGGAAAGAGCAGAAGAAACTTCCTGTGGGATTGGATCCCCACGACCTTGGCCAAGGAGAGTACCTAGGACATTGTTATTACTCTAAGACAATTAATCTTGGTCTCCTTAACCAAGCTGGTCAGCAAATCTTTCCTAGTATGTTCATATGTAGTAGATATAATCAGAAAGAGAAAGGGGCAGCAACTGAGACATTTAATGGTAATGTCTTAGAAGGTCTTCAGATTCCTTTAACTCAAATCCTTCCCTTCTCCAGCCTAGGCTTTTGAATTTTTTCCTTAATGGATGAGTTTTATCAAGTTCCTTCTATTAAAGTTTCTTTTTTTCATTCTTTCTTGTCACTTGAATATTTTACTCCTCATATTAAATCTCTGTGTAGTTTTTTTCCTGTCATACTTATGGTGATTTCAGCATTAATCTAGGTATCCACTGGCCACAAGATTGTTCAGACTCTCTAATGTTCTTCCCCGTCCCAAGTTAACTGTTCATTTTCATGGTGACAATAGTACCTGGAACTCATCATCTCAAGTCTAACATCCCACTTTCTGATTCCTGCCCCTTTTAAATTTTACACTGGTACCTCGATTCCAACAACCTCACAGGAACTTTCTGATCCACTGATTCTGTGACATTTTTATTGTCCTTCATTCCTCCCTCATGACCTCACATTCCTTCTCGTGTGGCTCAGATCTTCTGATTTGGCATGATAATTAGTCCTTTGTCATGTCATATACTTTACTTTTTGAGCTCTTCCTTTGTCAAAATTTATGGAACCCTCAAACATGATTAAACTGAATTATTCTCCAACTCAGTTCCTACATCCAAACATGGCTGGGAAAGCAACACAAGCACATTGATGTACTAGATTTAAATTTATGATGAGAGTTTGTAGAAATTTTTAGTATTATCATAGGTTCACATGGTTCCTATAACCCTAATATGTGTTTTTCTAACCCAAATATTGAATTCATGTAAAAGGCTATCCTCCCATCCTTCACTTCTCTCTCTTTGAATTCCCTATAACTTCTCTTTGCTTTTTATTCTTGGCTGATGAATTCTTATTTTATGGCGACTTACTCTAAATATTCACATATTCCCCCCAACCTTTTGCCTCCTTTTTTAATTGTCTATTTCTCCCATGGCGAATCCCACCTTCCCGGCCTTATCAGATCTCATTGTTTTGTGACCTCTCAAGGATGTGGTGTGGTTACCTTCCATCTCATGCATCATTGTCTTCCCCTTCCCTGCTCAGTGGTCAACAGACAAGCAAACGTGTTATTTTCCTTCCTGTAAAATCCTTCCATAACTCATCTTCCTCCATGTTTTTAGTCTTTTAGGGAGTAAAATAACTTGAAAGTTTTCTAAACTTATTGTCCTTTCACTCTTCATGTTTTATTGAATCTATTCCAACCTTTGACCTAAATCCAAATAGGTTTCTTAGAATTGCTAATGATAAATCTAACGGTTCTTAGTCCTCATCCCAATTGAACTACCAGCAAGAGCTAACACAGTTAATTGTTCCTTCCTTCTTGAAACATTTTCTTATATGGCTTCTAGTATTTTCCATGTTCTTTTTCCTCCATCTCAGGAGGTTTTCTTTCTAGCCACGTTGCCAGACTTTCCACTCTCTTCAAACTCTACATGTTGGAGTAGTTCAGTGCTCCGGGAATTCCTCTACCAGACACCACATTTTCTATGAAAATTGGTGAGGTCCTAGACTCAGCCCCCACCCCAGACAGGAACAGCACAATTACCTACTCTGAGCAAGTGGGGTGAATATGTATTAAAGGCTGGCTGAGGTTTTGAACTCAGATGCCCAAAGAGAGATAGCCCAAATGCCCACTCTGACAAAGGAGGGCACGTACTTAGAGGAATGAGCACAGTCTCCTATAGCCACTATTATGGCCACTGTTCTTTCACACATGATTCTCTTGCATTCTCCCAGAAGGGAACAATTTTCCTACGATGTTCTTTCTCTTTCTCTCTCTGTCTGGTTCTACCATCCAGGTGAGTGGTGGAAACAGCCCGCTTTCCTGGGCACACAACTTTGCAAGACTGTACAATACCTCTCATTACTGGGTCTGCACTGAGTGATCAGTGGAGGCAGCCAAAGGTCTTCCCTGGTGAATCACCCCCACTACTGCAGACAACTGAACTACCTTATGAACCTGGAACCCAGAAGTCCAGAATGGGATGAAAGATGCCGTGTAATAGAGAACTTGTTGCACCGAGACTTTAATAAAGCCCCTCCCTTGTTGGGATATGCTATAGAAACAGATGGGGCTGGTTAATGGGGGAACATGTAGAGCTTGTAAGCATAACACCTTTTTATAGTGAACAGCTGAATAGGTCTTTACCTAACAGAATTGCTGGGTGGGTGCCCCAAGAACTATGTCAAAATGTTGCTCACTTACTGGAAACCAACTAGTGGTGGGATGAATGAAAACAAATAGGGACCAAGCCTACTGATTTCATCCCAGATGGCTATCTATGGATTTGTGGGTATTGTAGCTGGTCATGACTCCCTGTCCATTGGACAGGAAGGTATACCTGGGGAAGGTATACCTGGGGAAGACTGTATATACAGGGATGAATACTCCCTTCTCTTCCCTATAAACCTAATAATTGGGACCCCATTATATCACCTCTGACACTGTGCTGGTTTTTCCCATTAGCTTTGTTTGTCCCAGGGGTCAGTACTATAGACATAGAGATAAGGGTGGAAGCCTTAGCTCAGCGTGTTACTGAAGCTTTAAATATGTTCTATCAGGCTCTTTCCCTTTTGACAGACTATACCACCCACATGTGGAAGGTGGTTTTGCGGAATAGAATGGCATTAAATATGCTCACTGCTGCCCAGGGTGGAATGCGTGCTCTTCCTCATGTAGAATATGTATATACATTCCAGACAACCAGCAAATGGCAAGCCTTAGATGAGATAGATGTGGAGCTGCAGGTTATTCAGGCCTTACAGGAGGACCCTCACATAACTTGGGATTCACTGAGCCCCTCCTAGAGATGAGTAATGCCTATTCTTGTCTGTGTGGCTGGAGGACCAATAGTTACTGTTGCACTCTCTGTTGTTGTGGTATTTGGGCCCAATACAATGCTTTCTGGGCCAAGTTGCACACTGCCACTCTGTAGGGGTTAGAGTGTGGGCCCATAGGAAGTACAGGCCAGCTATGAGGATAGGATGCTGATCATCTCACAGAGCCACAGATTTGTATATAGTATGTGAGCATGAGTAGGTAATACACAATATGCACACACACACACACACACACACACACACACATTATATGAGTAGGTAGTTCACAATGTGCACACACACACATTACACTGGTATGACATTCACTATTTTGCCTGAAACCCTATATAAGGAATGGGCTTATAAAAATAAAGCTGTTGTTGTTCTCTTCTGGATGGGACTCCATGTACTTTCTTCTCTTTAGAGATGTCACCACTGAAACCTCCCCTGGAACTGCAGTAGGCTCCTGACAGAGCCCCGAATGCTTAATTTTGTTCTTTATGGCTGAGGAAAACTCCATTGTGTGCATATATCACATTTTTAAATTCATCCATTTGTCAGTTAACATCTAGGTTAGTTCCATAATGTGGCTATTGTATATTATGCTGTAATAAACATGGGTATACATATATTACTATAATGTTTTTTTTTGGTACTGGGAATTGGATCCAGGGGTATTCTACCTCTGAGCTATATATACCCCTACCTTTTTATTCTTTATTTTGACACAGGGTCTCACTAAGTGGTTGAGGGTCTTGCTAAATTTCTGAGGCTGGCCTACAATTCTCCTAACTCAGTCTTCTGTCTCAATTTCCCAAGTTCTAGAATAATAGGAGTCCACCATAATTCCCCTACAGAATTTGAACTTGAATTCTTTCAGAAAGATAATACTGAGGAGTGATATAGCTGGTTGGGAAACTGGTTCCATTTCTAGTCTTTTAAGGGACCTCTGCACTAATCTTTATAGTGACTGTACTAATTTACAGCCCTACCAACTTTATATAAACATTCCTTTTCCCTTCATTCACATCAGCATTTATTATTGCCTGTATTCTTGATGATTATTATTCTAGCTGGAGTTAGATAGAATCTCAATTGAGTTTTTATTTGCATTTCCCTGATTACTAAAGGATGTTGAAATTTTACATATTTATTGGCCACTCATAGTTTTTTCTTTTGAGAAGTGCCTATTCAGTTCAATTACCCATTTTTATTGAGTTATTTGCCTTTTTAAGTGTTACATTTTTTGAGTTCTTTATTCTAGATATTAGCCCTCTCTCAGAGTGGCTGGAAAAGGTCTTCTCCTATTCTTCATTTTCCAAATATTTTACACCAGAAATTAGCAGACGAACATTTGTGAAGAATTGCCATGTTTCACACACTGTTCTATGTTTTTGGAACACATCAACGAACAAAACAGGTGGAGATTTTTGTCCTTTGTAGTACTTAGTTTAGCAGTAATTACAGGTTGCATATTTATCTTTCTTCCCAATGCTCACATCCAAATCTATCAGCAAATTCTTCTGAGTCTCTCTTCCCAGCCTTATACGTATTCAAACCAGTTCTCCATCCCCATCACTGTTGTCCAAGCTACTGTCCCCTCCCTGGTGAACTAATCAGTAATAGAACTGGTTTCCTTGCTGTGGTCCTTGTTCCTCTACAACTTCCTCTCCCTGTGGCAATCAGAAAAAAATATTTTGAAATATAAGTTAGAAATAATACTTTTCTGTTTAAAGCCCTTCAACAGCATTTCAGCTCACTCAGAGCAAATTCCATACTTCTATCTTGACCTACATGCTCAGGAAGATATGCCCTCTGCTTTCTTTCTAAACTTCTCTCCTACTTTTATCTCCCTAGTACATTCTCCATCCTCCACACAGGCATCTACTTGCTCATCTTTGAATAAGCCAAAAATGTTTCTACTCCAAGTAAGAAGTGCTTTTTTTCCCTTCTTGGAATGCTCTTCCCACAAAGATTCATTATACGTATTTATATTTATATTTGCTTTCTCACTTCATTCAAGTCTCTGCCAAATGTCAAATTATCAAAATTAATTTTCCTGACCTTCTACATAAAGTATCCCTTACACTAGTCATTTTCTTCCCTATCCTGTCTTTCTTTTCTCCACATACTTATCACTACCCACCACGCAGCAGTTACTGTTTATTGCCTCTTTCTGGCCTTCTCCTCAGCGGGTGAGTTCCGAGGACAGACTTGAGGTTTATTTCCCGGTGTATTCCCAGGACTTGGAGTAATATTTGTGCCTATTGCGGCTAGCAAAAAGTTGTTGAAATATTTACTGAAAACTGAGCAGAGTTACTTTCCCTTGCTCACTTCCAAAGAAACTTTAGTTGAAACAATCTAGTTGATTTCCTTGGTGTCATTCATTTACAGTTTCCTTTGGGTCAAAGAAGAGGCTATACTTTTTCAGTCTACTCTTTTTTATTTTTTATTTTTTATTGGTGCATCATATCATTCAGCCCTTAATTATAAAAAGCATTATTTGTCTTTGATTCATTTTCCTTAAGATACTTAAGATTCATTTCCTTTGCTCAGCCTCGGCTAGCATCATTCGGACTCCAATGCACTGAATTAAATTCCCCGTAACAAAAATATTGTTAAATTTTCAGATAATGCAAGATCAGCACTGCTGTACTTCTCAGTCTCTGGCCAATCAGGCTACATATATTTCTTTTAATTTTTTTTTACCCTAAAATCCTAGCATTTGTTAATTGTTTTTATTTCTCTTTTCTGAAGTCTTTCCAAATTGATGATTCCTCCTTTCCCACTGTTTGCATCTCTCATCTCTTCCTCCTGTTCCCAAGGGAAAGAAATATTTAGTTACCTGTCTAAAAGACATTATGGCAAGATTTTTGAAAAGATAAATACTGGGATATTTTGTTCTCTCTTCATCTGCTCAGCATCCTGTACTTTCTGTACTTGTTGCCTTGTCTTTAGAGTTATCATCCTTTGTAGGCACCTGCTGAAGGTCAACAGACAGTAATGAAAACAACCCCAAGCCAGCTCAATACAGCTGAGCTTTATGCTATCCTGGCAATCAATACTGTATTGGCACAATAATGTAATCTTCTTCTTTCCTGACTATACATTTATAGCAGTTAATTTATACATTCATTCATTTCATCCACTGATTATTTTTCTCGGTGTTTCTCAGGGTTAGTATGCAAACTAGAGAGCAAGATGCGGAAGGCTATTTTATTCCATACCCAGGCTGCCATGTACAGCAGGTCCTTGGCAATATTTAGTTGCCACTTTGATATCTGTTCAGAAAGGATCAGTAATAAGGACTAGAATCTTAAAGCATTAAGGCTACATGGAATCTTAGAAATGACATAATGCAATATTTTTATTTGCAGGCAATAAAAGGAAAGTCCTGGAAAGCTTAAGCGGCTTGCCCATGTCATGTGGAGATTTAATGACGGAGCTGGCCCTTAACCCATACTTCCTGACTTCACATCAATTTTTTTTTAACTAGACATCATCATTAATTACAGATCTAGAACTGATTCAGACTTTTGCTGAAGAAAAACTGGATGCTTGGAAATAAAAATTTACAATACCGCATTTGAATTTGGGGTGGAAGGATAAATAAGGTAGTTAGGATTGGTTTAGTTCTCAGAAAGCTAGTGTGTAAGTCATGAAACAACTGAGAACTAAAACATACTCCCTAGTTTCTTATGAGGATCAATGTACCAAGCTAGTGACACTATGATTTTAATAGTGAAATGTATTTGTATTAAAGAGGTTTTCTGTTACCCTGTATCTCTTAAGGAGTATTTTAGTTTCTTGGTTCAATCATCTCCTTAATGTGGATTGCCTACAGGTAGTGATAAACTGGTTTAATTCCTTTTTCTAAAGGTCATGTAAACATGTATGCTTCGTGAATTAGATGCAAATTCAATTCCCTGAGCTCAGTGCTTCCTAGTTAAGTTCCTTTCCTATTCTTCACATGTAAGCACACATCTGAAGGCAGAATATTGACTTTTGAGTTACAGTAAAAATCACAATAAAGCAGAAACATGTCGCATTTATTCTTTTAAGCAGACTGGTAGATAATTCAGTGGAGAGAAGTATTCTTTATAAAAAATATATTTGGTACTATTATTTTTCTTGCTTTATGAGGTATTTGTATGGCTTCTTTGGCCTTCCCTTTTAAACAGCAGATCTGATTCAACACTCGATATTAAATTAAATAAGGCAGATTCAAATATAATACTGGATTAAAATTATGATAAATGTATTTTGCTATGTAAAGTCAAAGGAGGTTTATAAACAGTATGCACATTATGATTACAATTTTGATCATGATCAGGAGTGAATAGGGGTCAACATATTCATCACGAGTATCTTTTGGTGATGAGACGCTGGGGTTTTACTTTTCTTCTTCATGCATCTGTATATATTTTCTAAATTTACTGCAGTGAATATATATTATCCCCTGTTAGCAAAAAAAAGGCTATTAAAAATAATTCTCTTCTAGCCCTTAAATGATTGCAAGCCTAAAGTAATTCATGATCTTGATCTGAAAAATCAATCTTGTTTCAGTCTAAAAGCAGAACAATTCTAAATACAAATTAAGCTCAAGAACTCACACTTAATGCATTCTTTAACGTGAGAATTCTGAAACCAAAGCCTTCTTATGAGCCATATTCCAAGGTTCTCTATTCTTTGAGCAGCACAATAAAACCAAATGAGGATCCTGATTATTATTTTGCCAGATAAAAGCAGGTGAGCTCATTTCAGAAACTTACCCTTCAACAGGAGTTGATTCTTTTTCAAAAGTCAAATAAACCCTAGAGATCGTGAGGATCAAAATGGAAGGGTATTTAAAATTTCATTGCTTTTAAAAATCAGCAGTTTTAATTTGTTCTGGTGATGAACAACTTCATCCATATGACATTTTCTGTTTTTTGGATTATTTCCTTAGGATGAGTTCCAGGAATAATAGGTTAAAGAGTATGTACATATGTATGGCTTTTGAAACATAAAGTAACTTTTTTTTTTAACTGAAAGATTTACTTAATTTAAACTTCCAGTAAGCAATGATTGGATTCTCACTACTTTGCAAGCATTTACCTTCACATGAAATTTTAACACTACTTTAAAATCTTACTAATTTAATAATATTCAAGGGTAACAGTTTTTCAATTTACATTCTTCTAATAACCAGTGAGCTTGAGCATTCTACCATATGTTTGTTTACTAATTATCAACTGTCTGTTCATCTTTTTTTTACCATATTAGTGCCTTGATGTTTTCTTATGAATTTTTATGAGCACCTACGCATTAATTAACCCTGTTCTACAAATATTTTATCTGTTTCTATTTTGTTTTTTTTCATATGGTATAAAATTTTAAATTTCTTACAATTAAACCTGGCAATATTATTCTTTGTTATTTTTACTATTTAGAATTTAAAGCATTATCTTCTTTTATAATACTGTGAAACAGGATTCTTGGTTTGACCAATATAAACATAGATGTGATATGATTGTGTCCCTTACCAATCTCAAGACATTATTCATGGTCCCATTGCATTTATTCAAATTCAATGTGTCTATCATTGCTCAGGCTTGCTCTGTAGGTACATATTTCTTACCCCATGTATCTAATCAAAGTATTAGCCCATAAAATGGTCATTTTCTAGACACAAATTCAAGTGTTAAGAAAAACACATTTTTCCCCCCTGGCTCTCATATAAATTTTCATTCCAATATTATTTTTAAAATTCAGTCCTTCATCTTAGCCATAAGCTATTTTTGTAAAACTTATGACATGAAATTAACTGTTTTTAAAAATTCTACCTAACCTGAAACACTTAATAAGTACAAATTAATTGGTTAATTAATCACACTTATTAACTGGTAATCAAGGCTCTAGGGAATCTGTTTTTAAGGAACTTACAAAGGAGGAAACAGACATAGAAATACTTCACTGTAATAAAGCATCACCAGTATAAGAGAGATAAGTTCAAAATATAGGAAACCCTGAGCTCCTTAAACAGAAATTGGATATGAGGAGGCTTCAAAATGATACAATTTGAAGGGTAAGTACAAGTGAGCCACCCGGAGAACTTGGGGACAGTCTTCCAGACACTTGAACACTTAAGAAGAAAAGACCCAATCACATGGATTCTCAATACATCCTCTGACTCTTTCAAGAAAGCCAAAATCACCATCTGAGTCCTGAAGAAAGCCAACTTTCATCACTTCTACTATTAGGGTGCAGCCCTCCTAAAACTTAGACAAGGGTAGTACTTACCAACATTAATGTTTGGTTAATAAAATGATATAAAATTTGCTATGACTATTATGATTATGCTGGCAACATGGAGTCAAAGTGAAACCAACAAGGTAGAATCCTTGGTAAGACATGTCTATAGAGAACAGCCAGCTACAGAGAGAAGCTATGTTACTTAAAAGTTTTGTCAGCAATTATAAGGAATAGAGTATTTTTTTCCTTCTTGATTTGTTTTAGGCTTCTAGTGTTCTACTTTAAATATAAAAACAAATAACTGAAACATCCTTGGGAATAATATTTCAAGAAACACATTATGATATGCATCTTTAAATAACATAATGTGGATGAATTGAAGGCATAGAAATTTTGGAATATTCTCTGCTCAAAATAGAATCTAAAAAAAAAATAAATTATGTCCTGAAATATTCACGGAGGCCCATAGGGCATTTTTAGAACACACATTTTTCTATAACACATATGCACAGCTTAAATTTTATTTGGACATTGGCAGAACAAATAATATATAATTTTTTGTTTGCAGAAGTGCATATATAGATCTGAATTTTTTATTATTTGGTGAATTTAAGAAAGTAACTACATAAAACTTGAAAGTTATGTCATGTATAGAGTTGTTCAGGCCTATTCATAAAGACTTATTTCCCTGGACTATCTTTAAAAACATATGTGTATGTGTATGTCTTTTGTCATACTTCACTGTTTTTATATATTGTGACACAGAAAGCAATAAAAGAACCAATGCAAAATAATCTATATTCAAGGAGAAGAAAAAAGCATAAAAATTACTTCCACTCATTTTTTACAACCAGCTATTGTTTCCTCACGCTGCTTTTAGTAGTGCCTTCCCTCTTCCTCCTCATCCTCGTCCTCCTCCTTCTTTTCCTTTTCCTTCTCTTCATTTTCCTCTTCATCTTCCTTCTCCATCCCCCCATTTAAATTCATAAACATGTAGTAGTTGAATAAAGATGCACCATGGTAATGGGACTATAACTGATTCACCAAAATCTCAAAAACATTTCTCTGACTTTGAAAATATAGAAAGCAATTATCATATGGTCATTATGTCTAGTAATTTATTCTGGGGAGGGGAGAAATAACCAGAGACTTAGCACAAAGGTCTAAAATTCAATTTTAAAACTTGTCTGGGAGTGCAGTACATTTTATGCAACCCAACGTAAAGCAATTCTCACACTTGTGAATCTATGGAAAGCACAGCGGGTTCAGAAGGCACCAGCTACTCCTGGTGTCTAGACACGGAGAAACTATGACCTCAGTTTGAACAACCCCAATATTTACTTTTCCTTCCCAACACGTAGGTTACCTCATGATCTCAGTGCACAGGGAAGCTGGGAGAGGGGGCAGAAAACAAATTCTGCTCCCAGCAGCAATCTTCACATGCATTGAGGGCATAGACTGTCCTGCATTTAAGCACATTTTCGTGAGGAGACTGTATGTAGAAATACTTAGACTGTATATTTCCATTGCAAAAACCATCTTTATTCTATACATCATTAGCAAAAGGATTATATCTAAAGGAACCTCCTTCTTTAACAGTTAATAAACTAATGAACATTCTATAGCATCAATACTGGAGGATATCTTGAAATACGTCTTGTATTAGTGCTGTGGATGCTAACACTCGATTTTTCTCTCTCATTCGGTCATTGAATTATTTGGATTTGAATGTAATACTACTTTTCAGATAATCAGGGCATTTTTCATTTGAGCTAAATTTGACAATTTTTTTTTGTTCCATTCATTGATATACCTAAGAGATCCTAGAAAATTACCTTCTCCTTTCTTTTTATTTTTTATTTTTTATGTTCAAATCAGGTTACCTGGGATCAATGCACCGGGCAGAGATTGAGTGGTCACAAGGAAGTGCAAGTTTTTAACATGCCATTTAAAATCTCAGCGTCTCTTTTCCAGTCATGTACCATATGTTCCCGCAGAAGCTCATTTCTTGGGCATCCTTTATGGCTGTGCCGTAGGGCCTCACAGGTTCCATCAGGCCCAGCTTCCTCTGGCCAAGGCCTGGGGCTTTACCTGCCAGGGCTTGCACTGCCTCACAACAAAGGGGCCACCACCAAATTTGTATCTCACTGGACTGTGTAATTCTTGAAGCTGCGAATGGATCCCATCTTAGTATCGAAGAGACATTTGAAAAAAAATACATATAATAATAATAAAAAAAACTTAAAACATTCTATGGTACCTCTCAGCCAGCCAACCAACTGCAAAAACAAACAGAAACAGAACTTCAGAAGTACCCGACAAGGCGTCTGTATTTCTTTCCGTGCAGACATCATACACATAGAGCTGTGAATATTTTCCTCAGGAAGAGGAGTGAGGACACTGAGTCGGGATTGCAAGGTGCAGGGTTGGCAACAGCAAGAAAAGAACTCTTGCCTCAAGTGAGTCTACTGGGAAGGGAGAGGAGGAGAGCCCTAAGGCCTGGTCATGCTCTTGAATATTTTAAATAAAATGAAGTCAAGCTTTTAGCTTTTCCTTTTTTTTTTTTTTTTGTACTGGGGATTGAACTCAGGGGTGCTCTACCTCCAAGCCACACTCCCAGTCCTTTTTAAAAGTTTTTATTTCAACTTTTGAAACAGAGTCTTGATAAGGTTGCTGAAACTGTCCTCACACCTGTGATCGTCCTGTCTCAGCCTTCTGAGTACTAGGCATATATGACTAAACCCAATATTTTTTTTTGTACTGGGGATTGAACTCAGGGACATTCTACCTGTAAGCTATACCCATAGCCTTATTTATTTTTATTTAGAAATAGGATCTTGCCAAGTTGCTGAGGCTGGCCTCGAGCCTGTGCTTTTCCTGTCTCAGCCTCCCAAGTACTGGGATTACAAACACGAGCCTCTCTGCACACAGCAGGAGCCAAGCTTTTTAATGATCCAGCAATACAGAAGAACAATGCCTGGGAAGTCCACAGTCTTCTTTTGATTTTCGGTCCATGATCTCTGAGGCCCTTCTCTAATAAAAGGCCGTGAGGTGTCTCCACCGACCTCTCTCTTTGGATGAGCGCAGCTGAGTTCTCGGGAGTTGGGTTCTAGGGGGCAAGTCTGAACAGAAGCAGAAAGCAGGGTGAGGTGGACGGACTGCAGATTTATAGTGCACGACCGCAGGAAGCATTACTGCCTCCCTGTCTGTCTTCACAGATGAGGCCCACGGGGAAGCAGCAATTTTCCCACAGACAAGCTAATGTCAAATGGGAATAAAAAATGAGATGCGTCCTAAGTCACATAACTCATGAAGAACAAGGAAGGCCGCAACGTTTGACACATTCTCTGCTTATCTGAGGAGAGCACCATTCAGCTCAGGACTGGCAGTCGGTGACCTAGCCGTAGTCTGTTTCCCTGCAGGGCTGAGAACTGCCCACTCGGGAGGCTTCTACAATTGCACTGCATTGGACAGGTGCCCGTCGGAGCCTTTACAATGTACCGGTGGAAGAATCTGCAGGGGCTTCCATTGATTGCACGTGCCATCAGAGGACAAGGTGGAGGTCTTTGTTTTATCCCTGGACTCAAGCATTATTTCTGATTTTAATAAGAGATATTGGAGCCGGGCGTGGTGGCGCACACTTGTAATCACAGCAATCGGGAAGCTGAGACCGGAGGATCGTGGTTTGTGGACAGCCTCAGCTACCTAGTGAGGCCCTCTGCAACTCAGTGAGACCCGGTTTCAAAATAAAGAATAAAAAACAGGGCAGGGGGTGTAGCTCGGAGGTCGAATGCCCCTGGGTTCCACTACACACACACATAAAAAGAAATATTGGAGTAAGCTCCTGAAACACACCCCCCTTCTTTCTTCTGGCAGGTATATTTTCTTGGATGTAAGATGAGTAAGTCTTGGTTTTATAAGGAAGTTGTGACATCTTTTTTTCATAGATAAAAAAATTCATGTTGTATTTTAGTAATTTTGAAGAATCATAGGGTGTAGCACACAGCTTTGAGGTTAGTTAAATGAGGGCTTAAATTCAGTTCTCTTTCTTTGAGCAACTGACTTTACCTTATAGAACTTCAGATTTTTCTTTTGTAAAATAGATATTGATGTATATGGAGGCATTTATCACAAGATCTTGCATATTACATTTAAAAACTATTTTGTATATCTATTTATTCTTTTAGGAGTTCTGTGCAGCTAGAAAAAGTTAATGTTATTAAAGTATGCACTGGAGTAAAAAGAGAGAGGGCTAAGGTGTGAGAATTGGGAGACTGAGGAGTATTTGGAAATTGTGGGGCTTATTTGATGAAGGCGACTTCTATTTAGCTTGGCCAATTATTATGTACAGAAATAAGGACCTGGTGTTGCTAGATTTATTTAATATTTCTCAAGTGCATACTAATTTTGCATTTTGGATATTTTGAACGAAGTACTGAACAACATATCACGAGCAAAACCAACAAAAACACAGGTGTACCAGAAGTTGTAATAATTGTGAATTAAGTACCATCCTAAAGGCCATAAGTGCTATGGAGAAAAAAACAAATTGGAAGAGGTTGATCGGAGCACATGGGGTATAATTCTTAAAAGGGCAGAAGGAGAAGAGGACAGATATAATGATTACCATGATCTATGAGTGAAGACAAGAGGAGAGGGAGAGAGTATTACAAGTAACTGCACCAGAGAGACCTAGGGTTTCAGCTTCAAAACAAGGAGAGAAACCTAAGTTTACATGTGAAATCTTATAACTAATTAGAATTTGTTCTGAATACTTGGTGGGCCAAACACAGAATGTCAGTGGATCGCATTTACATAGCAGGTAGCCAGCTGGTGAGTCCTGTAAAACCCCACCTATTTTAATCCACTTTTTAACTAAGCTTCAGTGCAGAAATGGCAGTTCTGCATTTTTGTAGGCCCACTCTTCACTCTTGACATCTTTCTCTCTGGAAATTATTTAGACGCTGCAGATCCTCAAACCTTCCTGCTAGAACCCTTTTGGCACATATTTTTGATTTCACATCTGACTGATGGCCCTATCTCTGTTGTAGCTGATAG
The DNA here is from genome assembly GCF_963383645.1 of Muscardinus avellanarius. Taxonomy (NCBI): domain Eukaryota; kingdom Metazoa; phylum Chordata; class Mammalia; order Rodentia; family Gliridae; genus Muscardinus; species Muscardinus avellanarius. Next base: position 25,588,374 of record NC_137789.1, on the reverse strand, counting down.
TTTCATTCTCTGTACTAGGAATTGAGTACTATTTAGTGAGAGACAGAAATGTGGGCATCTGTTGTGTCCTGCCTCCTGGGTTGTTTGTGTTTTTCTGGAATTATTATTGGTATAATTTGCCTTGGTTATTTACACAGTAGACTTTACTGATTATTTTCATTATCGTTAAATATTATCTAGTTGGAGCTATTTAGCAAAAGTGGACAAGCAATGTGCCTCTAGCTTCCTGGGTTGTGGTTTTCTTTCATTTGGTTGTTACTGAATGTACTGATGGATCTAATTATCCTGATGCCATCAGTTCCCTGTATTATGGGTCTTGTATATTGTTCTAAGACCTTTATGTTATATCAGCAGATTGTATCCTAACTCTACTGGCATATTATTGTCTCTGAATCAGTTTAGCAGTTATGCCATGAAAATGTACACTGGTTAAGAACAGAAAGAAGCCCATATGTTTTTTCCTCCTAGTTCTACCAGCTTTTATTGGATCAAAATTGGAAATGTTTATCATACTCGTCCCAGAAAATGATTGATGGCATGAATGTTAATACAGGTTATATTCTATTACAGCAGTTCTCATGCCAAGATAAATTTCTGTATAAGAATTATTTTCAGGTCTCAGAATAGGTAATACCTAATTTATTCATTCAGTAGAATAGAATCAAGAAATATTAGACATTGGCACAGGGCCTTGTAGAATTAGGAGGTTAATAAAATTGATAGAAAAATTGATAGGTTGATAAAATTGTGATTTTAAAGCAGAAGGGAGAAAGTATTAATAAAGGTTAAAGGGACACATATTAAGTGTGACAAAATCTTCTAACATTAAAAGATCAGTCAAAACCATTTTTGTTTGTTAAGTCTCATTCTAAGTAAAATCTCCTTTGAGATGTCATCCACAAAAGTTTTGATGGTCTCTTTAGCCTCAGCAGAATTAATTAGATCCTCTTTAGAACTTCTATCTCACAAACTTCATTCAAGTTTCTGAATTGTCTTGTAATTGATTACACGCTTGTCTTCATACTAGCTGATGTATTACTGATAGGTGAAAATCTTACATCCCATCTCCCAGTTTAAGAATAACAAAGGTAGTATGGGTTTCAAATGTTTATTAAATTTTTACTCTGGGCCAGGCATTGTGCTGGGCAATTTACATATGCCTTCATCAGATAATTCTCACTTATGTTATGAAGAGAAGGATCACTTTCACTATTTAATAAACAAGGTGATTACTAATGGGCTGAGATACTTGTCCTGGTTTTGATATGCAAGTTGCAAAGCCAGGATGCAATGTAAGTGGTGTTATCTACCTCAATGGCTTGCCTTCTGTTCCCCAGCACAGAGTCTGGTAGGTGCTGAGCGTTGGAGAACAGTGTGCTAAATAAGGAAAGGAAAGAGGAGGGAGAATGTTTCAAGACTATGATAGAAGTATAAGAAAACTTGTATGACTTCCATGTGGTTAAAAAAAAAAAAGTCGGCCTGTGTATCAGGGAAGAGCCTTCACAGTGTTGGCAAAATAAACAACCTCTTGGAGTTTTCAAAATGGGATTTGCCCTGCATGTGTTTCAAGTAGAAAGTCCTCAGGGCATTCCTGCAAATGTGCATCCGCCCAGACTTGAAAGGCAAGTCGGTCCAATCCCCGTAATGATGGTAGGACCCAGACCTACTACAGAGGCACCTCATCCAGCTCTCTAAACAATTTCATCAGCATCATCCCCAAACCTCATTTAATCTTGAACAGCAAGAAGGAGCCCTTCCAACCAGCTCCTGGAATACAGCCAAGCTCCCAACGCTGCCTGCTGCAACAGGTCCCTGTGACTTTGGACACGTGCTCAGGATGGATGATGGATGATGGCAGGGCGTGAAAGCGCTGCTGCGGGGGTGCTGCATCCAGGGGAGGATGGGCAGGTTGGGCAGAAGAAACACGTTAGCGGACAAGTCAGGACCAGACGAAGGTGAGCAGGACACAGCTAGGAAACCTCAGTAGCACCGGTAGCAGAGGCGGCGGGAGCAGCAGAGGCAGACTAATCTGTTGTAGGTTTTATAGTCAAGAGGGTTTGGCAGAACTTCCATAGCTAGAGGAGAGATTTCAGGGGTGGAGCCAGAACGCTTGAGGTCACAGCGACCTACTCTGGGAAGAGAATCCGCGGCTGTTTCTGCACAGCACAGTCCAGCAATGGAGAAGTCAGCCCTGCTTGACAACTTCGGAGCACACTCTCAAAACTGACCTATTATGTTTGGGTGCTCGTGAGTGAGCACAGTACCTTTTGTAATACAACCGTCAGGAATGGAAAAGTGAGTCACTCACTTCCGAAATTTGTAACCTACTCATCAAAAGCAGAATGATTGGCAAAATGTGCTTGGATGAGCAATCCAGTGGTTTCTGCCTGTCTCTTTGTCTACTTAAGTGTCTTTTCTCCTTCTGCTATATTCTGAACTACCTATAACATCCAGTGAGTCGTCTAGACATTTGCTGTTTTATAATAATTCATGATATCTCAAGTTCTCTTGAATGATGATTTCCCTAGCAAATGTTATAGTGAAATCACATCACGCGTTTGACTTATTCAAATGTATAGGATGGAATAAAAAATATATCCATTTTCTATACTCAGCAACACAAACACAACAACTTGATTAAAAAATGGGTAAAGGATTTGAATAGACATTTCTCCGAAGAAGGTATAGAAATGGCCAGGAAGTACATGAAAATATGCTCAACATTACTAATCATTAGGGAAATGCAAATGAAAACCATATGGTCTATTTTATTCCCTTCAGGATAGCTATTACCTAAAACAATGGAAAATAACAAGTGTTGATTAGAATATGGAGAAGCTGGAAGTCTTGGAAGCTGCTGGTAGGAAAGTAAAAATGGTGCAAATGTTATCGAAAACAAAATGGCAGTTTCTCAGCAAAATAAAAATATAATTTTCATATGCTACAATCCCTCCTCTTCTGAGATATACCAGAAAATGACTGAAAACAGGAATTCAAGTAGGTATTTACACATTTGGGTTTATAGCAGTATGCTTTGCCAAAGACAAAAGGTAGAAGCAACTTACATGTCTATCTGTGGATGATAAATGTGGCAGATTCATACATTAGAATATAACTCAGCCTTGCCGGGTGTGGTGGCGCATGCTTGTAATCCCCGCGCTTGGGAGGCAGAGACAGGAGGATTGCGCAGGTTCAAAGCCAGCCGTGTGCGCTGGCTTAGGAGATCTTGTTTCCAAATAAAAATGTAAAAATAGGTCTGGGAGTGTAGCCCAGAGGTAGAAGGGCTTCCAGGAACCCCAGTACCACCCCCCCCAAAAAAAAAACAAAAAAACAATATAACTCAGCCTTTTTTGTTTTTGTGGTACTGAGGATTGAACCCAGGGGCATTCTACCTCTGAGCTATAGTGCCAGCCCTATATATATATTTTTTATTCTTTATTTTGAAACAGGGTGTCACTAAGTTGAGACCGAGGTCCTCACTAAGTAGCTGAGGCTGGCCTTGAACCTGGATCCTCTTGTCTCAGCCTCCCAAGTACTGGGATTACAAGCATGTGCCACCACATCGGCTAATTCAGCCTTTTCAAAGGGGGAAATTCTGACTTATGCTACAATATGGATGAATCTCAAAGACATTATTCTAAATGAAATAAGCCGATCACAAAAGGATAATACTATATGATTCTATTACTATAAGGTAGCTAGAGTAGTCAAATTCATGAAAGCAAAGTGGAATAATGGATGACAGGAACTGGCTAGAGTGTGTGTAGGTGCTGAAGTTATTTATTTGTTTGTTTAGTTAGTTTTACAAGTAGAGAATTTCAGTTTGGAAAAATGAGAAAAATATTATGGGATTGAAATGATAGTTGCATAACCATGTGAATGTACCTAATGCAACTGAACCACATATATAAAATTGTTAAAATGTCCAATTTCATGCAATTATATATATATATATATATCTTACCATAATTTGAAAAAAGACTCATTATTATATGAATACTGTATATATTACATACATACACATCTACTTGTGTAAAGTTGTTTATATAGACAACAGACAGTTTCTTTTACCTCATGGGTAATTAAAGATGTTTTAAATTATGAGTTTCTGTGTATAATTATTGATTTACACGCGGATTTTCTAACTTAACTGTCGTGTGGGATGCAAATCCCCTGAACTTGCTTCTCAATTTTTGAAGATTGGAATGGCAGAAAGGTGAAACAAAGTACCCTAGATATATGTTATAAACTAAAATACAGAATACACTATGAAAGATAATTGTACAAATTCCCCAAAGTCTTCTCTGAACTCATTAGGTCACTATGCATTCAAATCTCAAATGACACCTTCATTTCCATTTTGATTGAGGGTTCATGGATAACTGAATACACACGTGTGTGTGTGTGTGTGTGTGTGTGTGTGTGTGTGTGTGTGTATGAGAGTATGAGAGAGAGAGAGAGAGAGAGAGAATCATTAATAAAGACTTGAGCCAGACTTCTATTTCCTGAAGAAAAAAAAAAAAAAAAAAACACTGCAAGATAAGTAGTCTTTATGTGAGCTCATATTGCTTTGTGAGTTTTTACTGACAAAACACATCAAAATAGATTGCTCATATAGATTTCTGGTAAGCATTATAACCTAGCAGTTTAAAAGGAAAATGCATGAAAGTCATAATAAATTGAAAAATTTGGCTTTATTATTTTCAAAAATTATGTCAATCGTCTAATCATCTGTCAGTTTAGCCATCCCTTTGTAACATGTTATTGAAAAGCACACCATTGTCTACAGTCTCATTCCTAAAGCACCCACACATTTTTCTCTTTTCAACATAAGGAATTCATTTTCTACTCATAGTACCTTTCGCTGCAATCGCATTCAATTCTGTGGATCTTGGTGACAAAGTAGCCCTGAGAGCTATTACTGGAAATAGAAATAGGAAACAGTGGGATTTCAGATCCTGTTAACTTCCTTATTTCAGAATCTTAACAGGCAAATGCAAAAGGGTCACTGGAAAAGAAAAGACATGGTTCGAAAATGGCTGAACTTTCTCCAGCATCATACCTATTTTGCAGACAGAGGAAAAGGTGTTAATTCCTTTTTTTTTTTCTTTCTTTGTTTTTTCTTTCTAGAGAAAACCATAGAACTCCATCACAGAAAGCTTCTTTCTGGTATTTTTGGAACCTGTTAAATTCATGATTCCTGATTGTCTAGAACCAAAAGAAAATCTGTGCTTAATGTTCTGTGTGGAGAACAAGGACTAGACATCCAGTGTGTCTTCAGGGGCAGCGATGTGATCATAGAAAGTACTGGCGGTTTAACGCAGGAAACCTCACAAGCACCTCAGGGCTCTCCTGCCAAAAGAGAAAAGGCTTATCTTGCCAGTCTTCTCATATCCTCCAAAGAAATTCCTGGAGGTGAATACGGTCTTGTCTAACCTAAGGCTTAGTTATGTGATTGTTGTCTCTCTTATTCTATGAAAGATAACCCTGGTGAGGATATTGGAATGCTGTTTGATTTTGTACTTAGAACTATGATTTCAGCTGATAGCACTATCAGAAAATCTGAAAACCATACTGTATGACCTACCTGGGAACTTTGATGCTCTGCCAGATGGAGAATTTCAGTACTTTTAAGGAGAGTTAAAGAAAAATCACTGTCTTCATATTGAAGCTGTCTATCTCATAATTTTATTATTAACTACTTCCTAAAGTTTTTCAGACCTATTTTTTAAATATTTTTATGTGGAAACAGAGTCTCTTAAGCTAGCGAGGCTGGCTCCGAACCAGCGCGATCCTCCTGTCTCCGCCTCCCAAGCGCGGGGATTACAAGCATGCGCCACCATGCCCGGCATACTTCCTAAAGTTTTGATAGCCCTAAACCTTGCTCAAATTCTCCACTGTTTTAGGATCTGCTTTGTGAGAATAAATAGGTGACTCTCTTCATCTGGGCAGTTATCCAAAGTACCACAATACTTTTTGCTCACCACAAGATACTTAATGTTAGTAGCAAGCCTTGAGACTATAACTGCTAGAAAGTAGAAGTTGGTCAGCTTCACCATGCCCGAAGGCCCCCGTGAGCCTCACATGTGGCTTTGCCATCGTGGGTACTCCCTCACTGCTTGTTGAACTCGACTCTCTTGGAAAGTTTTTTATTGACCTTAGAAGCCATTTAAGTAGTAGGTGTCTCAGAGAAAGCTACCTGATTCAAAACACTATTATACTGAGCTTTTCAGTAGTTTGGATTTTCTTTTAAAAAATAAAATAAATGAAATCTTAAGCTTTAATTCTTACCTTTCCTGTATCAACTTCAACAGTTATATATAACTATGTTCACTTTCTACAGATGAAGGCAAGTCCTGGAAATATCATCCTTAGAAACATGGCCCATGTTTCATGGTGCCTATTCTTATGATTTGTGATATTTTTAATATTTAAAAATTGTATTTTCTCGTAGTGGAGGAGAGTTAGTTTGGTGATAGGCTGTGATTCCTAATATTGGACAAGGCTTTCTACTCAGCAATGCAAAGTTCCCTGAATTCTAGGCTATGAGTCAGATTCCAACAAGTCTCTATAGCTTTCTCTCTTTACTGCTAATGGGTAGCTGGGATGATTAACTCAGTAATTATGGCAGGCTTGGTGTTATGTGAGGAATGAAAAAGGAGAGCTCCCTCTACCCTACCCCATCCCTATGTTCAACACAATTTACAATCTTGCTGGTGAGATCAAAAGAACAGATAGGAGATAAGAGGATTCAGAGTCAAGCCTGGAGGCAGGAGCTGTTGCACCCAGGATGGAGCAAGTTTCATTGAAGAATTGATGTTTAAATTGTGCCTTGAATAATAAATATAATTAGAAAATATGATAGAAAAAACTCAATTTAAGATATGAAGAATAAATGTATGAGAGTAGCAGTGAGCATGCCATGAGTGGAGAACAGGAAGGATATTGATTTGACCAAAACAGAAGGAAGAGAGCAGGGGCACGTAGCAAGTGATCTCGCAGGTGTAGCTCAACCATGTCCTCCTTTTCATTCTTTGCACCCTGGAGAGTGCCCGCCGGTACAGAGTCCACATGCTATACTGTTGATCAAGTTCAGCTGAAGTAGTTTAGAAAAGGTTTTCCAAAACTAAGCCAACGGGTCCAGATAAGATGTTATGAATTAATGCAGATTTCTTGATCATGAATATACCCCGATATGAATAAATGATCATGCTTTGGGGGCTGAGTGATGGAGCAGAAAGTACATCAACTTTGGATTCAGATGAGTGTGTTTTATGACCATGGGCAAATGGCTAAACCTTCTCAGCTTCAATTTCTTAGTACAAATGCAGAATATAACACTTTCCCTCTGTAGGTCTATGGAGAGAATTAACTGAAATATATAGGCCAAGTTTTCAGCTTTGGTGTCATTATGAATTATCAATTATACCTATCGTCACTAGCTGGACAGTGATTATAAACTGTTTTAAAGGGAAAAAGCACAGCAATAGGGAAGAGCAGTTTGCCTAGGACAGCTTAGAAATAGGATAAAAAACCAAGAAGAAAAATATTCCTTTTTCTTTTTCTTTCTGGTACTGGGTATTGAATAGAGGGGCATTTTACCTCTGAGATATACCCTAGCCCTTTTTTATTATTACTATTTTATTATTATTCTTGGTTTTGGTGCTGGGAATTGAATCTATGAGCATTCTATTTCAAACTTACAACCTCACCCCTAGTTTATTTTTTATTTGGAAATAGGGTCTTGCTAAATTGCTGTGAACCTTGCCAAGTTGTCAAGGCTGGGTTTGAACCTGGAATTCTTCTGTCTCAGCCTTCCAAGTTCTAGAATTATAGGTGTGTACCACAATGTCCAGCTTATTTTTATTTTGAAACAGTCTTGATAAGTTGCTAAGAACCTTACTAAATTGCTGAGGCTGGCCTTGAACCTGTGATCCTCCTGTCTCAGCCTCCCAGGTATTGGGATTGCAGATGCATGCCACAATGCCTGGCTGACAGAGTCTTGAGGGGAATAAAGAATAGAACTTAGAAAAATTGTAAATATGATACATGAAGCAAATGAAAATGATTTGTAAAACTAATTAAAAAGCATGGATGCAGAGAATACCTAATTGTTTAGAAGATCTATTTCTACCTTTAAACACAATCACATTTCCCAATAATTTTCTTAAATGTCCTTTCAGAATGTCCTGACTCAATTAACAAAATCTTTATAGGATTTTTTTTAAGAAAATGAAGAAAACATTTTTTCTGGGGTAACAATAAGCATATATAACAATGCAATATTCTAAGTAAAGGGACCCTGTGAAAAGTCAGCTGTTTAATCAAATTTCATAGATTAACTAACAAACTTAAATTAATATTAAGTTTTCTAGAGAACTAGAAACTCTTTGGTGATTATATTGAGGATTCCATCCTCAGTACTAGCATGGTCCATGATACAAATTTAGAAAAAAATAATTGTTTAAACTACTGATGAAAAGAAAGAATATCCCACCTTTGCTTCCTCAAACAGGAAAAGAAACAGATTCAAAAAGGGAAGCACGTGTACTCTGTTAACAAACTGATGCATTTCACTGGGAAAAAAAAATTATATTAAAAGTTAATTTTACTAAAAAAAATCTTTTTATCTTTGCAATTTACCCAGGTAGTCTCAAAGATGAAATATTTGCCCTGAGTCACACAAGACTGAAAGGAAACAGACCTTGTCTTTGTTGCCAAAAAAAAAAGCAACAATAAATTATCCATGATGCTGAGCAGCAGTATAAGGTGAAAGGGTTTGGAGTAAATACGAGTTTCTCCACAGCCACACATGTATAATTTCTGAGAATTGCTCTTTTCCTATATGATAATAAGTGTTCCTGGCATAAAAACCATGCGGAGGTGTCCATGTCTTTGGTGAGTCTGCTCTGAACAATGGTCATGAAGATAAATTTGTCCCCCACAGAAAGAACTCTGCTGTCTTACAAACTATTATTTCTAATCTTCACATCACTCTGTTTTCAATTATAGAAGGAGAAGAAAAATCTGACCATATCATTCCTTTATTTAAAAATTTTAGTAGGTTCTCACAGCTTGGAGGATAAAACTCTGGTCACTGCAGTAATACAAGCCACAGTTCCAAGTCTCATGAATAGCTTAGGATCGATGCTCACTCTTTCCCCAGCATTTACCTACAATCCAATGATAGTAATTTCTTGATTCCCTCTCAGTCAGACTTGGGCCATCCTTCCCTTTCTACATTTATCCCTGTACATTCTTGTGCTGGTTCACCTGGAAGCCACCTTTGGCTCTACTTCTTGTATCCTACTGAGCTCAGTACTTTCATAGGAACTCATCTCTCTTCTGATGATAATGTTTTCTCTCATTTCTCTTCCCCTGGTTTATGAACTTTGAGAAAGCAGAGACTGCGTTCTTGTATTTCTCGCACACAGCATGTTTGGGACAATGAACACACATAATATATGAGATAAATAAAACTCAATTTGATTTCAGCTACAAGTGATTTAATGATGGTGTCAGGATATCTGAAGTCAGATATAATCCCCAGATACACTACGAAGCTTTCCATAGATCAGTGATCATGGCTGTTCTGTTTCTTAGGCTAGCTCCACCTGAATATATACTATTTTTTAAAAAATCTTTCATTTTTCTGCTTTCAATTCTTCACCCACATGAGAATTACCAAGACACTGAACTCAAGATCCATAGGAAATTTCACATTCTTGGCAAATACTTCAAGGTTCGTTTTTCTCTGAAAGGGACTGTCTTCTAAGAATCTAATAGAAAAACATGGCTGTTTCCTTCTTCTCCTTGCTAGAGGCTATTTAATCAATGCACTGCGGTTTTCTAGAGAATTCAGGGCTATTGGTGGGAATAAAATATAAATACCACCAGAATGATATCTATCAGGCTTATACTAGGAACCTAAATTTCTATTCATTTTGTTTTCTCAGTTCAACATGTAAACTGAAAAGATAAAAGGCTTCGAATGGAAAGGCCGGTATATCTCTGTCCTTGGTATGCTTGCAAATCCCTGATGCAACTAGGAATGGGGGAATTCCAACTACATTTTGGCTGAGTCCCAGGCTGTTAAAGAAGGAAGCATTTTGTTGCTTGATGATAGCTTGATAAAGCAACTTTATTGTTCCTACTAGTGACTTTGGGAACAACTCGTCTCTACTTCACATTTAACGCAGAGCCACAAGTCTTCAGAAAGTGTATATATTTATATATTCCTTAAAAAAATTCTCAGTTCTGTTCCCAAATAAAATTGCCTTAAGAGTTGTATATTATATATATCAAATATACACACACATGTAGAATATATACATATGTGTTTGCAATGGCCAGTATTGTATGAGTGATTGTGTGTACATGAAGAATTTCCATGACTATAACTTAGACTTGTAGCCAACATGATCTATTACATATCATACTATGTTGGCAGGGGTAATTCAACATTTCATAGTCATTTTTTTTCCTGTTGGTACAGTCTTTCTATATGAAAGTGATTGGGGTTTATAGCTATCAGTCACTTTCTGAAAGTATTTTGTCAGATATCCTATGGCTTTTTACTCCTTCAAGGATTTTTTTCCCTTTTAGTTAAAGAGATTTTAGTATAATATTAGAAGTGTTCAAAGAAACCACAAGAGAGTTTAAAGAAGCCATGTTTAATGAGAGTGAAAGGAAAAAGCAACATGGGGTAAATCGCGAGTGTCTCATTCCTTGTGTGTAGCCAAGCTAGACTAAATGTTTGTCACTGGAACATCTTTTTGGTACCAGGGTATGTGGTATAGAGGGGTCAAGAGAGATACCTGTGCTCACTCACCTTCAATATTTCTGAGCTAAGCTATGGAGTCATGAACATGTAGACATGTTTTTTTCATAAATTTTCTTTCTTCTTCAATTCTTCAAAACAAATAACGTCAGTGATTATTCAGAGATTAGTTCTGATGGAAGAGGACCTTCTAGAACATAGGCATGTCAAAAGAGAAAGAATGCATTGGACAGAGCCAAGGAACAGACTCAAAAAGTTAGCCTCTGCTATGTGAGCCTAAGGGAAAAGAGCTACTCCCATCGAGTTAAGGAGCACAGAAAATGGGATCAGAACACTTATCCTAAGATGGCAACAGAATCATCCGCAGCTCTTCTGGAATTAGGGTCAAGGTTAGGGTTAACTAACCCTATATAGGAAGGATGGGAATACATCCTGGGTTCTTTATCAAATTCTACCAAACTTGAAAAATAAAAAAATCTTGCCTTGAAAACTTCACTGATTTAAAATATATATTTGAAGATGACTTATTAAAAATGTGGTTTATAACTTGCCATGAATTAAACTCAGGTGACCCTGTGTACTTTGATGGACACAGATTAAAAAATATATAATTACTATGTATATACATATATATGTATATATTCAGGACAAAGGTAGTTTAATGTTTTAAGTTGGGGTTGTAGTATTTGAAACCCAATACAGAATTTTGGCTCATATTTTCATAAATTTTCTTTCTTCATTTCTTCAAAAGAAATAACTTCAGTGAGTATCATGTCTTTAAGTACAAAAGAGCTTAACATAAAAAGTTCAAAACGTTTTCTTTATATTATAAATGAAAATATTTGTTAACTACTAAAATTCGGTATTGCCATATCATCTTAGTCCGTGGAACATAAAGAATGAAATCAGTACTGTTTTTTCTAATCTAGAATAAATGCTTTTTTTGTCTTGCATCCATTCTAGCCAATTGAGTGGGCCATTCTTTTGAAGCAATTGGCTTCAAGTCTTAGAAAGCATGCAAGTCCTTTTAAGAAGAAAAAAGATTTGAGATCCTAGTTTTGAGTTGTGCTAAGTATACAGATTTTAGTAATAAAGAAACACTTAGAAGAGTAAAAATAAATTAATTAAATAAATAAATAAATAAATAAATAAAATATCCTGGCTCTGTTCCTTATTGGTGGTGTAATCTTAGGTGAACTGTTATTATTATTGGCTGTAACTCCATTTCACCGTTTTTAAGATGGGGTAGAGCCACTCCCAGCGACGTCCTGACAATTAAATGAGTTATTATAAACAGTTGTGTGTTTGACAAATTTTATAGGCATGCAACTGATATTATTTCCTGTGGCCTCTTCTTCTCTTTATATGCTCTCTATACTATATTGAGCATTTCTTTTTTTTTTTTTCTTTTTCTGAGAGAAGGAAAGAAATGATAGGCCACCCTGACTTCTAAAAGTTATGAAATCCGTGGTATAACAGACACATCCTGTTTCTGGGCTGTGTGAGTTATGCAGCATTATTAGTAAGTACGCTGCTGCTTCTTGGCCCAGGAGCATTCCCCAGGATTACTCAAGAGGAGCACTTTTAGGTAAAACACTTCATTAATCCCAGATTCTCCACCACAAAGTAATATGTTATCACTGAGTGCTGTTGGCCTAGTTAAGCCATCTCTAATTCTGTCCTCGATAGCCTATAATTAGGATGGTCTGAAATAGCCTAAAAACATTCAGTGCCAGCAGTTATCCCAAAAAGCAAGTAGCAAAACCTTCAATAAGGCCTTGTCTGAGATTTGCCCTTTTAAGTCACCAGATCTGACCATCTTTCAGTGGAGAGAGAGAGAAAAAGAGAGGAGAGGACCAGGAAGGAGTGGAAAAGGGAGAGGAGAGGAAAGGAGAGGACCAGGAAGGAGTGGAAAAGGGAGAGGAGAGGAAAGGAGAGGAGAGAATAATTTTTCAGCTTTGTGAGTTGTAGCAAATTGTTGACAAGTTCATGGTCCAAATGTGTTAGCAGATAAATTTAAATAAGAGTAGGGCGTCACCACAAACAAACAAACAAACAAATTTTATGTCAACACAGTCTCTGTCTTTGTGTCTTTTACTTATAAGAACACAATTTCATGTTTCAGAAAGAGCTAAATATGAACAGTACAGTATTTTCAACCCCCAGTTCTTCCCTAACTCCCCTCAACCCTTCACTTCTAACAAATAGAGCTTCAGAAACGCAACACCTATCAAATATTTCCTCAGAAATGCCAGATTGCTGGGATTTTAAAGAGTTCTATTTTCTTCCCCCCTTTTTGACATTTAGACAGATTGAGTTTGAGAGAGGAAGTAACTCTGGGTCCAGACTGCCCTGCACCACTGTCAGAAGAAATAAGTGAAGCAAAATGAAGTGATAATATACTGTAGAATATTTAACAGAGAGGAAGGAGAGAGAAATGGCAATCTGGGAATACACAACTGATGCCCAAAATAGATGCCGCCTCCAGTGCCAGAACAGATGCCAAGTACAGTAGATCATAAAGTGGTAAAGTTACCTTGCCCTGTGGGCTGTGCTGACACAGGAGAAATGGTTCTCCCAAACTCAGGAAAGCTGGGTCTCTATTCCCACTTTCTGCTGTCGTTTGTCATGGGCCCTGCCTACTTTCCTTTCTACTCCCTTCTGTGCATCCATCAATGAGAAAGGTGGTAAGTTAAACCCTTTAGTGATTATAGCACATCCAGGTACAGTTCACGAGAGATAAAGCACAACTCTGGGCTCTTCAGTCACCTTGTGAATGTAATCAGGGGGCACTGGGAGGATTAGAAAAGCTCTTTCCACTCTGTAGAAGACTCAAGGTGACTAGGGACATTTAATATCCCTCCCAAGGAAAGAGATGATAAATAGGGTGGTGAAGGGAAAGCACACCCCCTCCTGTGATTTTAATGAGAGACCCGCCACCTCCTGGGAAATGGAGAAAGAATGCTTCTGTGATGTCTTAGCGTGGTGTGAAGGCTGAAAAATTGGCAAAACAAGACTTCATCATTTGCTGAAAGCCACAGAGAGAAAGGAATGGTGCTCAGATGGAGGAAGCTTCTTTTAGAAGAAAAGTACTACCTCATACTCATGAGGGAGTTGGGAAGTTTACTTGTGAAGAAGGCTGAATTTTTTTTTTTCTGAGTACAAGAGAATGTTCACTGTTTTTCACCTCCTAAAACTTTCTACTTAATCTTTTTACTAAGACTTTCTGGTATGTACTAGCCCACCCACTATGGGGGCCGAGATAATTATGAACATTAAGATCTAGGAAGAATTTTTGATCTACCTTTCTTTCATTCTTTTTACTCTCTTTTTTCCCCTCTTTCCTTCCTTTCTTTGGTCCATCCTTTTTTCTACATATATGTATATATTAAATCTTTATTTCAACTCAAAAGATATTCTTTAACATCTTACATACAGAAAAATAATGAATTTGGGTAGAGAAGTTAATAGGGGAAATTTACAAATGAAAGGCAACAGGAATATGAATAGAAAGTTTTCCTGTTACTCTTATGAGAAAGGATAAATGTGGAGAGAGACCAGTAGGTTAGTGGAAGTGGGCTGAAGGAGAGAGGTGGGGAAGGGAAAAGAAGGGTTGAGGAAGGAAACAGTTCAAATAATGCTTTGGTGATATATAAAGGTATTACTACTGGTTTTGCTACCATGTATGGAGGAGGAGGAAGGGATAGAAGGCTGGGATGCAGGTGGAGCATACCAAGAGCTGTGTGTATGTGTGTTTGTATCACATTTGTATCTCACTATGGTGTATAGATAAAGAATATATATATATATATATATATGTGTGTGTGTGTGTGTGTGTGTGTGTATTTCCATATGCATATATACATATATACATATATACATATGCATATATACATATGTATACATATATACAGTATACATATAATTGCATATGTATGTGTGTACTGGAAATCTTTCCATAATATGTGTGTGTGTGTGTGTGTGTGTGTGTGTGTGTGTGTATACTGTGTCTGTGAAAATGACTTCTGATTCCTGAGAGTAGAAAAATAAAGCAACCTGAAACCCTGACTGAGGTTTCTCCAAGTGTGTGAATGAATCTATAAAGTTTCTATGAAAAGGAAGTTGCTATTTGTGAGAAGGTTAAATTGCTATAATTTGGGGGCACAAATAAGAATCGGAAGATGATTTACTCAGAGTTTCTATTCAAATTTTCTGATTGTTCAGGATAAAAAGTTTATTCAGTCTTGGTAAAAACAAAACAAAACAAACAAAAACTCCTCATTTCAAAGAAGAAAAGGTTATAAAAATCCCAGAATATTTCTTCATGGAATCATTTTTATAACATGTCATTTGATAAATTGAGACTAGTTTTCCTACAGATTCACAGAATTTAAGAAATGTTACAGAAAACATGAGACTTTAATGTGTAATGTTAAGAAGAACTGCTGAATTTTATATAAACTAATTTATAATTTCAATTTCAGGAGAATATTTTGATGGGCCTGAAGAATTTTCAGTATGAAAATTGAAGCAACTATTTTCATTGAGTAAAGTGAAATATATTAAGTAAAATCAGAAAATTTTTGAGAAATTAGATAAAAGACTTGTCAACAAACTACTGTTAACACGTTAATGTGTATTCCCCTTTTTTATTTTCACTGTGAATTCATTTGTAAAAATTTTTAGCTGTAATTACATTGGTTGCACAATTTAATAATTATGATAATAGCCAGAGCTGTAATTTATTCTCAATCTTTAAGGTACCAGATATGCTATCTACATTTAATCCCTCATTTAACCTTCAAAGGGAGAGATAAACTGAGATTCAAACTTGTCAAAAATGGTATTTCTAGTAAATGGCACAGCTGACCCTGAACTCAATTTTATTCTTTTCTGCTCATTCTGTTCCATCGAGCCTATTTACTCTGAGTACATCTTAGACTCGATATGTGGTATATGACCTAGCTACAAGCATTTTCCACTCTAGGTAGGTACAATTATCTCACATATAGTTTTCAACACAATGGAAGGGTGGTGAGCAATGGCCATTTGTGGCAAAGTTTCAACTAAAACTCCAAGTTCACTTGTGTTTTTTAGTAACAAAAAGGATTCTGGTTCATGGTAGAGTATGCCCGGTGGTGAAAATAGACATTATTTACTCTGAGAAGTCTATATTTATTGCTAATCCTTTATCTTACATATTGTTATGATTTTCATTTTGATGGGGTTGTAAGATCTTGTCATGGTATTCCCTTGCGCTGGGTTCTTGGATGTTAATTATATGAAAGTAGAACAATTTTCCTATACAAAGGAAAAGGATGGAGAAAGAGAGGCTGTCTGACAGACTCAATTATCCTATTGCTCTGTGATACACGGGGCACTATTTGAACCTGTAGCAATTTACTGGCATGAGGAGTATCAAAAGCATATTCATTGGATGAGAGGAAGGATAACAATTCCTGCCATTACACTGGCAATTGACCATCTGCTCCAGAGGGTAGTGTTTAACCTGCAGGTAATCATGGTGAAAAAGCTTGATGATGTGTGTCCAACTTTTAATTTTTTCCTGGGCAGGGGCAGGGTGGGATGGGAGCGGTCAGAAGTATAGACATAGGTTGCCATTCTATCCTATTGAATTCAAAGCACATTCAGAACATTTTTAGCATCTTTTCTCAAGACCAACTAGGAGAATGGCAGCATTCAGTATTCAGACAATGAAATCAGATTGAAGCTCTATTCTGTAACCTGTCTTTACCAAAATGACTTCTAGCCTCAGATAAAGTTTACAGTTTGTTACTATTGGTATTCTTCCATTCATCTTAGAATCAGCCAAGCGCTAACACTATTAATGGCAAAGGATTTATTTGGAATTTTCTATGTATATGTTGTTTTATATTTTATTTGTATGTTATCTCATATGTTATTCATATATTATCCACTTTTCAGAATTTGGGGATTTTATTGGATATAGAAAAATTCTATGAACTTTTATAAGAGAAGTATGTCTTTGTCCATTAGATTTCTATCATATTAGAGAGTTTAACAGAAAGAAGTGTGAGACTATTAGATAAAAACTTCCAGGTGATTGCAGCTAAGGCAGTAAGTCTGATATTTTAAGATCGTCAGTTATCATGGAATAATTTCATTTTTTAATGTTTCTTGGTTTTTAGTGTTACAGAGTTTCTTTTTGACCCAACCTGAATTCTTTTATTTTAACTAAAAGATTGTGAAGAGAGTGTATTCCCAGCAAGAGTAAAAATGATACAGAGATCTATGCAGGTAACTTCCACAGAAGAACTATCTAGTACTTGACATTTTATTTTATTTCTTTGTGGTATCGGTATTTAAAAAAAAAAGCTAGAGAAGTATTTATTAGGCAAATTTTCTAGAAAAGTAGGGGATTTCAGAGGAATGAAATTATTCTATCGTCTCCTGACACCCCCACCAAGTTCCACTCCCAACACAAATACCACAATAGCTGTTTTATAAACTACTAATTCATAGTTGTTTATTCATTCAGTTAGCAAATATTTTTTAGTAACTTACACAGTCTACACCAGACACTGTTGTAGGTGCTGGGGGATACTTTAGTGAAGGAAAACAAAACACAACTAAACAACAAACAACAAAAAGATACCTGCTGTCATGGCATTTACATGCTAATGGGGCAAACAGGTAAGTGAGTAGACAAATACACGCATAGCACTGTAGATAGTAATAAATGCTAAGAAAAAATGAGTCATGGAAGGGGATAAAAATGCTGAGATGAAAGTACAAAGAATTTTAGATATAGTGGCATTAAACCACAGGAGGAAGGGGTATGAGTAATGTAACTATTGCAGGGAAAACAACTCTGGACACATGCGGTCTGATACAGTGGCCATTAGCTTTGTGTGAACACTGTAATGGATCTGGACACATGCGGTCTGATACAGTGGCCATTAGCTTTGTGTGAACACTGTAATGGATCTGGACACATGCGGTCTGATACAGTGGCCATTAGCTTTGTGTGAACACTGTAATGGGCAGCGCAGGTGTGGAGCTTCTCCATCCTGGTGGGAAGTTCTAGTGGATAGTGCTGTACTCAAAAGAAGGAACAGGCAAATACAGACGCCCTGAGAAGGAAGCAAGGAGGAGGGTGTGTAACTGAGTGCAAGTGAGGGAAGGAAAGGGAGATGCAGTCAGAGAGCTGGGGGCAGGGCACACAGCCTCCTGCGGCCTCGCATAGACTTCAGGGCCTTACTCTGAGCCTCTGAGCGAGGTGGAAAGCCTTTGCAATGTGTTGAGTGGAAGGGTGATGTGATCTGATTTGCACTGTGTCGAGGTCACTCTGACTGCTGTTTTGAGAATTCAGTAAAGAGGCCAAGAACACAAGCCAGGAGCCCGTTGCAATCATCCAGGCCGAGGTGATGATGGTTTGGACAAATGGGTAGCAGAAGTGTGGGAAGTGGTAGACAGATTCTAGATCTATCTTAGAGCAAGATAAAGGCAGAAAAACCACCTAGGGACACTTATTACAATGCAGAGTCTAGAGACCCACTCAGAGAAGTTATGGTTTGGCTAAACTATGATGGCATGGAAACGGCTATATTTTTCCTTCTCGTGTGAATTCTGATGCTGGTGCCCCATCTTGTCCTCAAATGTGTGCTTGCTCTGCATCCCCTGGAAACGGACATAAGTTTAGAGACTCATATAATGTTAACCCTATAACTGATGAGCACTGGATGCTGGGGATGAAGCAGTAAGTCAGAGTGCTCATGTAGAAAAGTAAAGAACTGTGAGTGCTTCTTTAATACTATTGTGAAGGGAGGGGTACTTGGCAAGGCTTTTGATTGTTTTCTGCACGCCTCAGAATTTAGCTACAAGGCCCATAGATTATGCTGAAACCAAGGTGAGGTACCATTTCCACTTCTTTTGTGGTTTGTTTTGTTTTAATGTTGCAGCTACTCGTTAACTAGTGCAGTTTATGGGCACACACATTTTTCCTATTTTTTTTTTAACATTTCTCTATCTAAATGAAGAAGAAACCACTCCATGATCTGTTTTCTCTTTCTCATGAAAAGTGCTGCTTTCCAGTCCTGAAATATGGCTTTTATATCCAATATCAACAAATACTTATAAAATGAGGGAAAATATCTCTAAATTATGCATTGAGATTAAGGCAAAGGTGTTTTGCTATTTTTTTTCAAGGAACCCCAGTATCACCAAAAAAAATTTTTTTCCTTTTCAATAAAATTACTCTTTAAGTTTATTGTTTATTTTGTTGTT
This sequence comes from Muscardinus avellanarius, assembly GCF_963383645.1. Lineage (NCBI taxonomy): Eukaryota > Metazoa > Chordata > Mammalia > Rodentia > Gliridae > Muscardinus > Muscardinus avellanarius. The sequence continues at coordinate 25,569,326 of NC_137789.1, read as the reverse complement.
TCAAATAGCACCTTGACTACACCCTAGAGAGACTAAGTTCATTTTAGGCACAAACAATTCATATGAATTAATTGATCAGGTAAATTTGACTCTTGGTAGAAAATCCTAGGAAGAGTTTAAACTATTTAATGTGAGAGGTTTGAAAAGAGGGGAGTGAGGATGAAGCCCATAAATTCTGCTGTTGCTCAATAGGTCTGTTGAGAGCGTAGTGACCATCTGCATAGACATGATAATTTCTGGAATCTGTGGAGACACACATAAGTTGGATGTACTGTTGACGATCCCTCTCTCTTTCCTTTGACCTGGTCCACAGGGCAGCACCGAGAGCATGGCTGTCAGTCACTGGGCTATAGTCATTGCTTCCTGAGGTTCTGACCAACTGCTTTCTGTCTTGTTCACTTCCCTATTTTGGCCCAATAACTTTATCATGGGAATAATCATGGAAGAGAAAATTAAAAAGGAAAGGAAGTGTAGGGTGTGAGGATGGGGCCACCTGGAGAATCCATCTTTCTATTTTTGGTTCTATAACTCCCTTAATATTACCTTTTGGATCAGCCATTCTTGATTTTCATCCTGTCTGCTTATGCATAATATTATTTTTTCCTCCACTAGTTGTTCCCATTAAGAAGTCTGTAGAGCCTGGCTTATGGAAAAATATTTGAGAGCTTTACTGTATTTCAGAGTGATGGAAACATTCCTTTCATATACGTAAGTAACATGAGACCTGGTCTTGGGTGGGACTTTGTATAGAAAGTCATGGAAGGAGAAAAAAATCAAAGGAAAAGTGTATATCACCAAAGGTGATATGGCAGCCGTCTTACAGTGGTAGCCAAATGGTGTAACATCCAAGTAGATACTAGCACCAAGCAGTCATATGTATATTTAAATGCTGGCCAAAAAGTAACCTTTCTTATGGCTTGGTATTAAGTTAAATTACTTGTCATGAAGATGGCCTATCCTAATGATTTTAATATGTTAATCATAAGAGAATGTTAAGTGATTGAGAATGCAACAAACAAACCATGAAAGGATGCTACTGGAATTTCTTAAGCATTCTATATGTGGCCCAAGAATAATATATATCCTAGGTATTTGTGTGTGTGTGTGTGTGTGTGTGTGTGTGTGTGTGTGTGTGTGTGGTACTGGGGGTGGAACCCAGGGGCATTCTACCTCCAGGCTATACTACCAGCCCTATTTTTTACATTCTATTTGGAAACAGGGTCTTACCAAGCCGCTGAGAGCCTCACTAAGTAGCCAAGGCCAGCCTCGAGCCTGCGCGATCCTCCTATCTCAGCCTCCCAAGTGCGGGGATTACAAGCGTGTGCCACCACACCCAGTTTGTCCTAGATATTTTTCTATAAAGATATTTCATTGAGACTTGGCCAAGCAATACTGAAAGTAGAATTAATGTTCTAGGTGATTCAAAGTTAAATGTAACGATGATAGTAGTTATAGTTTTGGACCACTTTCTCTAGTGCATTGTTTCATTTAACAATTGCAATTGCGTTGACTTCATGAATTGAACATGATGATACCCATCTTTATGCTAATAAAACTGAGACACAAGGTCACACATCTCAGTCAGAGGTCAAGCCAACCCCACGCTCCTAGGTTGCCTTCTAGCTTGGATTCCAAGAAAAGGCTGGCAAGGGGAAAGCAAACGCTCCCTTTGCAAATCTATTCTGATATCATCTTGGGCATTTAATGGCTCCACCAGTTCTACTACCCAAACAAACAATTGAGCATAAATTAGACCATGAACATTTAGTTTTTGTCCAAGATCGCTTTTCTCTTTTAATCTCCATACTGATACTTCTCTGCTCCACACAAAGGTTTTCAACTTCCTAGGACCTTGTGTTGTCCTTGTCCAAACACATCCTCCCACCAGGAAGCCCTCACTGTAGACCACTCACTGGCTTCTTTGTTCCTGGACTCTCTATTTTAAAATTTCTACTCTCTCCTCTTAATATTGGTGTTTTGTTTTTTTCTTTTCCTTTTTGCCCTGAACTGCAACCTAGTTCTCTCTTGAAAATAGTTTTCCTGTGACTGGTATAGTTGAGACTCCTTTTTCTGCCGGATCCCTGGGCCAGAATACTTGGTCTAGTATCGCCTGGGTCCTTATTGCCACCTGGAGAAATTCTTAAGATCCTGTGCTGTGTCACCCAGTTCAATCCCACTTTTTCTCCTCCACTTTCTTCTCATCTATTACACTTCCAATCGCTCTCATTAAATCATGAATTTTTTTTGACTCACATCTAAAGTTTATCTTTAAGTTTACTAAAGTAAAAAAATAAATGTAAAGAATATATTTAAGAAGATATAGAGTTATTTCAAAAATAGTGGAGAAACTCTGCCTTTATGATACATAAATTTAAGCTCTTTAATAAGCATGGGAGAACCTACATCACCTGGTTCGTGCTGGCTTATATCTTAAACATCACCCTTTCCACTGTTTCTCAGCCCTTACACCTTAGCTAGGAACTGCGGTCCAGCTTTTTCCTATTCAACTCGAATCTTGCTTATAATCTCTATTCTTTGCCACCTCAGTCCTGGACCAATTTATTTAGATAATTTGCATCATACGACTCAGTTCAGGGGTTATTTTCTTTACAAGACCCTTGACCCCATCAGTGTTGAGGTGGTAGTGAAAAGGGAAATTTAACTCCACAGCCTCATTGTTATATATTGCGGCGTGGTTTTACAATCATCAATTACATCGCCGTCTCCCCAGGTAGACTGTGGGTTTCTTTAAGGGATGAACTATGGTGTAAACGTCTCTTTTCCCCAGCACATAGCATAGACAAGGCACCGGACTGAATGCCTGTAGAATGAATAGATACCACTAAAGTCTTCAGGGAGAAAGACTCACTTAAAAATATCTTCCCTTTCATTATTCCCTTATAGGTCTCTAATCATTAGCACAAGGTCTTAACTGTAATTTCAAAGTTGTAATTTTACATTTCAGAGACAGAATTGATGTCGTGATTTATTTTTTCCAGGGGCAAGCCTGGCCGCCTTTTACATTTAGGGCTAGACTGAATGAACACACATTTGAGAGTTTTGTTTGCGCACTCATGAAATTTGAAAGTACCCCATTCAAAAAAAAAAAACCCACCCCAACCAAATGCTCTTAAAATTCCTAGCTCTTTCATTTTAAATAAAACTTATGACTGGTGTCTCTTGAGTAAAATAAATGAGAACTCAGTATGTATCAGAGGGAACATTTAAAAATTTTAATTGAACTGCTAACCTAATCAACTCCATCTTCTGATATATGCCTTCTCCTTTCTCATTTCCTGAAGCAAGGAGCGAGGCGCGAGCCCCGTTCCAAGATGTGCATTACGTGAGGGCCGCCTAACCAGCACATACACGTTTTGTCCTTCAATATCCCTTCATTCTCTTAAGTCCAATTTGCATTTTTTTGGCCCATAATTTCCAGAATCCTTGTTAGGCTCCTACTGAGAACTCTAAACATAAAGGGGATATGTTTGGCTTTCAATAAGAAAAGTTCTGTGATCTCAGAGGCATTTGCCATATGGGCCCTCACAGAGGCAGACACTGGAATGCTTTCTTAGAAGACTCCGGAATGTTTCCAGAGACACAGGCATGCAAATTAAAACTTCGGCAAGGGCAGGACTGATTTACTGTATGCGTTTGCTAGAGGCTTTACCAGAATATTTTGCAGTATGAATTGTACACATTTTTTTAATAGCAAGAACAAGCGGGACATTATGAGCCTCGGTGTTCTCTGCTACACAGGCAAGAAAAAGCGGGGAGAGGCGAATGGAAATGCTTTTCCTGCGGATTAATTAATATCCAGTGTGTTGCCTTTTATTGATTTCATTATAAAATCTGGTTACCCAAAATAAATGAAGAGAGAACAGATTTTCCATAGGAGAAGAACAGAATTCCAGCCAGAAGGGGAGCAGTGACATCCCAGGGGACAGTAAAGATGCTGAAGTGGCATTGTCCATGTGCAGAGAGGCGGGTGAGCAGTCGCTCTCCTTGCTGGTCTTGAGGTTGGTGTATGTGCTGTGTTTTCCACCTGCTCTATAGTGCGGCAGGGCACTGCTGTGAGCCAGAAGGCAGCACTGGCATTTCCACAGGCAAAAGGTCTGCAGAAAGGGACGCGAGGAACAACACCAGCAAAGGACTTTCAGGAGTGGGAGCAGGTGCTGACACTTTGACGAAACAAATTCCCAGAGTGACAAGCGTCAGGGAAGTGAATGAGCCGTGGTGTTACTATATATAAATATTTATATATACTAGCTATATATATATATTTTTTTCATCATCTATCTGTTTCAAGAAGAAAAGTGGACAGAACGTTATCAGAAAGGAATTCTGTCCCTGCTGTTCTTCACCCTCCTTTCTCATCTTCCCCAAATGTTAACACTTTATTCTGAAAGCTGCCACCTCCTTAATCGCTTCAAACCATGATCTAAAATTTTGCCACATAATTTGTTTATTGCATACATCTGAATGGGTTGCATGACATAGCTCCCCAGTAATATGTATTGGCTAGCAATAATTTCGGGGTTACATAATTTTGTACATTTGAGGTGCGCATAAACAATTGCCTTTTAAAACCCACTTAATAAAAGAACTTGTGGGGAGATCACATTTTTAAAGTCAGGAAGATCATCAGTTGTAGAGTTGAAATCAGTTCTTAGAAATAATGCTTTTATTATTTGAAATTCTAGACCAACTCCTTCAAGTAAATAATTAGTCCAAAATAATTAGAAAAAAATCCAGCAAAAATGTTAAATGTGTCATAAAGTGTTAAGAAAAATTTCTGAGACAGATCTTTTTAATATCCTGAGGGATATGACAGAGTCATTAATTTGGCAAAAATCAGAGCTTTTAAAGCTATAGCACTAGATTTTATTTTCTCAGCAGAAAAAAAGTGTAGCTAATTAGTAAATAACACCTTAAGAATAAAACAGGTCAGAAATTATTTTTTTAAAATTATTTCACAATTGAAAGTAAAAAGCAGCACACTTTTTTTTCAAAGGGCACACACAACAGAAAAAGTCTATACTTATGTATTGTCAGTATCCAAATAAATTAGTATACTCTTTTAAAAAAATACTGCATGAAGGATAGAAGCATGAATGAAGTACAAAAGACAGAGGAGCAATTCTTATCATTGACCTTCGGTTACAAGTAGGTATTTTTTAATACTAGGAAACATTTATCAGAATAGTCTAGATCACCTATTACTTTAAGAAATAATCGATCTTTCCAACACCTGTCAATTCATCTATTTTCTAAATCTCCAGTATGCTTTAATTCTCCTCTGCTTTTGGCCGATGGGTACTTATAGCTGTTGATCATTAAGGTTACAGCTGGCTTGCAATGAAGTAGTCTTTGCACAAAGAAAAAAATTATATATGTTTCTTCTCATGTTCCAGCAGACATTAGCTAAAGCAAGCCCAGAAGCAGATAGCCATCCCTGTCCATGCAGCTGGCTAGCAGTGTTACACACTGGCCTGGAAATTGCTCTTTCTGTGGCTAATTTAAGTTTAAAAAGATCGACTAGTGACTATCATATGTTGTCAAGTAGATTCCCCGGGATTTACACATGTGGCAAAACTATTTGTACACATATATTAAAAAAACAAGTATAAACGTGTATTTTGAATAAGAACCTTTCAAAATGTAGCTATGTAGGTGGAGATAAATTCTATTTTCCATATTCTCACAAGATTAACATCAGGGTGATTTTATGCACAACTGTTTGACAATAGATGGTGGAACAGGTTGCTATACCGGTGAAGTAATGCAAGTATGCAAATTGAAACAAAGAGGCTATTTTTTTTTTTCTTAAATAAACTAGAGAATCATTGGAAGTACTGAGTCAAGGTGAAAAAAAAAAACATGCCTATCAAAAATTACTTTCTAAAATGATGTCATTGTTTCTCCACATCGAAGTCTCTGAAAGTCAGAGAACTGGCACAGGAGGATTTAAACAATTAATAGTGCCTGCAATCATGACTTGTCATGTTATAAAGTCATCGCACTCTTTCCTCATTTCATCTCATCAGCAGCTCAGCTACCTAACAATTGTTGAAAGCAGTAGGGAGAGCGAATTAAAACAAATCTGCTTCTCAGCATTTGGCAGATAAGCCACAAATTAAATACTATCTTAAGAGGAAAAAGTATTTCATGTCTGAGAAGAGAAATCAGTGCCGGTTGATGAATATTTCCATTTTACATTATATTTATGTCCTGAAATCTTTTATTTGGCACTGTGTACATTGTCAGCAATTTTTCTCTTGTATTTAATTCATCCCTGAAGCTACAATGGCATGTTTTTAACTCTTACGTGGTCTCGTGATGGGAACAAATGAAAAGTAAACTAAGAAAAACATATAACAGGGAAATGAGCAAAACATCACCTTGTATACCTTACGCATGCACAATTTGTGTTTAAAAAGTTAACAAATGTATGTAAAAAAACCCCATAAAGCCAGAGTAGTGATGGATTTTATAATAGCTAGCTCCTCTCTGAAAGAAGGGAGTGAAACTAGAAAATCCTAAAGAAAAAATATTTAGCTTAATTCCTAAAATATTTTGAAAAGCAAAATATTTGGTGGAAAAAAATTGAATGACTGCAGAGTAAAGCTAAAAGCCTGTGACAGGGCCATATCTTACTTAGGCTGTGACATTAACTGTCTTAGCAGAGCTGGATCCTGAAGTCTTTGGGCAGATAGCTCAGACCCCTGGATACAGTGAACATTGACCAATGTAGAAGTCACTGACTCAGAGTATGGCTTTATTCAAAGTGGGTCATTGTTTTATAAAGATGATTTATTTTGTATTTTTAATCCTTATGACAGATACTAAGACATGCTTCTCTAGATTAGGCATGTTAACTCTTGATATCCTGGACAAAATCCAGTTTTGGATACTGTCTTTTAAAAAGCAATAGACAAATCTGGAACTCCATTTCATGGAAGAAAGCATATGGCTTGAAACTAAATATAGTTTAAACATATGAAGCATATTAAATTAATTATTATAATTTAAGTGATTTGAAAAATGTCTTCGGTTTTTATGACATATGCTTCTAATGATTCACATTACCTGTAGGCACTTCAAAAGCAATGGGATTCCGATTCTCTTCAGTAATTAGGGGGTCGAATGATATGCTGGGTACATTAGAGAAAAGAGTCCTGTGAAAGTGGGCCATGGACCAAGATAATATCCTTTTAGACAGATGGGAACCGAGCCTCAAAATGATGGGCAATTGTACCGTTTTTGAATACCACACTTTAATGCTATAGAAAAGCCAAGGGCTATGTCTGAGAGTCAATACAATATCTGTACCTAATGTTAAACAACAAAATGTGAGTCTTTGCCTGTGCATTATTCCTACGTTAAAGACTTCTTTTCTTTCTTTCTCGCTCTTTCTTTCTTTCTTTCTTTCTTTTTTTACTCCGCCACTATATTTGATTTTGTTGATTTTTTCTTTTTCTTTTTTTATTGATGCTTTGTAGTCTTACGTCTTAATGGGGTACAAGATGGTACAGCCATACATATGCATATCACTCATTTACCCCTCCTCACTTCCTACTCCATTTCCTTCCCCCTCCCTCCTTCTCATGTTCGGTTTAGTGATTGACTTTTTTGTGTGTGAAAGACCTTTCTACCTCCTGGACTATTACCCTCAAACATGTTTCGATGTATTACTCCATTTAAATGCTGTAATCTGACTCAGACAGTTTGGCCATCCATCCATGCATCCATCCATCCATCCATCCATCCACTTTACAGATATTTTCTGATCACCTGCAATGTATGTTCTAGGTGTTGCTTTAGGTACTAGGAAGCGATGGTAAAGAATAGAGAAAAGGTATTTGCCTTCTAGTATTTTATATTCTAAGTGAAAACAGACAATTAAAAACAGAGGAAAATTAAATAATTCCAAATATAGAAGGAGAAATCACAAAAGGAAACTGAGAGTTATTGGTAGAGAACCCCAGGAGACTGATAGACACAGCAACTGGTAGAGAAGACATGAGCTTCTTTAGTTAAGTTCATTCAGAGAAGCCACACTAAGCAGGTGACATTTTACTGAAACTTTAGGAGTGAGAAGACAGCAGTGGTGTCTCCTACCCCCTTCCTTGGAGTCTTGAGCATGAATTGTTTAAGAAAGCCCGAGGAGGCCTGCTGGCTGGATCTAAGCATGTGGGAGAGAAGAATGAAGTTGAGAATTTGGCAGAAGTGAGACGATATAGAGTTATTTAAGCCACAACAGGAAGTTTGTATTAGAGTCAACCTAAAATAATAGCAATTACCATAATAATTTAGCAAGGGCAAGGGGACTTATTGGACACTTACTCTGTGTTAATCAGTGAGTTAAGCACCATAGAGAACCTTATTTATTTCGTATCAATATCTCCATCTCATAAATGGGTACAGGAAGCACAAAAAGTTTAAAAAAAAAAAAACTTTCCCAAAGTCACCCACCCAGTTTAAAAAAAAAAAAAGGAATCATGTAGAGATAAACAGGATACTTTTTAATTTGGAAATAAATTGCAAACACCTACATGATAATTCTTAATCCTTTAATTTATCTCATGCCCTCAAATATGCATTTTATGCCCTTCTGGGCAAGTCATTATGTTCTGCACAGCTAGAATGCTGTCCTACTCGTTGTTCACCTGGCCGCCAGTGTTACAGGACAAGCCATGTGCCCTGTGGGAGTCGGCATAAAATGGGAAAAGCGCCAGACTCAGGAGCGAGTGCCCCAGTTTGACAGGCCGGATGGAGTAGTGGTTCAAGGCCCAGCTCTGAAGTTAGACAATGTCTGGCTTTCTGACCTGGGATCAAGTGTTTGATGATGCTAAGCAACATATTTACCTGTTGCTAAAATCCAGATTATAACACTTCATGCAAATGCTCATTTATTCTTTCATCAATTATTTATTGAGTGTCTCCCATGGGCCAGATACCTTACTTGTCTACAGAATGAAACGGAAAACAGCAACAACACAAACCTCTGTCTTCATGTAGTTTACATTCTACTCGCACAGGTGCAGTTTAGGTAAGGTGCTAAAGCACACAGCACATTACACAGTGTATTAACTAGCGCTACGTATTGTGGAGAAAAAACTAAAGCTTTAAAGGTGGTTAAAAAAAAAAAAAAGCCGGTGTGGTGGCACACGCTTTTAATCCCCGCTCTTGGGAGGCGGAGACAGGAGGATCGCGATGGTTCAAAGCCAGCCGCACTGGCTTAAGAGACCCTGTTTCCAAATAAAAACATAAAATAGTTCTGGGAGTGTAGTCTGGATGTAGAAGGGCTTCCAGGAACACCAGTACCACCAATAAATAAATAAATAATTGTGGTAAAAAAAAATATCCGGGATGGGGAAAGTTGCTTTGTTTTAGATGGGAGGCCCACGACTCTGCTACAGAGGTGCCATCTGAGGAAAGCTCTGTAGAAGCGAAAGAGCAAAAAGCCAGAGGTGAAGAGTGGGTGAGGAGCAAGCCTGTGCACCAGTACTGGAAGAGACCAGCAGCTGATGAGCGCAGGTATCCGACAGGAGATGGCCTGGGAGAGGTAGAGGGATGAGGGTGTAGGATCTAGTAAGTCAGAGAAATAATTGTGGCTTTTACTCTGAGTGAAACAGTCAGCACATGAAGGGTAGTGAGCAAATGACTGATAGAATTTCACCTGTGTTTTGGCAAGATCACTCTGATGGCAGTTATGTTTAGTGTAAGCTGTGGTAAGGAAAATAAAGGCAGGAAGACCACTGTGGACATATTCCAGGTAATGGGCTATGGAGCCTTGGCCTAGGATGATAGCTGGGGTGGTGGTGGTGGTAAAAAAAGACAGTCATATTCTGAATGTATTCTGAAAGGTGAACAGGTAGGATTTGCTGACTGATCAGATAGGTAGGAAAGAGAAGACTCCAGCACACCTGCACCGTCTTTGGTTATTGTGAGGAACATGTGAGATCCTGCCTCTAAAGCACCCAATGTGATGCTTTAAATGAAGTGAGCACCAGAGAGATGATAATCCTTATATATACCGCAGTGTGTGCATCTTAATATCTTTATCTATAAAGTAGCAGTGAGTTCTATCTATGCAATAGGTCTCTGTTCAGAAGCATGAATATATATTGCAAAACAGTTTATATACTAAATTCTCACACTAGGTGTTCAATAAAGATTTGAGCCAAGAAATTTACACTTGTACCCATGAACATTAGGCAATTACTCCCTGTATCTTGTATTTAAGAGGCCATTAAGATGTTCCCAAAGAGCAAAAATAAAAAGTACTAGTATATTAGAAAGGAAGGATAGAAAGTACGTTTATTCACCTACGAGGTGAAAAGGCTTTGGGCAAGTTACTGGGATAAGTCAAAGGCAAAGTCCCCTAGAATAAATCAGCAAACTGTTAAAATGAAGGAAGAGAATTTTCAAGGGTTGAGGGTCAAGATACACTAACTCTGAAGTGGTGATTTCTAATAATAAGGTCATTAGCCTAGAGAAGTAAGATTAAATATTAAAAAAAATTTTAGATGAGAAGAAGCAAATTTTAAACTATCCTTTGGTCTAGAAAATATTTAAAATAAAGAATGACTAAAAATATCAGAAAACAGCCATTATATCTCACCCTCTTTGTGGTTTTAACAGTAGTAACAAAGGGAATGTGAGCCTCTGCTTTTCACTACGTTCAAATGGAAATCTGAAATTTCTTCTGTATGTACTAGACAAAAGACACTTTTATAGATACCTGTAGTTCCAAATACTATTATATTGCTCTGTAACACATACATTCACATGAGGCGTTTTTTCTATATTCGAAGAAGTATATGTGACTTCCAATCTGGCAGGATTTCAGTTGGCACTGATATTCAGTAGGTCGCTAATGTTAAAAACACTGGTGAACTGAGAGAGCGAAAATCACTAAAGGAGGGTGGAACTGGTGGTGATTGCTATAGTGGCTACTAGAATCAGTAAGAGAATATTTTAGCAAGTCTACTTTAATTTTTTTTATAGAATTACCAGCTTTGTAATTAAGTTATTGACAGGCAAATGCTGTTGTAAAAATCGTACCTCCACCTGCTAACAAATGGCTTGTCACAGAAAACTGCTTGACATTTTTAGAAATCAGGTGCTTTGTGGCTTTCTTCTGAAAGGTATTTCCCTTGAAACTTGCATTTTAATTACTGAATTTTTTCTGCTTTATTTCTTTGTAGTGATCAAGGTGCTTGAGTGAGCTTTATTCAGCTAGGACATATGCATTGCTTCAAATCAATTTTGCATAAAATATGAATATGAATATAGCAACAAGATTTATTTGAATCTCAAGTACATTAGCAACTATTACCTTCTGTCTTTCATTTAGCTGTCTGACAATAATATTAAGAATATTACATGTGCCTGAGTTACTGAAGAATCTTTTCAACTTTGATTTACATATTATTCACTTAAAACTAGGAACGTAAAATTGTCTTTAATGTTTACCGTTTCAACTTTAAAGTTTTCCTTTTTAATCAGAGAAAATCAAGTTGGTGAAATACAATTATGATTTTCTCTAATTCCATTACCTTGAGGCAATGCTGTCTTTTAGACTTGTAACATCCTCTGTTATGGAGCAATGGAATTATGGAATGCAGTGTTTAAGAGTAGGTTTCTAAAATCAACAGATTAGAGATTCATAGAAATTCTACATAACACATATATTAAAAGCATTTCTACGACTTTCGTGCATTTCTGTTATATGTTTTACATTTCAGAGAGCAATGATTCTGTATGGAATTAAAGACCTTAGGAACGTTTGACATTTTGAGGCTGCATTTTGAATTATTTGAATAATATATTAAACATAAGGGACTATGTCAATTTCCCCTTTAAGAATCACCAAAATAGTTCTATTAATTTTTTCCTTAAATATTTTTAAAATACAAAAAGTTACTATTGGCTTAAGATTAACTGTGGAAAAGTTGACTAAAAGGAAAACCCTTTAGAATATTGCAATCCATAAAAGTTATAAATGAGAATCTTTAGGTCAACTATGAAACATCTCAAGAATTACAGAGGAGAAACACTCCTACCTATTTTTTAAAATTCTAATTTGAATTTTCAAGGTAGATTTTTAAAAATTTATATTTTACTAGAACTAAGTTAATTTTACTATTTTTGTTATTTGTCTTCTGTGTAAGAAACAATTTTACAATTTGAAAACTTTTGTAAATAACATCAGAAGTCTCAGACCATTTTCTGATAAAACTTTAGAGCTATGATTATTTCTTTAATGAAAAACTTCAAATAACTCTTCTATTCTTTCAGTTATATGGATTTTTTCTCTTCATGAAAAAGAAAATCACATTTTTTCTATCATAGGCTTATAAATATTATTACTATGGCAATAAAGCAAACCAAGCTGGTTTCTAGAAATGATTATTTCTGTTATGGTGAAGTGAGATTTTAGCATAGAGTTCCCAAAGTCTTAATGTGCTTATTTCAGTCTAGAAACTTTATAGTCATCACTTATGAAAAATCTTAAGTGCTATATTGCCTTTAAGGGAAGATGGTAATGTAGATAATATTATCCATATATTTAATTAAACAACAAAGAGGAGTAAAGCCACTACTCAGCACTTATTCCACTGATAGAACTTTTGGCAGTGTTATATTTGGCTCTTCCAAAAGTCTAGCAAATGCTGTTTTTTGATTAATAAAAAGAACTCAAGCGCAAACTGGATAGAAAAGGTTTAACTATTACAGCGACTTTGCGTCTAAAAGTATGAGTTCAGTTCCATCCCTGAGTGACTGAGAGCCGGAAGTTTCACCCAATTACCCAGTCATGCAGTTTAAAAAACCAGAAAACAAACTCACATGCTGAAAGGCAGAGGAGTTCATCTGAGATCAAAACCATAAACTGATTTTCCCCCTCTGGCTCCCTGTCTACCTACTCTGGGCAGTGGCCGAGTTACTTAAACCTCAGATGGTTCCTCTATAACATGGGGATTACAATAATCCTTTACCCCCGGATGATGCACAGAAAATGAAGCCTTGCCTTCAGTATGTTTTGAAGTTCTTCAGTAAGCAGTGAGGCTTTATTCAGACATGTGTCGAGATTATCATCGGCAGAAAAACAGTTTTTGTGAAAAAAAAAAAAGAAAAAAGGAATCTAATAGGTCTGTAGCCAAAGGCGATGATTCTAATGGAGAATGTGTAGGTGATTATAATAGACACAGCACATTACCTTTGTTCTATCTATACTGAAAAAAAATAAAGCTTCTGAAGAGATGTTATGCAAGATAAATAATTACAAGATAGCACAACAGCTATAATTGATTGACGCGAAGAAATTAGGCAAAATACTTTTTCATTCTAGGAAGAACAATTGTAGTAGATAGGTTATTTGGGAAGATTTGAAGCAAAAGATCTTCAGGGAAGCGGGGAAAAGTCTGGGGTCTCTGCATACTTCCGGTGTAATAATTATGCAAGCGCTTAGTCAGGGTCTCTAAAAATGGGAATATATGCAAGCAGAGACACCCCACCCAAAACTGCTCGCAGCACAGCTCATTATCAAATCGGTGCCTTTGAAAGGTAATAAGGACACTCAGCAAATGCAATTCTTCTATGGGCTCTGGGTCCTCGGAGTTACAGTAAGATTCTGCCCTGTCAAAACAACAGCAGCTACATCCAGAAGAACAATGAGAGAAGCAGTTTCCTCCTGAATTCCAATTGTGAGATTAGAGTAAATTCTAGTCCAGTTCTACAGTCTTCTTTAGAAAGCATTTCAGAACAGACAAGAAATATATATATACTATATATACTATATATAGTATATATATACTATATATATACTATATATATATACTATATACACTGCATACTTCTGGTGTATATATATTACACATATATACATATATATGTATATATACATATATAATATATATATTACATATATATATATATCCATACACACATACATACATACACAATTTGTATTGCTTCTAATGAGGGGAATACACTTTTCTTCTTGTTTGGAGGTTTTTAATAATTTGTCTTATTGAAATCCTTCCCAAATATTTATTTATTTATTTATTTATTTATTTATTTATTTATTTATTTATTTGGTGGTACTGGGGTTCCTGGAAGCCCTTCTACCTCCAGGCTACACTCCCAGACCTATTTTTATATTTTTTATTTGGAAACAGGGTCTCCTTAGCCAGGGAGCGCGGCTGGCTTCGAACCTGCGCGATCCTCCTGTCTGCCTCCCAAGCGCGGGGATTACAAGCGTGCACCACCACGCCCGGCCTTCTCAAATATTTAAAAATAAATAAGAATAATCGTGGCTACAGAGATGTTCTACTCTGATAATTTAGTAGAAAAGAAGGCTGGCTCAGGAGTGAAAAATACATATTTCTTCTTGATATCTTTTATATCTATTTTTAATCCATTTGGCATGTGGTATACCAAATGCAGAATTAGAGATCATTTTCATTTACAAAAACAAAATTTTCCTCCCAAGGTGAAAGTAGGTATTTGCTTAATTTCAGTTAATAAAGGGCATCTGTGCCCTTGTTCATCTTTCAAGTAAGGGGTTCAAAATTCTCTCTCTCTCTCTCTCTCTCTCTCTCTCTCTCTCTCTCTCACATACACACACTCAAACACACACATATACACACACATACATGCATATTCTTCTGTCCTATTCTCATATATTTTGATCCCCACTGAATAATCATTGTGTATACACAAAATTTAAAATTAAGCAATGGGAAGATATGGCATGTTAAAAAAACAAAACTCTCAATTGACACTTTATACCATCCAACTTAAAAGATCCCAACTGATGGGGAGGTGGCGCTGGGGGAGAAGAGATTGCCCAGAGCACATACATTAGTCAATAAGAAACAGACTGCTTTGATGTGTTTTGGCAATTGTAAGCCAAGTTGCTATTAATTATAGGTTGCTTTACCTTTCGACACATCATTTACCTTTATTAAACTTAAAATATATTTTATATTACGATTATACCAGAGCCAGGCTGGCTGATGATCCTTCTTCTCAGTATTATGTGATGACAATAACTGCTATTACAAAACCTAAAATATTTTTGAGTACAGATGATACCTGAAGTAGTAACATCTCAGAGACACCATAGAGAGTAATTCCCAGGAGGAAATGAAACATTAAAAAAAATCATTGAAATAAATCCTGTATATAATTCTTTTGGTTCACCTGAATTTGATTGAGGTCAGTAGAGTTTTTTTTAACATAAAACCAAATATCCTAATCTAATTATAATTATTCTCATTAGCATGAATTTGTATTTCACATAGCTTGATTTTACTAACAAATAAGTATTGAAAACCTGGTAAATTAATCCAGTCCTTATTTAAAGCTCTATAATGTATGTGATATGGCCATAAATGTCAGTCTGGAAAAAAAAAACTTTTTTCCCTTCAAGATTTATGGTGACTAAATGAAAGATTTGTATCTGAAAACAATCTTCAATTTTTTTATCGAACTTTTTTCAACAGAACCAGCAAAGTTCAGGACATGGAAACAGCAGTGAAAATTTCTCCAGGCAAACATAATTTTTAATATTAAAATCAAATCTGTGAACTACATGAATTTTGCTTTCAGTTTACTTAGATCAGAAGACAGAGGCTCTAAAATTACTTAGCTTTCCAACTGAACAGTTGACTTTAAAATTGGAAAATACGAAAGAGAGAATTTGGGATCTGGTATATTAATTAAATGAATATTAAAATAGAAGGCACAAGATTTTGTTTATTTTCATCATTATTAAGTTTGTGACCACTTAATTCATTGAGTGTGATGTGTAAAAAGAAAAAAAAATTGTAAGCTGTCCATCTGTGAGAATTATGCCTGCCATAAGTGCGGTAAAATTCCTACTGGAAAAGCACAACCCTCTCCCACTTCCCACTGCCTTAGTTTTTATAGCATAAATGTTCTTGCAGATAGTACAACTGCTTTAAAGGACACAGATTCTTCTACTAAAAAAAGTTAATTTGATAGATGGCAGTACTCATTTATCATAGGTCTAATTCCAGTGCAGTAATTGCAATTAACTAACATAATTAAGGGTTGTGTTTCCATTTCAAGAAAGCCAACCTTGCTGGGATCTGTGTGTGACTCAAAGAGTGGAGATTCTCGGTTTCCAAAAGCCACCAGGTTATAAACTTCTTTCAAGCAGGCATCTGTAGCATCAGTAGCATTTGTGGTACTTAACAGACAAAAACATCAGGAGACAAATAGGGGCCATGTGTCTTTACAGAGGAGGATGTGACTGCCCTAATCTCTGCTAGGGAGCTCAGACTCAGGATCCAGGGCAGCAGGCTGTGACCTGCCCCAGCAACAAACCACCCTTTCCATAGAAAGCACAGCACTTCTTTTATTACAATCCATACTAAGACATGGTCCTTACTAGGGACAGAATCCCCTTACTCTGCAACCTCCTGTTTCTATAGCTAATTATTTAGAATCAAATAGACAACTAGATACATTAACATGACCCTAGAAGCCAAACCTGTTACTCTCTTCAAATATTCAATTGACCTTCCAAAGTAAATATTTCCCCCTGACCTTTCTACCGCTCATTTTCTCTTCAATTGGTTGCTAATGCTTTGAAAAGTCTCCTGATAGTTTGCAAGCAGCTTTAAAGTCAACAACCCCTGACTGTATAATTTTAGCCTTATTGACTGGTGGACTGATAGACACTGAAGCAGGCGAGGGGTCCAAGGGATTTAGCCTTATGTTAATCTCGCCAGTGCTTTTGCAGAAAGAGAAGTTAGAGATCTTTGCAGCAGGCTAACAAATCGGCAGCTTCTATATTCTCAAAGTGCTCTTTTATTTTATTTTATTTTTTTTCCTCAGGGAGTACCTGCTTTGAAAGAGGGAGACAAGAGTAAATGCAGTATACCAGCACCCTAAGCAGGATAAGGATTAATTTGAAACATGAAAATATAGGTCACAGCAATTTCCATGGCAGAAGATTCACTGGCTGCATCACTTACACTCAGATAATTTGGGGGGTAGAAAAAGCTACCGGCAATGAGAAGTGCTTAAGTGGACGACAAACACATCTTGTCTTAACAAGGCACTTTGGATTCCATTTACAATCTGTTGAGCTTAACATCACTCAACTATACTGCTCGCCTTTAAAAAGTCATGTAAATGAGCTAGAAGTTGAAGAGTTGTTTTGCCTGTCTTTTTGAAGTTTAGGTGGTAAGCACAGAGAGGGAGGAAGGAATACTTGAAGCCAGCTGTATTACTTTAGAATATAGGAAAGAGAGGGGGAAAAAAAGAGAGAGCATCATTAGGTTTCCAACATTAGCAACCCATTCGAAAAGAATGCCTTTTTGCAGCAAACACAAACACACCCCATCCAAATCCATTCGGATTTCGAGGAGTTGCAAAGGGCGAGTAATGCATCTACTCCATTTGTGAACACACATTTTCCTATGCGTGAGTCCATAATCCCCGCTGACATTAATGGGAAGGACACACGGGCAGGAGTGAGCGAAGAGCCCCTTTGTCTGTTCTCACTCGCATGACTCTAGGGTCCATTTTACAACTGCATCTCAAAGCTGGTTGAAACCGCACCCTGCGGATTGATAATGGAAAAGAGAGATTAACCAAGTGCACAAACAGCCCTGCTCTCTCTGTGATGCGAGAAGGCCAACAATGGAAAAGGATCCTGATTTTCCCTTTTCTTTTCATTCTTTCTTTTCCCTCCATTACCCGCTCTATTTAAAAACCTCTTCATGCTTGTAAAATTCCCTTTCCTGGTTCATGTAAAACAGTCATAAAATCATTATAGTTTTCCTTCGCCAAAAGGTACTTTAGAGAGTAATCTTAATTTAGATCCAGACACTGCTAAGTCAAATACATCAGTGTTGGGAAAATGAATTAGAAGCGAGGTCATTTTTCTTACTAATTTTTTTAAAAGGTGTTGCAGATTGAAAACGCCTTAGGAATCATTCCTTAACGCCATGGCTGTGTTACAGAGTCATAATTCTCCCACTCTGACAGTTGGATTTTCAGTGGTGTTTTTTCTTAAGGAATCTACATTAGGAATTAATTTTTTACTTACTGGTATATAGTAAGGCTGGGATTCACTTACTGCAGCGTAAAAAAAAAATTCAAAATTTCAAAATAACTACTCTTAAGACTTTTATCTCCCTATAGGTAAAAAAGAACCTCCAAAACATATGCTTCTTAAAAATATCCTTCAGAATATATTTTCATTTTCACTCAGTCAACATGATCTTAAAGAAATATACAGCCTAACAGGAGTCGGCCAAGTTTAACCATTTTTGTGTTTTATTTACATCTTTCTTCCCTAAAAGGGCAACCTGTTTATTTCTAAGGAATCAACCAATAGGGTGTAGAATTAGGGACCACAACCTTCATTTATAGGTGAAAAAGAAAATAAAACCCATTTTCAATTACTCAGAGCCTGTGATGATGCGAACATGCAAAGTATGGAATTTAATGAAATAGGACTCTTTATTTTTTGCTCTTTACCCATAGATACCCACAGTAATTTAAAAATACAAATGCTAGTCAAATTTGGGGACATAGAAGGAAAGTGCTCCTTAAGATCTGGACATATTACAAAGAGGTAAGAATCTCGAAACTAGGGTATGGATTTGGTCTATTAACTGAGTCCATTGAGAAACTGAAGAATGTTTGTTGGTGTTTTCTTTCTTGATCTCCAAAAGTCCAAATTTCTCTTCTTCCTCCTCTAACCCTCTTTCTCCCCTTTCTTTCCCCCTTCTCTTAAAATATAAATCATCCCTGGGATTGCTTTGGAGCTTTCTTATTGAGCAGCCCCGGAAAGCCCATAGAGTGTTGAGATGCGACGCGGCGTAGATTCTTTGCTTATGAAGAATCTGTTTTATAGTCGACTAGGTCACCCACTCTGGAGGCACTTGTCATCACTCTGCCTACAGAGTAGGAAAAGTTGCCAAGAGCTCTTCACTGCCTTTCAGATGCACTTGTCATGAACAAAATATGTGATTAAGTTCCATTTTTCTCCAAAGAATTTTTTTTTGTTTTTGTTTTGCTTCTCTATTTGGGAGCAGAAAGAGAGAAGAAAACAGGGACCGGGTGGGTCTTCATTATTTATTTCCTTCTCAATCCTCAACATCTGGAATTATATGAGCATAAATAATATATGGATAACATTGGGTAGAGTCACACTTTTAAAGGCACTGTGTTAAGTTTTAAAATGATTTTAGTGTTTTCCTATGGAATGTAGCAATGCAAACCCACTTTCATGGATAAATTATTATCACTCCGATTTAGTAGCTAATCTCCAGCTTTAACATTTCAAACACGGTGGCAGAGCCTTATTATTTTCCAAATACAGCTGTAACGATCTCTCCTGCCCTACAATCCTTTGCAAGATGGCTTGGACACTTCTGGCATTCAGAGGTGGGATCAGTGCCTTCTGATATTGAAACCGAGTGGGCTCCTGTGGTCATTTCGACCAAGGAATCATGGCAGAAGTAACCCTGTGAGATTTCAGAGGCTAAGTCATTCCATAAGCCTACAGCTGAAATGTAAGCCATCCAGCTGTCCCCCGGCCTCCCTGCAGAGAGGGCCAGACTCGCACAGGCAAAAGCACTACATGGGAAGCTGAGAAAAGAGGAAAGCACCCAAGACAACCTGCAGGTCCTCCAGCCATGGCTTGCAGCCTTCCCAACTAGGGGCTGACTGTGACCACTCCAGGAGGAAGTTTAAGCAAGGACTGCCCAGTGGAGAGCCCAGCCTGATCCAGGAGCCACAAAACCCATGAGAGATAGTAGCATGATTACTGTTCTTTGAAACTATTACAGTGTTGTGTGATTTGTTGTACAGGATTAGATAAATGTAACAGTGACAGATGCTTTTATAATTAGATTTTACTATTTTAGAGTACATTTAAGATCATACACAAGCAAAGAAATATTCTTTTTTATGCTGTAAAAGTTTTTGTTTATTTATTTTGGGGTGGCACTGGAGATTAAACCCAGAGGCATTCTATATCTGAGTTACATCCACAGCCCAATTTTATTTTCTTTTTTGAAAACAAGTTCTCACTAACTTGTGGAGGGTCTTGTTAAGTTGCCAAAGATGGCTTTGAACCTGAGACCTCCTGTCTCAGCTCCCACGTGCTGGGATTACAAGCATGTGCCACCACACCCAGCTTAAGTTAGTCTTTATACTAAAAAATATATATATATATATTTCTATAATATAGTGTATATAACTTTGAATATGAATTTTCTCAGAGTAAGGTCTTTATATATATTATTGATATCATATTAGTATTGTTAATATTAACAATATAATATTGTTAACAATACTATAATATATATATGTATATATGGAGAGAGAGAGAGAGAAAGAGAGAGAAGAGAGAGAGAGAGAGAGAGAGAGAGAGAGAGAGAGAGAGAGAGACAGAGACAGAGAGAGAGAGAGAGTTAGACCTTACCCTGAGTGAATTCACAAACAAAATACAAATGTTTATTTGAAATCGGGGGCATCTTTCTACCTCCTATCCTATATATGATAACAAGGATGCACTAAAGGTAAGTTATCTAAGATTAATTCATTTGAATTCATCTTTTCAAAAAATCATTTTAAGGAGACATGGCAAATTTTTTTTTGGTGGTACTAGGGATGGAACCCAGAGGTTTCTACCTCCGGGCTACACTCCCAGACCTATTTTATATTTTATTTGGAAACAGGGTCCCACTAAGTTGCTGAGAGCCTCACTAAGTAGCTGAGGCTGGCTTCGAACCCGTGTGATCCTCCCGTCTCAGCCTCCCAAGCGCGGGGATTACAAGCGTGCGCCACCACGCCCAGCTGTCAAGATATTTTTACAATATATTTTGACATTCATTATTTCTACCTATACTACATTTATTCCTGTTCTTCCTCATAGTTTACAACTTTATTGCAGTTGACTGACTGTCCATGTCGAGTTAAAGTCAGACTAACATTCTAGTATTTATGGTCTCTTTAAAATTTCATCCTTAGGTTGCCTGCCCCAAACAAGGTCAACTAACATACAAAGAATAGGCAAACGTACAAGTCGGTGCTCTTAGCCAAATGACTAGAATAACTATTGAACAGGACAGAACTGAATACAACCTCCTGTGACCTACTATAGACCACCTTCCACACTGATGTTGACTGTTGCTGAGCAACACATTGAATGTCGTTGCTCACTGCTTTGAGTGTACCCACACGAACTTCCTCTGCCTTGTCTTTAAGGATTCTTACTTTACAATATGCTTCCATCTCACTGTCTATGTATTTGTTAAAGTTTATGGTAATTTTTTCCTATTCAATATAGAGAAGCACTTGAGAATTCAATTATGACTGATGATTTTATTTTAAGGCTAAATTAATCCCTTTGGAAAACTTGAAGGATCATAAAAAATGATCTCAATCAATTTAATGCCTTAAAATGTGCATAATTTTTGAATCACTAATTCTACTTCTAAAAATTTACCCTAAGGGAAAAACCATGAATGAGTATAAAATTTACCCATGTGATTTTTAATTTTTTTTAAATCTTTACTACTTAACTGAGGTAGTATCTTTATTTTTTTTTAACTTTTTATTGGTGCATTGTAGTCATATGGAGTAAAGATGGTGGAGGCATACATGCACATATCACCCAATCAGCCCTTACCCAATTCTTGTCCCATTCCCTCCCCTTCCCTCCTTCTCATGTTTGGCTTAGTGATTGACTTTTATATGTTTGTTAATATACATTATGAACATCAGAGATTTTCCCTCTTCCCCTCTTCCATCCTCTCAGGTCACCTTATTTGCTTATCTATAGTATCTCCTTCTTCCTGTAGAGTTCTTCCTATGACCCATTTTCTATCTAGCTTTCACATATTAGAAAGAGCATCTGATTTCTTATTTTTTGTGACTAACTCACTTAGCATAACATTCTCCAGCTCCATCCATTTCCCCATAAATGATATAATTGAAGAACAAACACTACCTCAAATAGATGTTAAATCTCAATATGTTAGGAATTAAACACCACTTTCAATATGTTCCACTTATAAAAAAAATAAAAAAATAAAATAAAAAACAATATCTCAATAAACACATTGAACATAAATGGCCTCAACTCCCCAATAAAAAGACATAAGGTGGCAAAATGGATTCAAAACCAGAATACATTGATCTGCTGCCTGCAAAAATATTACCTTACAAGTAAAGATAGTCTCAAACTAAAGGTAAAGGGCTGGAGCAAGGTAATGCATGCCAGCAGAACTTGAAGACAAGCCGGAGTATCAACTATGATATCAGAGAAGCTAGACTCCAAGCCCAAGTTTATTAGAAGAGACAAAGCAGGTCATTTCTTTTTACTGGTAAAGGAACAATCCAGCAAGAGGAAATAATGATAGTCAACATTTATGCCCCAAATACAGGTGCAGCTACTTTCATAAAACAAACTCTTTGTGATATTAAGTCACACATAAGTCCCAATCTAATAATACTGGTAGACTTCAATACCCCATCACAGCATGACTTTTTTTATAGAAGCAAAAATGAAAATAATTGTAATGCTAAATAGTAGAAATTTAGCTAAATAAAGCGAGGCAAATCTGGAAGTCAAAATTTACTTATTAAAAATACTTAGAGGGGCCCACCAAATGCTGTGTGCATGTATGTCCCTGTCAGTATGATGTGAGACTATGATACACCAATAAGAGCATATTAAAAATCAATGAAAAAAATACTTCTACAACTATTTAGTAACATAGAAAATATGTTTATATATTAAGTGAGCAAGTATCTAGATGGGCTCCTCTTCCACTGGAATTGTGTTGTGGGAAGACAGCAAAAATCTTTGATTATTAGGAGATGAAAGAACTGTATCTATCACTCTGTGACTAAGGCTAGGGTCATGATGCTACCAAATGTCCTGACCACTAACGAGCTGGAAAGCTACCCCTCGAACACGTGGTTCATATGTAAAGACTCAATAAGAAATAAATAATGAATAAAACAAGAACTAAAAGCAAATCAGAACACCAAGGCTTGGAGATTGAACACCCTGTGAGCTTTGTTTGCTTTCAGTTTAGTCCATGTCAGGATTATTTATCTGTCCTTTGGGATTTGTGTAAAGTTGTTAGAACTCAAGAAATCAATTACAAGCTGGGTGTGATGCTGCACGCTTGTAATCCCAGCACTTGGGAGGCTGAGACACGAGGATCTGGGTTTGGGGCCAGCATCAGCTAACTTAAGAGTGTCACTCCACAGCTTAGTGAGACCCTGTTTCAAAATAAAGAATAAAAAATCAAGCTGGGAGTGTAGCTAGGATGTAGAATGTTCCATCCCCAGCATCACAAAAACAAACAAAAAAACAAAAACAACAACAACAAAAAACCCCACAAAAATAGCTCTATCACACTAAACTCATATGGTGCCCACAGAACATGGGATTACCACATTAGTGAATTGAATGGGAAGAACCTTTTTCCTGGAGAAAGAGAGACTGAGGGAGAGCAAGAGTTTGTGTGAGTGAAACATGTTGGAATATTAGCTTTATAAATGAATTGTCTTTCTCTTAGAGATTGAAGCTGAGTTAGGGTCAAATGAACCGTTAGGGAGTCACTGGTTTCTGTTCTGTCCTCAGCTGAGCACCTGTCTAGAGCAGTGTCGACAGCCTTCTTTTTCTGGGGCACCTTTCTTGTGTGCTGGGCTTCTGTCTTTGCGTTTGGGCATTCTGATTGTGGCACACACCTTAGTCAAATGCAAACAGACATTTCACTAGGTATTAAATTATAGTCATTAGCAGCTCCCCCCTTCTATGTTTACACTGGGGATTGAACCCAGACACAATCTAACTTCCAGATATATCCCCAGCCTTGCAGTTTTTTTCTTTTGAAATAGGGTTTTACCAAATTGTTGAGGGTCTTGTTAAATTGCTGTAGATGGTCTTCAACTTGTGATCCTCTTGTTCCAACTTCCCAAGTACTGGGATTATAAGCATGAACCACTGTGTCCGGTTTGCAGTTTTTTAAGAACATTATTATTATCATTATTTTCATTAGTATTATTCTGAGGTTGGCAGGAGAAGAAAAAAGGAGAGGCACTGGGGAATTAAACTGACCAAATTTTGTTTTGTGTGTATGCAAATATATAACAATGAATCTCACTTTTATGTATAATCCTAATGCACCAATAAAATATATCTAGGTAAAAGTTTTTGTTGAGATATACATACACAAAGTGAGGAGATCAAAAAGGTACAGCTCAAGCCAGGCGTGGTGGTGCACGCTTGTAATCCCAGCGCTTGGGAGGCGGAGGCAGGAGGATCGCGCAGGTTTGAAGCCAGCCGCGCTGGAGTAAGAGACCCTGTTTCAAAAATATAAAATTGGTCTGGGAGTGTAGCCCGGAGGTAGAAGGGCTTCCAGGAACCCCAGTACCACCAAAAAAAAAAAAAAAAAAAGTACAGCTCAAATATTTTTCTCAACCTGAACACATGTGAATGGGAACTCAGATCAAGAAATAGAACATTACCAGCCCTAGAGCCCCTCTGTCGTTTGTTTTTAATCACAATCTCATTCCCACAGAAAGAAAAATCACTCTTCTCACTTTGGCATCAAAGAATACTTTTGAATCTTTTAAAATTTCATATTTATGAAACTATGCATAGAGTTCATTTTGAGTCTCGATTTTTTCACTCAACAATAAGTGGGTATGAAGTTCACTTTTTGCGCTGTAGTGCAACTGACTCACTCTAATTGCTGTTTTTTTTTTTTTTATTGTGGAGTAAACCAAAGCTTATTTAGCAACTATTCTGTTGGCAACTATGTAAGTATTTTTTATTTGGTGCTATTACAGAGAGTGCTATTAGTTTTGTGAGCATATGTGAGTATTTCTGTGAATTGTTTATCTACTAGGATGACTGCAGTATTGAAGGATAGACATGTGTTTGGTTTAGCAGATACTGGACTAGCAAAGATTTAGATGTCATTTTCTGTGGTATAATTACATTTTAGTAAAAGTTAAAATCTTTTAAGTCATTCTAATTGTAGGATAAAGCTTCCAAGGACATGTTTTGAGTGTCAACAAAATTTAAACTTCATGGGGACCATCCAAAGCCAGCTCAGCTTTGCCTATAGTTAATTTTCATGTTGGCACAGAAGGATACCATAAAAATATTCTTAATAGTTTATATTAATATAAAATTGTTTCCATTCTGAAAAAAATTAATAAAAATTCTAGTAAAGTCCTAGCCAGATTTGTCACAAGTCTAATGAAGTAGATATTTCTGGTTGAATTTTTTTTGTTCAAAATTCAATTTTGCGCTTTCATTTAAGACTTAGCTATTGTTTAAAATTATAGAAAATAATTTTAAACAAAAGCCAAGTTAATATTAGTATTAAAAACCATTAATGTTTTAGAACCAAAGTTTCCTCTAGGTGACAAAACACTTAGAAAAAATATCTGAATTGTAGGAAAGTTTGAAAAATATTTTAAAAGGGTTTCCTAAAGGAAATATCTCACTCTTAAGGCACATTGCACAGAAATATTTGCTAAACCTTGCACTTTATAATTCAGAGGTCAAATTTATTTAAGGGAGGACAAACACTAAAACATAAGGGAAAAGAAACATAATTTTCTAATTATAAAATAATTAGTTATCTGGAAATTGATCACTTTGGTCTCAATTCTATTGTATGAAAAGTTTGTTATATCCATTGTATTTAAATTACTCTCAGTTGGCCGTCTGCAAATAATTATGAGCTCCTGGAGGGTGAGAAATATATGAATCTTCTTTTTATCCAAAGTTCTAGTTCAGTGATTGTCATAAATCAGAATCTTAGTACATATCTATTTATTTACTTATTTTTATTGGTGCACTGTAATTATACAAGGCAATGCAATTCATACTGATACTTTTATATATGCACATAATATTATTTGTTCTGTTTCCTTCCCTACACCTTCCCTTTCCCTCCCCTTCTCCCTTCTCAATCTCTTTTGACTCTCTACTGGTTTCTGTCCAGATTTTTGTGAGGTCTCTTTTCTATTTTCTCTCTAGCTTCCACATATGAGAGAATACATATGACCCTTGATTTTTCTGAGTCTGTCTTAATTCACTTAGCATGACATTCTCCTGTTCCATACATTTTTCTGCAAATGATATATTTTGTTCTCTATAGCCGAGTAAAACTCCACTGTTCATATATACCAAATTTTCTTTATCATTCATCTGTTGATAGATATCTAGGCTGGTTCTATAACTTGACTATTGGGAATTGTGCTGCTAGAAATATGGGTATGCATATATTACTATAATATTGGTACTACATATTAATTTAATGGAGTCTCTTAGAGTTGTCTACAAACTAAACTCTTTGAGTATACTGTCCTTTATAAATAGAACATGTAATAATTCTCTGTGTACTACATAGAAAGAGTCTAGTCACTGGTGTCAGATCTGAATTTGAATTAATCAATTAATGAGTATGTAAATTTTCTTGGCCTTGTGTTTCTTGCTTGAAATTGAAAGAAAAATAATTATGAGTTGTGCAGATAAAATGTGATCATATAGATAAAATACTTAATAGTAGGAGGGTAGATAGCTGACACTCCCTAAATATTATCACTACACATAATTAAAATTTTAGGGAATAGTCATCTCCTCTCCTCCTCCTCCTCCTCCTCCTCCTCCTCCTCCTCCTCCTCCTCCTCCTTCTTCTTCTTCTTCTTCTTCTTCTTCTTCTTCTTCTTCAAAAACTTCACTAACAACATCCTCAGAATTCAATGGAAAAGAGAATCCAAAAGACTCCTACTCACAATTCTGATGATATGTCTACCTATAGAAGCTTCTAGATACCCAGACATCTCAAAGAAAAAGGATATGGAGAAGAAGGGGCAGACTAGACCAAGAGCAAAAAAGAGTAGAGCTTCTGGCACTGGTTTCCCACACTAAGTTTTAGAATTAAATATGTACTTGAATGCTGTTTGTTCTTTCTTTCTCATCCAGAGTATAAATGATACACTGCTTGGTGTTAAGATAAAGATCATGGGCTTTGGCGTTGTAGAAATTTAACATTTACTATTTGATTAAATATGGAAAGTTGAGTTAGTTTTTCCAAGCCTGTTTCTGTTTATGAAACAGGGACAGTAAGACTCAGGGTTATCAGTATTAATAGAGCTTTAAAGTATTTGTCCCATAATAGTTTTTTTTTTTTTGTTTGTTTGTTTGTTTTTTTTTTTTTTTTTGCAGTACTGGGGATAGAACCCAGGGGCATTGTACCTCTGAGCTACATCCCCAGCCCTATTTTTTAGATTATGTATGTATGTATGTATGTATGTATGTATGTATGTATTTAGTGGGTCTGGGGATGGAAGTCAGGGGCATTCAACCTTCAGGCTACACTCCCTGCCCTGTTTTTTATTCTTTATTTTGAAATAGGGTCTCACTAAATTGCGGAGGGCTTCACTAAGTAGCTGAGGCTGTCTACGAACCACGATCTTCGGGTCTCAGCCTCCCAAGTACTGGGATTACAAGCGTGCCCCACCATGGTGGGCTAGTCTCTATTTTTGAAACAGGATCTCACTCATTTGCAAAGGGCCTCCAAGTAATTGAAGCTGTCTGTGAATTGCGATCCTTGTGTCTCCACTTGAGTTATGGGATTACAAGCATGTGCTACAGCGCCTGGCCTCCATAATTGATTTTTAAAATTATAGGCTCTCTTATTTATTTGGTGTATTGTTCCTTTTAATAAAAGGAGGTGCCCTGATTTGTTTCTTCTGATGTGTTTTATTTTAAAGTCTGTTTTGTTGGATATCAGGGTTGCTACCCCTGCTCTTTTTTGGTCTCCAGTAGCATGGTATATCTTTATTATTTATTTATTTATTTATTTATTTATTTATTTATTTATTATTTTTTGTGGTACTAGGAGTGGAATCCAGGGGGCATTTTACCTCTGAGCTACACCCCTCCTAGCCTGATTTTTTATTCTTTATTTTGAAACAGGGTCTCACTGAGTTGCAAAGGGCCTCACTAAGAAGCTGAGGCTGTTTTTGAACCATGATCCTCCCATCTCAGCCTCCCAAATGCTGGGATGACAAGCCTGTGACACTATGCCTTGCTACAAATAATAATAAATTATTGATGGGCATTGTTATCACTAGAGTGAGATGAAATCTCAGAGTAGTTTTGGTTTGCATTTCCCTGATAGCTAAAGAGGGTTAACATTTTTCATTAGGAAGAATATATATATATTCATAATTAGTGTTAGACTTCATCTTCTCAACCAGTCCTTCCCGGTGACATGCCTTGCTTTGGTAAACAGCATTTTTTTTCATCTAAAAAATTTCCCAATATTTAAGAAAACCAAAAACATAGGTTTTTAATCCATACATATTAAAATAAACAGCTTTTACTAACCACTCTCCTCTGAATGCTACTTGATTTTTTTTCATTTTTATATTTTATTCTTAAAAATCATAGGACACATATATTGTCTTCTCTGGTCAAGAGAGCATCTTCCTTTTTGTAAGGACAGGGAAGAATATTTTTTTTCTAGCCATCTGGATAGAATTGGAGGGCCATCTTCTCAAAAACTCACATTCTTAGCCATGGTCATAAGCCAGCAATGGCTCTTGACAAAGCTAAGTCAATCAGTTAGACCATTGGGAATTTGACCAAGGATGCACATCTCTGTCTCTTTGGAAAAAAAAAAAACTTGGAAAACACACCTTTTACAACTTCCTGATTTTCTTTTTCCCTTACTATCTCCTCCAATATACTTAGCTATAGCTGAAGTACGCTAACCTAAACATGTTTAAAGTATGTTATTTTTTTTCTTTCTTTTTTTTTATTGGTGCACTGTATTCATACATCATAGTGGGATACAAACTTTTGTAGACATACATGCACACATCGCCCAGTCAGCCCCCACCCGATCTCCACCCCATTCTCTCCCCATCCCTCCCTCCCATGCTTGGCTTAGTGGTTGACATCTAGTATTATAGCAATTTATCCAAAATTAAAAATGATAATCTCACATAACAGTTTCATTTGTCTGCTACCAAGCTTTTGATGACTTAAAGATAACATTTCAATATTTCTTTTTACTTTCTTTCTTACCAGAGAATATCTTTTTCTATTTTTTTAGGTGAAACTATCATATATTTATATATTTATTTTTCAGAAAAAAACTCTATCCTATTATGGAATATGGACTCTAGAATTCCAAAACGATCTTGAAAAAGAACTAAGCTAGAAGATATATATTTTCTGATTTCAAACCATATAAAGCTACAATAATTGAAACAGTGTAGTACTATTCTAAAGGCAGATATATAAACCATTGGAGTTAAATAAAAGCCTAGAGCTAAATTCTTCCCTATATGGTCAAGTTATTTTTGACAAGGTTTCCATGAACATTTGGTGGTAGAAATAATAATATTTTAACTAAATATTGTTGAAACATAATAATTACATGGAAAAGAATAAAGTTGGACCCTTACCTAATCCCATATACAAATATTAACTCAAAATAGATAAAAGACCTAAATATAAATCTTAAGACTATAAACTTTCAGGAGAAAATCTAGGTCATAAAACCTCACAACACTGAAATTGGCAGTGATTTCTTAGATATGATTTCAATGGCACAGGCAACAGAAGAGTATACAAACTCCCTAAAAAAATATATATATTGTATATCCAAAGACAATGTAAACAGAGTTAACAGTTACTAATAGAATGGGATAAAATATTCCAAATGCTATATCTGAAGGTATATTAATATTCCAACTAGAAATCCTAAAAATTAACAACAATAAAGGCAAACAATACCATTTAGAGATAGGTAAAAGACTAACATAAGTAATGAATCTCCACAGATAACCAATCTTAGTTGTCTGTTGGATGGAAAATCTTGTTTCTCTGGTTCTGGTGTGTGTTACCTATTTCTTCTTTGTAGTTAATCTCTTTGAGTATTTTCTCTAGTGCTGGTTCTGAAGACAAAAATTCCTTCAGTTTCTGTTTGTCATGGAATCTTCTTATTTCTCCATCTAATTTGATAGAAAGTTTTGCTGGGTAGGAAATTTTTGGCTGGAAGTTGTTTTCTTTCAGAGTTTGGAATATGTTACTCCAAGCCCTTCTGGCTCTCATGACTTGGTTTGGGAAGTCTGGAGTGATTCTAATTGGCTTGCCTCTGAATGTCACTTGGCCCTTTGCTTTTGTTGCCTTTAAGATTCTCTGCTTGGCTTCCACACTGGTCATTTTGACAATTATGTGGCGTGGGGATCCTCTTCTCCGATCCTGTCTAAAGGGAGTTCTATAAGTTTCCTGGACCTGTGTATCAACCTCTTGCTCTATGTTTGGAAAATTTTCTGCTATTACTTCCTTGAAGAGATTGTTGATCCCTTTGGTTTCACTTTCTTTTCCCTCCTCTATTCCAATTATTCTTAGGTTAGCTCTCTTAAAATGGGCCCATATTTCTTCAATGTCAGATTCCT
The DNA here is from genome assembly GCF_963383645.1 of Muscardinus avellanarius. Classification (NCBI taxonomy): domain Eukaryota; kingdom Metazoa; phylum Chordata; class Mammalia; order Rodentia; family Gliridae; genus Muscardinus; species Muscardinus avellanarius. The sequence goes on along the minus strand of NC_137789.1, from coordinate 25,538,813 downwards.
GCTGTCGGATATCTTTTTCTAGATTAGAAACTATGCATTCATTTTTGGAATGATCATCTTCTAAGAGTGAGATTCTGTTCTCCATGTGGTCTAATAGGTTGTTTATGCTTTCAATTGAGGCCTTTACTTCATTAATTGCATCCTTTATCTCTTTTTGGCTCTCTCTGAGTTCTTTTCGAAGCACCTCTATTATTTCTACAGTTATTTTCCTGATTTGATCTTCTAGAAATCTCTGATTTTCTTTTTTATCGGGTTCTGATGTTGTGGGGTTGTGGGCATTCATTGCTCCAGTATTATTCTTCTTTCCCATGATTTCGGAAGTTTGTGCCTTCTCTGGGTTCTTCCCTTGGGTCACTATGACTTCACTTAAGGTTTTCTGGATCTCGAGTCAGTAGTATCTCAGACCCCACTACTCCTTTACTGGATTGTATCACAGAGTCTCTGACCCAGAGAGTCGATAAAGGCTGCTTTAGACTGTGGGGGGGTGCCAGGTTGCACGTTCTCCTATGGTGTGATATCTCTGCCACCGCCCCTCCCCCACTGGGTCAAGTCCCAGGGAGTACAGTACTGGGATTTCTCCTCTGTGGCCCGCAGTTTGACTCACTGTTCTTGAATACGCAGATGTAGCTGTACTGGACTCAGTGAATTCGCTGCTGCTGCCGCCGGTGGAAATATGGCGCTGCTGCCACGCCCTCGGCCGTGAGGCTGGCGTATTTCTTCTTGGTTTTGATTTCCACTCTGAATCCCTGCGGCATGTGCTGAGCTCAGCCACTGGGAGCTTTAGATTTTACCTGTGGCGAGAAATCCCACCTGGCTGTTCCGCAGTGGCTCACCTCGGCTTGCTGTAGCCGTCTGGTGAATTTGCCGCTACCGCCGGCAGTATGGCGCTGCTGCCGCATCCTTGGGCGTGAGGCCGGTTATCTCCTCTGTGGCTCTGAGCTCTGTTCTCAGTCCGCTTTCTCTCTGGAGCATGGTGATTTTTTTGTTTCTCTGGTGATGGTGTTTTCTGGCTATGAAAGGCGCTGATTTTGTGGTAATGGAGATTGGTTGTTAGCGGGGCTCTTAAGCCCCGCTTTTCTCGGTCGCCATCTTCCCGGAAGTCCTAAAGTATGTTATTTGACCTGTTTGATATATGGGCTTACCTAGGAGACCATCACTATGATCACAAAACTCAACATCTCCTGCCCTACTTTTAAAAATAAATAGCCTGAAATTGGAAGGAAGTTTTGCCTGTGAGCCCTAGTGATACCCTGCTTATGATATGATCCGATAAGCCATTGAGCCTTCTAAATCGGTTTAAGTTGAGTTGCCATAATTTTCCATCAAGAGTAATAAATAAATGTCCTGACAATTAGCACAATAAGAATACTTTTTGCAGTCATTTTATATGCAAAACTAAAATTAATTTTCAAGTTTTTATTCATGCCTGGTGGAATGTAAAACTAGAGTTACCCAAAATGTTCATTGGTGTTTGAGAAATTTGAAGCAATTCAGAATCCAATAATTGTTCTTTTCAAATAAAAAAGACTCGGAGCTGGGCGTGGAGGCAAACGCTTTTAATCCCCGCGCTTGGGAGGCAGAGACGGGAGGATCCCGCAGGTTCGAAGCCAGCCGTGCTGGCTTAAGAGACCCTGTTTCCAAATAAAAAGTATAAAATAGGTCTGGGAGTGTAGCCCGGAAGTAGCAGGGTTTCCAGGAACCCCAGTACCACCAAAAAAAAAAAAAAAAAAAAAGTCAAATAAAAAAGACTCGGAAAGTAATCTATAAAATTTAATCTATATTTCATTTTCCATTCATATAAATCTAGCTAAACTATGCTTGTTTTTTACAACACAATTATGCTAAGATACACTAAGTTGTCTAAATATTCCCCCTATAAGATATGATATATCAAACCTATGGACCCTCACAAGCAAAAGCCTCCAACTCGACCACACAAACAAAGAGATGGGACTGTGAGAATATGAGGAAGCCTATTGTCTCATCTCTCAATGTTCATATTTTTAAGATAGTCATTTTGCTTTGGATGAGAACTAAAGGAAATAAAGTGAGAGGAAAACTTTATTAGAAAGATTGTTTCTAAAAATAGGGCCCTAAATATTTCACCTGAGTCTTGGATTCATACAAACATTCCAAAATAACCTGAAATTGGGTTTTGTATCTAAGAATTATGGGTAAATTTAAAAATTTACATAAATGAGTAGTAGAGCAAAACAAACCAAATGAGCTGTGATGAAAGTCTGAAGAAATATAGCAACACTGTTGCCTCTTTTACATAATCTCGGTCCATCCTGGCTTGGTGGGGCACATTTGTAATCCCAGCATTCAGGAGGCTGAGACAAGAGGATCATGGTGTGCTGACAGCCTCAGCTCCCTGGTGAGGCCCTTTGCAACTCAGTGAATCCCTGTTTCAAAATAAAGAATAAACAAAGGGCTGAAGACATAGCTCGGAGGTAGAATGCCCCTGGGTTCCATCTCCAGTACTGCAAAAAGAAAAAAAGATGATGTTGGCCATTGCAGGACAGCATTAATTCAATTTGTGCACCAAGTTAACAGTATTTGTGTTCTCCATTTTTTGACGTTATTGTTGATGTCACCAGCAAAAGTTTATTCTTACTCCTTGAAGGAATAAATAACTCTTAAATATATTCAATAATTGGATTCAGAAACAATAATTTAAATTCTTATGTAAAAATTGAAAATGTAAAAAAAAAGCTGTCATTTCATAGAAATGGCTAAACTTTAGTTAACTTTACACATTTGTAAGTCAATCAGCAAGCCCTACCCAGCCTCCAGGAACAGTCTGAAAAGCCCTATCTTAGATTGCCGTGTTTGGAAAGTACAACTCATATTTGTTAAGAAATTGAACATAAAATAAATAGAAAAAGAGGATGGTATGTTTTATTTCTCATTGTCACAATTTCCTAAGTCTCACCAAATGGAGGACTCTGTGCCCAAAGTTATGTGAATAGTTCTCAAAATATGTCTCCTTTCCTATGTTGATCAGAGCTCACATCATACTGAGAATGATAAGTATCATTTGCAAAATGGTTGGCAAATTTGCAAACATCTCTGGTGATATTATTTCCCCAGGGTAAGTGTAGAAATCTTTAGTAATCTGGGATGTATTAGTATTTTGGTCAGAGATCACAACAATGGTAATATTCCACCACGGGAATAAACTGCATTGGACCCAAAGGAGACACCAAATCAACTAGAAATGACACTTGGTAGTGAAGTAGAAGATACACGTAAATCAGATATACATAATGTTTATCTATGCCTTTTGCATTCTTCCAGCTGTCTTTCCATCCTTAGCAAGCTCTGTCTCCCGTACTAGATGAATCACATGTTTTCATCTTTGCCTCCTGGTACTCTGGACAAGGCAAATCCTTGGTTTTCCAAATGGATAAATGATGCCTTCAGCCAGGGGCCTTCTTGGAGAATATATATACTAATTTATTCCAGGTAGAGATGTAGGTGTAGACATGGGTAGATGTGGTGGCACTTGTCTTCACAGTAGTTCACATTAGTTAGAATTATAATATTTGGAATCTGGAGTCTTTTTTAATAATTCTAATCTGAAATATTTGGGGGCATATCTTTCAAGGGAGGACAAGAGGACATGAAGAAATATTCATGGGGACGAATACAGGACATGGAAGTCAGTGGGCGGACATATGGTCAAGACTTTTAGGGAAAAAAGCAAGTGTTCAAAAAAAAAACTCTCAGCATGGCACTGTGTTATAACTAGGCAGTATAAATAAAATGAAATAATAACAAAATTAAAATGTGGGATACATCCAGCGCTGATCAGGAAAGGATTATCAAGAGACCATTCCCAGAACACTCATTTGCGAACCAGCATATTCTCACCCAACACTGTTTCCAGTTATGACTGAATGCATGCTCTAATTGAATAGTCCTTTGTGGCGTCCAGAGTCCATGGCATCAAGCAGTTCTTTTTGTATGGCTTCATACATTTTCTCAGAATTAATTGTAAAAGGCTCATGCTTTCTCTGAACACAGACAAGCTAGCTTCCCCAGTTTCTGGCAAATTTATTAAGCAACACAGACTTCCCACGTAATCCCATAGTTCAAACAATGTGCAGTCAACACAAATTAGCAAAGAAACAGACAGAGACTCAGGTCAGTCATTCCATAAGAGATGTAAAAATAAAGTGAAATAAAATATATCTGAAACACACTGAATGGGTCAGGGTTAAAGCCCAGTACAAGTTAGGACAAATTTAAAAGAAAAAAAACTGTCACTCGGTAAACCATCTTGGGTTTGCAAGAAGTCTTTTCTGATCTCAGACTGTATTTATCTTCAAGATGGAAAAATGAGGCGCAATAAATCTCTTCATATCAAAGGCCTGTTTAGTAGAAATAAATTGAAAGTGTTTGGCCAATTAGACGGAATTAAATCTCCCCTAGGCAAACCTACTGTTGATATATATTTAGCTTTCTGACATATTTAAAGGTAACCTGGGAAAGGCTGGATAGCCAAAATAAAAAATGACAATTCTAAACATCTGAGTTGTCTTTTTACTCTGTCCACCACAGCAATAAAAGGAGCTGTTTCTGGCCTATTGTTATTTTGCTGAAACCCAAAATATTAATCGGATAGATAAACAAGTTGGATGTACTGAATAGGGATAGCATAATATTTTGGAGAGAGGATAGAGAACAAGGAATGAAGAACCAGGCTTCGTTCTCGTGCCTCAGCAATGCGAGTTATGGGCCAGCCTTGAGATTCTAAACTTCATAGAGTAAAATTTGCTGGTTTATAAATAAAAGGATAACAACTAGGTGCAGTAGAGCCTTAGGTTCTTTGGCTGGAAAATGGAGATGATGATAGTGACAACTTCACAGGGCTAACATGTAGATTAAATTTGGGAACTTTCCTCACATACAGTATTTTAACATACAATAATGAGAAAGAAATCATTACAAAAGTTTCCCAACATCCCGGAAACACCCTGATGTAGATATAATGTATTTTCTCCGTTTTCTTTTGGACATTCATATATTCCTGTTTCTTCATTTCTTGTCAGTAATGGAGATGTGTCTGTGCTTAGATTATTTTCTCTCTCCTGCCTTTCCTTTCTCTTCCCTCTGCCTTTCTTTTTTAAATGAAAAAAATAATGCATTATTTAAAAAAATACTTCTGTCAAAGAGTTCCTCACAGTTCACTTGGAGACTAATACCTCTTCAACCTTAATAACAGCACCATAGAATCCAACCATAATAGTCCTAGACAAAAGAATTAAGAAAACTACACACTCCTTAGTTTATTAAATGTAGCCCGTACTTCAAAAACTAATTAGTCACAGGAAAAATGAAGAAAATTACACATGATCTTAATTGGTAAAGTTTTGAAAAAGCATACAAACTCACAGTCTGTTAAAACACCTAACTATATGTGTATCTTATATAACTCGTGGAGCCAAAAAAAATAAAAAAGTTATATCCACCTTAAATATTCTAAATGGAGTGAACAAATATATACATTGCTATTATATGTATCTCGTTCTCTTTTACCCAGATGCTGTCTATAAAAAGCCCAGCAATGAATGGTAATTTAAACTATAAAGCTATATTCAACACACTGCAAATGAGTAGACTAGTGTATATAATGTCCTCCTTTGAATTACTCTGTTTCTTACTCCATGTAAATATATACTTGTTATGTTCTTGTTCTTTTTATTCTACCCAGGTAAGAAAAGACTGAAAATAAAAGGCCCTTAAATAAAAAGGTTAAGATGGAAGATACAGTAGACATCTCGGGCTTGTCCCTCAATGATCTCTAATATGAACATGTAATTTTGTGATTTCCTGTCCAAACCAGGACACAGAAAGCGGAAACTATTAATAGTTATACAAATAATATAGGGGCAAACCAGGTCTGTCAATTAACCATAATATATGTGTATTCCTTAAGTCGTTTCAGTTCAACCTCCAAAATACTTTATGACTGTTCAAAATACATCCAGCATCCACTCTGTTTCCCGACCCTTCCCCTCCCCTCCTGTTCCCCATCAAGTCACTCTGCTGAAATAGCCCATAGTCATCTCTGTGTTTCTAGTCTTGTCCCACCCACAAACTCTACAATTTTCCATATAGCATCCAAAGATGGCTGTTTACAGGAGGATTCTGAACAGGGAACGTTTTTCCCTTGTCTTGAGACACTTAGCAATGTCTGGAGAAAATTTTTGTTGTTATGATTTGGGGGCTGCGGTTGGCATCCAAAAGTCAAGTTTTTTATAATGCCACACGATATCCCCCCCCAAAAGGCATACGTAGCCCCAAGTGTGAGCAGTGCCACAGCCGAGTACAAACCAAATCTCATTGCACCACTTACTGAAACTCTCCGACGTGTAAAATAAAACTCAGTTACTAGACATGCACCTTTCTTATCTCCAAATTCTACACTGCATTTCTGACTCTTGATTCCCTCCAGTTTCTTCCCTACCTTTAAGCAAGAAAGTCTTCATTTTTCAAGTCTGGCAGGATTCTGACCAGGGCCTCTAGATGGAGAACTTTTCTCCTGAGCTGTAGCATGGCTGGCTTCTCTCATCTCCTGAAGTCTCAGCTTGAATGCCCTGGTCTCAGAAAGACCCTCTGTCCACTCTTGTTGTTCCTATTCTCATCAGAGCATTTCTTTTTCTGCAGTATTGGGAATGGAATCCAAGAGCATTCTATCTCTAAGAAACAACCCCAGCCCTATTTTTTATTCTGGATTTTGAAACAAGGTCTCACTAAGTTGTAGAAAGCCTCACTAAGTAGCTGAGGCTGGTCTCAAATCACTATCCTCTTGTCTCAGCCTTCCAAGTACTGGGAGTACAATCATGTACCATTACTCCAGCATCAAAGTACTTTTCTGATTGAAATTATTTCATCTGTTTATTTCTCAGTTCTTATCCATTTCTCTTCATTAAAATCTCCTCCTCCTCCTCCTCTTTCTCTTCCTCTTTCTCCTCCTCTTTCTCCTCCTCCTTCTCCTCCTCCTCCTCCTCCTCCTCCTCCTCCTCCTCCTCCTCCTCCTCCTCCTCCTCCTCCTCCTTCTTCTTCTTCTTCTTCTTCTTCTTCTTCTTCTTCTTCTTCTTCTTCTTCTTCTTCTTCTTCTCTTCTTCTCTCTTCTCTTCTCCCCCTCTCCTTCCCCTCCCCCAGAATTCCTAGTGCAAAGAGTAAAACAGGGACTGGCTAAAAGCAGGTGAGCACTACATATCACTGGAAAACTTCCTCTGGGACATCACCAGATACAATACTGGACACCAGGGACAAATTCACATGAGAACTGGGATTTTTAATAGTAGATTTAGTGGTTAATAATAGTCATTATAAAATCAGTGATGACCATGATTGTTTACCATGGGCTGGGCACTGTGCCAAACCTTTACCATTCATTTCCTCACTGAGTCTTTTCAACCCCCAGCTCACCATGCATACCCAGCCATACTCAGCGTTGCCCTCTTTGGCATGCCATGCTTGATACAGTCTCCAGAGCGTTCACATGCTGGCTTTCCAACCAGTTCAAGCACCACACTCTTCAGTCTCCCGTTGCTATGCAAAGCTCATGCGTGACCACCTATGAGTCATTGCATGTGGGTCTATCTTAGTTTGTTCAGGCAAACATACCTACCCTGGATAGTTTGTAAGCAACAGAAATTTATTACTTACAGTTCTGGAGTCTGGGAAATCTAAAAAGGTGACATCAGCAGATTGGTATCTAGTGTGGGTTCATTCATTTTTCATAGAGTACCTTCTTTTTGTGTTTTCACAGGGTAGAAAGGAACTCCAGTGTGCACCTCCTTTACAAAAGCAGTAATTTTCTACATTTGGGCTGTCTCAATGACCTAATCACCTCTGCAAAGTCCCCCACTTCTTAATGTACTTAGATGTGGGTTGGGATTTCAGCATATGAATTGGGGGTGTGGAGTGGGGAGGGATTTGAACATTCAGACCACAGCAGTGTCTATGCTATCGTTTCCACAGACACTTTACTTATCTTAACCTCCCTTGTGGACTAAGAACTCTTTGGGGACAGGGCATCCCCACTGCCTACCTCATATTTGCTGAATTTCTGAATGTGGTAGAAATTATTTTCTTTGATTACTGAAGAACAAATTTCACCCTACAGAGCTTAAATCTCTGAAGGTCATATGGTATGTGTGTAACTAGGATTCAATTTCAAGCCAACTGGAATACAGAATCTGTTCTTTGGCCACTCTTCTGTGTCAGACATATGACTTAGAACATGTTAATAGAGCCTATGATCATATACAAAAAGATTCTATATTCAGCACTGCCATTAAAACAAATAGACTCATTCTTTTACTTTTAAGGGATTCTTACTCTCAACCTAATAACCAAAACTGGTAGGTCTGCTTTTTTTCTACAGGAAAATTGCAGTTCCTTGATAGGTTAAACTCCTTAGCATTCAATCTCCTTGTTTATCCATTCAGGAAACTGGTTTACTGCCTCACAAAACAGCACACCCATGCGATTAGCACTTAATTATGGCTGAGTCAGTAGCTGAGCTATAGGCGCAGGCTGAGTTAATTCACTCAAAATAAGTCTGGATTTTGTTGGGTTCACTTGAATTGCAAAGTGGTGAAATTTTGTACAATATCCACTACAGATTTCACTTATTCTGAAAGAATATCAAAATTTCCGCCATCTCTTTTTAAATGTCATTGTAAAATATGATTGGAATTTTAATATTGAATCACTCCAGGTTAAAAAAAAAAAAGACTGAAAACTTGGCTAGATACACTCACACATATTTGAGTTAGACTAAAGATTTTCCTATTTTGCAAAATGGGAAAATCACTGTTAATAATTATGAAAATGGCTACCTGACTATGGTATAAACTATAACATATTCCTTAGGTTCCTCCATTTTGGTTGATTTTGCCAGATATTTTCAAGAGGAGATGAACATTACATTGAGGATGAAATAATGAAGGAATTGCCTTTGTCAGATATTCATTCTTTTACATAGTCCTCTTCTCCTTCACTCCAGGGTATAGGAGAGGATGACGATGATGGTGTTACTCCTAAGAGCGGGTCATCAGTGACACCGCAGCCCCCTCCTCCCTCTCTCCTTTACTCTCTTTCTTGGACCACTTGTTCTGGGGGAAGTCAGCTGCCCATCTTGAGAATGGGCCCCCAAACATCAAGGACAAAGAACTGAGACCTCACCAGCCAACTGGAGGGAGACTGGAAGCAAAACATTCGGCTTCAGATGCTACAGCCCTGACTGCACCCTGCCTACATCTCACAGGAACCACCCGGCTAAGCTGCTTCTGAATTCCCAACCCACAGGGAGCTGATGAAATGTTGCTTGTTTTCAACCACTTTGGGCCAATTTGTTTTGCACTAGTAGATGACTCTTACTGTTGGGCTTGAGGGCATTTAATTTATAATTTACATAATCTTCATCTCTTATTAAATGCTTGCCCCAAACAGGTAAAAATATCAGTGGGTTACAAGATAAGTACACATTATTATTATTATTATTATTATTATTATTATTATTATTTTTTAACTAGGATCATAGTGTTTTTAAGTACTAGGGATTGAATCCAAGAACATGGGAACATTCTAACTTGAGCTACACTCCCTAGACATACTTTATTCTTTGTGTTGAAACAGGATCTCAGTAAGTTGTGGAGAACCTCACTGAGTAGCTGAGGTTGGCCTCGAACCTGCGATCTTCGTGTCTCAGCCTCTCAAGCATGGCGATTACAAGCGTGTGCCATGATCATAGTTTTAAAATATAAAATATGGCCTTTTAATTTTGTTTATTCATGACATAGAGGTCATAATAGAGCATTTAATTACTAAAAATTAAGAGGAATCAAGAAAAAAAAGGAGATGTGGGCATGGTGGTACATGCTTGTAACCCCAGTACTTGGGAGGCTGAGACAGGAGGATCGCAGGTTGGCAGCTAGCCTCAGCTACTTAGTGTACTTCCCCCCCCACCACACACACACAAAGGAGAAAATTCAGACAAACAAAACAAAAAAAACCTGGATAATTAGTCCCAATAGAAAAGGCATACTTTATCTATCAGAATGGTAAATTTAAAGATTTATATGTTTTATGTTTTTATTTTTTTGTCTCAGCTTGAGAAACGCTCTTTTCCAATGAATGATTTCATGGAAACTTAAGCTAGACAGACAGGTATAGCTAATATCTTTTTTTTAGAAACTTCAAAATGAAATAGAAGAGAAACTGGACAAGAATAGAAAAAATTGGAACTGAATGAGCCTTCCACTTGAAATCCATCAAACTCTTTTTTTTTGTTTGTTTGTTTGTTTTTTTTTTTGGTGGTACTGGGGTTCCTGGAAACCCTTCTACCTCCGGCCTACACTTCCAGACCTATTTTATACTTTTAAATTGGAAACAGAGTCTCTTAAACTAGCACAGCTGGCTTCAAACCTGGGCAATCCTCCTGTCTCTGCCTCCCAAGCGTGGGGATTACAAGAGTGTGCCACCACGCCCAGCCATCAAACTGTATTTAATTAAAAAAAAAGTTTTATCTTAACAATTAAAAAAACTCTCAATAATAAAATTTTAATTTATTGTTAAAATTTACCTTTCAGTAATCTATTTATATTTAACTTCTAATGTCGAATCGTGATTATGTTTTGGTAGGTATTTCTGATTTCCTTGAAAATTTCTTTTAATTCTTCATTTAATATGAACTTTTTTTCTTGAATAGATTGTGGAATTTCAGTCTCATTCTTGGATGCAAGCAAGTAGGACTCCAGTTCTTGCACTGTGCTGCAGAGGGCTTCACGCTGGCCTTCTTTCACCTGCATCAAATCCTGTGGTGGGATACAATTGCTATATTATGACTTAACCAATATTTAACTCCTATATTTTCCCCAAATTTACATTTTGATGTCAAATATGAACATTATAAAAGTATAAAAACATAATCATTGTAAAATGAATATTGTTAAAAACATAGTCATTATTTTCATTGTTACCACCAAAGTATGGAAAAACAAATATAAATCCCAAAATAACAAAAATAAAATAAAAATGTGGTAGACCAACAAACAAATTTTCTCTCTTGACACAAATTTTCTCTTTTGTCACCGAAACAAAAACCTGAACATCAGGCCGGGCATGGTGGCGCACGCTTGTAATCCCCGCGTTTGGGAGGCAGAGACAGGAGGATCATGTAGGTTCAAAGCCCGCTGTGCTGGCTTAAGAGACCCTGTTTCCAAATTTAAAAAAAAATATAAAATAGGTCTAGGAGTGTAGCCCAGAGCAGAAGGGTTTCCAGGAACCCCAGTACCACCAAAATAAATAAATAAATAAATAAATAAATAAAATAATTAATTAATTTTAAAAACCTGAAAATTACCAACATGTGAAAGTCAAAAGAAATTTTTTCCAAAAATTTCACATGAAATAAAATATTTAAATATTTAAATAATCTTAAAATATTTGATACTATCCGGCAAATAATCCCAAATGAAAAGTGTACAGATTCGTGGCGATGCTGTGGAGATTATGAAACGAGACGATCACACAGCGATGTAGAGAATCTGCCTTAATCCGGAAAAGAGTTCCCCCACCTCAGGGATGGGCCAGCCAGGCGTGGGGGAAGGGACCAGTCCCAATCGGCTGGCTGAGTCACCCACCTGGCTGGGAAGAAGTACTTCTGCTTTTAAGCTTGTATTTGGGGGGGTGGGACTAAGCATGGGAATGCCGATTCTCTGGAGACATTGTAGTCACGAAGCCGCCAGGGCTCTGCCTCCTGTCCAGGCTGCTATATCACATGGGGGAGGGGAGGGAGCAGACTTATTAAAAAGCACTGTCTGGAGCCAATTGCTGGTATATAAAAAATTATTCTAAATCTTATTTCTTATATATGAAAAAAATTATTCTTAGAGTTTTTTCAAAATATATTTATATTTTCTACATATTCTCTATAAGGTGTATGACATTTTTGATATTAGATAGTAGAACTGAAACAAAACCTTCTTTAATACATAGTAGAAAAAGAATGTCATGCTAGAAACAAATATATTTCTATGTACTACAAAAAAAAAATTGTCAAATAAGGAGGCAAAGAGTATATAGCTACAAGAAGTAGGAAATGTAGATGTACATCAAAATTCTAAAATATTTGTAATTTTCTGAATTGTATTTGAGATATTTATTAAACTTTTGTAATTTGTAATTTATTGTAATTTATTCCTTTGCTCATTCTAATTAACTATTCACTTTTTAATCATCTCCCCCATATTATAGTCTTAACTTTAATGGTTCCTACAAATTTGCAACTGTCCTATCCCATCACTTATCAATTAAAAAAGAAAAACCAGAAGGGATGATCACACCCTAGATAATTCAAAAGATTACAACTTGTACAAAAAATTTAATGAATGCCTTGGAAAAATTAAAGACAGACCATTTTAGCAAAATTTGTCCTTACCATGGTCATTCTACAAAAGTTACATATGAAGTAAAATTTTTATCATGACGTTTTATTGGGGGGGGGACATGACAAAATAAACAGATTTCAGTATTTACTATGAAATTTATGTTCACCATATTCACCTTAGTGGTGATTGCTCAAGTATCTATCTATTATCTTCAAAAATGTGGAGATGGAAATTTAAGACAGGTTATAGGGTGAGATCATAAAAAAATAGTAGCAAAATGAAATTACTTTTAGAGAATATCAAAACCATATTCTTCCTTTCTTCTATTTAAAAGATGAGAATGAAAAAATATTATGGAGAAGATAAATAAATGAAAAGCAAGAAAGTAAAAGGAGAAAAATAGGGTTGCTAAAAGAAAATAAACATCCCTTTGCCTGATGATGTTACACACATTATATCTTCCAATTTCCCTCAAGACCTTTTCACATTGAGTAAACTGAGTCCGAGTTACACAAGTTGTCCATTGTCCCAAATATAGTCAGTACTGGCCAACTGACATTCAGAGTTGGGCATGTCTGCCTAAAGTCTTCTGTCTTCCTAGACAATCTGTGTTGTACTTTACTTGCATGTCAAAGATGAACTGTCAGAGCCTTCCAAACATTTGCACTTGGGAGACTGACATAGGAGGATGGAACACAGATTGGAGAACAGCCTCAGCAAATCAGTAAGACCCTCAGCAACCTAGTGAGACCCAATTTGAAACAACCACTACTACCACAACAAAACAACAACAACATAAAAATAAATAAAATAATTAAATGATAGATGGCTGGGGGTGTAGCTCAGAGGTAGAATGCTCCTGAGTTCGATCTCCAGTATCAAACACACACAGTTAAAGGTATTTAGAGTAAAAAGACAGTACTTATGAACCAGAATATGAATAAGTAAATACGCAATCACTGCATAGCATCCCTGTGAGCCGACTGCTTGAGAAAGAGGAACAGGGTTGTTGATGAGAGTGCAGGTTTTTAACACCAGAAATGAGAATGACTTACATCTTCTGAATGGCCCTTAGCAGTCTGGCCTTTACATAACTGTCCCTCTTTGTATTTAGAATCCTTGCCAATAGATGTTTTTCCTTCATCTAGGAAGTGAGAATCATAAAAATTTTTTTCTCTTCTGTAGCATAATGATAAAGAACACTGAGCTTAGGAATCGGGGGGACATAGATACATTGCTGCTTGATAGTTGTGTAACCTGGATTAATGCTCATCCTCTGTAAAACATGGAAAGCAAGACCTCCACCTACATTAAAGAAGTATTCTTTTTTTTTTTTTCTCTTAGTACCAGGGATTGAACTCAGGCTGTTTTATCTTTGAGCTACACTCCAATCCTAATTTCTTTTATTATTTTTAAAACTTTGAGACAAGGTCTTGCTAAGATGCTGAGGCTGCCCTTGAACCTGCAATCCTCTGCAGGGAATTCTGATGAATAAATGAGAGCCAGTCCCCTGGTAGCCCAATACCTGGCATGTAATACCACCACTGACTATAACTGAGCCTCAGTAAACAGGATCATAATGAAACGGGGCTTTCTTCTGAGCCCCCCAAGATGAAATGGGGGATTCCTGAGAAGAAACCTGGAGTTTCATCATAGATGAAACGGAGTTTCTTGAGAAGAAACTCGGCATTTCCTTACAGGGTTCTTGTCTACGGTGAGCGAAGAATGACACCCGCAGACCTCAGGAAGGGGAGTAAAAGGTTTCTTGGAAGCAGCGTGAATAAGGAAAGGTAACTGAACACCCCAAAGGGGTGGTTGGAACTCTTGGGGTCTAGCAGCTGCCTTCAGGACAATACTTGAGAGTAGCTCAAGCCGAACTGCCTTCAGTTGCAGGCTGCTTTCTTCCAGAGTCCACACGATCTGCCAGAAGGGAATAGGGAAAGTGGCAGAACACCACTCGGGCTGTCGGGTCTCTGGTGTCCAGTAGCTGCCTTTAGGTCACGACCCGAGTGTTGCCCAAGCCAAGTGCCATCAGTTGCAAACTACTTTCTCCCAGAGTCCAAACGATCTGCCAGGAAAGAGGTACAGGTCACCCCTAGGGGCCCTGGTCAGCCTTGATGTTCAGCAGAGGCCTTCAGGTCACTACCCGAGAGCCGCCCGGGCCACGTGCCCTCAATTGCACTCTGCCTTCTCTCAGGGCTAACACGACCTGCGAGAGAGAGAACAGCTCCCCAAAGGGGGAGGGGGTCCCGAGAGGGAAAAACCCAATTTGCTGGCTGGCTAGGGGCTTGCCTGATGTTTGAGAGTCCTCTTTTGGTTGTGGTGACTTTGGGATTCTGGGAATTCTGGGAAGCAGTTCTCAGGATTTGCATAGGGACTTGCAAGTCCTTTGAAGAGTCTCCTTTCAAGAGTGCCAGACTTGCTCTGGTGGAGGCTCCTGGGTTTGTTGATTAGTAAACCAATGGCTTTGTGAAGCTCTGGTCCTTCTTATCTCTGAGCCTTTGGAATTTCAGATATTCCTTGCTCCTCAGGAAACTCAGGAAATTAACTTTTTCTACCAAGGCCTTTTCCTTATCTGCCTATTTCCTTTCTATCTCCTCAATAATAAAAAACAAAACAGCTTCAACAGATGCACAATTTGTTTAAAAGTAAATACAGATCCCATTTTAGGCCAAAATACCATTGCAATTTTGAGACCCTTGCCAAAGAAGCCATAATATGTGGAAGAAAAAAATTTGTTTTTTTTTCTCTCTAATTTCATGAATCATGGATTCCACTAATCCTTCAGAATAGGATAAGATGGCATAGGCTAAGACCTCTTTAGAAACTACAACTACTGGAGAGGAGGTGGGGAAGAATACAGCCTGTTTGTAATCTAGCATCTCACTCAGCATGTCAAGACAAAGGCCTCTGTTCAATAAATAAAT
The DNA here is from genome assembly GCF_963383645.1 of Muscardinus avellanarius. Taxonomy (NCBI): domain Eukaryota; kingdom Metazoa; phylum Chordata; class Mammalia; order Rodentia; family Gliridae; genus Muscardinus; species Muscardinus avellanarius. Next base: position 25,523,473 of record NC_137789.1, on the reverse strand, counting down.
AAATAAAAGCTACAAACTCCAATTCCAGCTGCCCCCAAAGCCGAGCCATTCACATGAGCTGGGGCAAGGATTGGTTTGTTTTTGATCCCTGCCCAGCTTGGCGTCTTACTCATCACTCATCCATAATATAGGACCATTCTTCTAGGAAAATGGGTCTGTTGTGGGTTTGGCAATGAGAGCTTCAGCTCTGTTCAGCTAAACTTCATTCTTTTGTTCAAAGGAGAGGAGCTGTTTACAAATAATCTGTGTACAATTAGTTACCTGGTTTGAACAAAACAGTTTTATTTTTATTTCTTTTCCTCCTTGTGAAGCCATCTGGGAAAGCTGATTACTCCTAAGTCATTATAAGCTAATATGTAGTCTAGGTAGGCTGGGTTTTGAATCTCTCTGTTAATGCTGGTTAAATACTTAAAACTAATTAGACCATGTTAATGGGAGTCATTTATTACACAGTGCTTCTTAAGAAATAATCTTATAGTTCATGCTGATATATGCTACCACTTACATATTTATAAATCTCAGTGTATGTGTTTGAGTTCTGTTTTGCAGGTGGGGAAGAAAAAGGTAATTCCCTCATGAAAGAAAATCACATCAATGCTATAAGACTGTCACTAATAGAAAGGAAAGAAACACTAAATCTCAAACAAAGCTTAAAACATTAAATACTGAAATGATTTCCACATATCTCTATAATTTTTACAAGTAAATGCATGAATTCTTACACAAGGGATTGATCAACTATAACATCATTTAGACATGAAAGTTTTCACACCTACCTTCCCTGCCCTCCAAAATCTTAAACCAGTTAACCACAGTGCGCAGTCCCAGAGCTGCTAAGGACTCGTCTAGTTTTAGAGAGACAGAGATTTCATAATGAACTTCAAGTTTTCTTTTATGTCTCTTTGGGATAAATAAGAAATGAGCATCTACTTAAGATGAAATTTGTGTTATGGGCATGGATGGAGTCTTTCTTCTCTCCTGGAGGAGCAAATCCATGCTTGTTTACTTTTTTTTGTCTTTGGTTTCAGCACCAGTGTTTAGATTCATTATATGAGGTGCTGATAAGGATCTAGAGTACCTCCTGCGAGCTTTGGTACATTCACGAGATCCAAATACGAACTAAAATGGATTACAATTTCTTACTAATTCTAGTAAACACACATATATGTTAAAAAGAATACTTTCAAAGGACCAAAAAAAAAAAAAAAAGTAACTGGCTCTCAGTTAACACTTTGGAAATAAGACTTCAATCTCATCAGATTTGGGTTCATTCCCTTGAATTTGCACATAGTTCTGTGCAGAGATGTCTTAAAACCTTATTAATGCATCTAATTAAAGTAATGACAGAGAACTTCCACGAGTATCTAATGAAAGAAAACAAAGATTAAATTTAAGTTAATCAGCTTTGAAACGTAAACAAGCACATTCAATCATTAAACGATTCCATTTATTTTTAACAGGTTCTTAGAAGTGAATCTAATAAACATCCCACCATGTTGTCTTCATTTGCCACAAGTGCTTATTAGCACCATTAATTCATTAGTAAAAATCCAAAGGGACATTTCATGCCTGATATAAACCCATTCCAAGTTTTTGATGAGTAGGGGCAAGTCTTTGGCCAAGATTTTTTTACACAATAAATTCTAAAGTAGTTTACGGATGCTGCAAAAGTAGAGGCCTCTAAAAAAAATTAAAGGAAAGCAACATCAAAATAAACCTGGCCCTAATAATAAAGAATGCCTCAGGTGTGATGTTCCAGGATGTTAGTTCTCTGCCTTGAGAAGGGCGATCATGCATTCCTAGGAGAAAACAGCAAAACAATGTTGTTAAGAAACACATCAGCAGCGAATTTTGAAATTTTGAAAGATAGTCCAGAACAGAAATGAACATTTTCACATTTTGCACAGTTTGGAGATGAAAGAACCAATTTCAAATGATGAAGGAGGAAGCCATTCAGCTGGTGTTGAGGTTATAATTTATATTCTTCCACACATTTTTGCTGGTATCAAGAGTTGGAAGGCCAGACTCATTTCGACACCAGAAAAAGCCTTTTTGATTCTGTGGGCTTTTTTCCTGATAATCAATGGTTTGTTGGGCTGGTTTGTTTGGTTTTGAAGTTGCAAATCATTTTGTATTTCTGGTGAACAGAAGTTAGCATTATCTTTTGTTGGAAGGATCTATGTTGTTGTAGGTCCCTGGCATTTCAATTGCCAAGATGGAGGAGGGATGTTCCCTGCCCAGACTCAAGGTTATTTATTATTTTTCACATACTGGCTCTCGTTTCACTCATTTATTTCCTCCTCAATAAAGTATATTAGCACAAATTATCAATTATTACTTTACTATTATGGTAACCAAGAGTTCTTTCTAATATACAAGAAAAACAATCTATTTTTAAATTGAGAGATATTTTCTATGATTATTTATTCTTTTTCCCAAAAACTACTTTTTATATCATGATTAAAAACGTTTAACATTGAAATTTGCTGTCTCAGCAAATTTTATAATAAAATATAGTATTGTTAACTATAGGTGCAATGTTGTACAACAGATATTTAGTTTGTATTCATCTGGTATAACTAAAATTTTACTTCCATTGAATAGTTATTCTCCATTCCTCTCAATGGTTCCTTCCAGAAACTATGTTATTCTGTCTGCTTCTGTGAGTTTGACTGTTTTAGATGCCTCATATAAGTGAAAACACCCAGTTTTTGTCCTTCTGTGACTGGCTTCTTTCATCAAGCATAAAGTCCTCCAAGAAGAATTTATGTGACATATCATAGTATGTTTCCATTTTATTGCTAAATAATATTTCATTGCATTATATTACATATTTTAAATCCATTTATTCATCAATAGCCTTTTAGGTCGTTCCCACATCTTGGCTATTGTGAACAGTGCTTGCATTCGTCCCTTTCCCCCTGTTCAACAGAGTACAATGGTCTGGGTAATTTATAAACAGTAGAAGTTTATTTGATTCAGAGCTCTGGAAGTTCAAGAGCATAACATGGGCACCTGTATGTCATCACATAGAACAGTAAGCAAACAAGCAGGAGACCGAAAGAGAACATCAGGTCAAACACATTCTTTTAATCAGAAACCCACTCCAGCAATAAGGCTCTTAATCTATTCATGAGGGTGCAAATCCATGACCCGATTGTGCTGAGAGGTCTACCTCTAAAACCGGCAGATAGTTCAATTTCAACATGGATTTTGAAGGAGACATTCAAACCATAGTTCTGCAAGGGACATTGGCAGGCCAATGTCTCTTCTTTCACATCCTGATTCCAATCTCATTGGATAAATGCCTAGAAGAGCTTCCATTATATGGCAGGTGAAGTTCGACAAACAGGGGTACACTATTTATCAGGGAATGATTTACCTGTGAAACCTCCTAAAACTGAGCTCATTCTGCTAGTTTGATACATATTGAGACCTTTCATATATCCATTTTCCATACAACAGCCAGAGTGATTTTTTTTAAGACACTGCAAGTGCAGTCATATCATTTTCTTGCTTCTAACACTTCAATAGCATTCTTTGCCCTTGAGATAAAACTCCAGATTGTGAAGATGCCTGTGAGGCCTGCACAGCCGGGCCTCTGCCCCTTCCTCAGCCCGCCCCTGCAGCAGACATGCCTGCCGCCCTGGCGTGCTACGTCTCCGTCTCCCGGCTCCCGAATGCATCCATCCTCCCCAAGTCTGTTCTCTGGACAGAACACGTCCTTCCATATTTTTAGTAAACCTGCCAAAATATTTTGTCCTTTGGATTTCAGCTTAAATACAACTCCTGTGGGGAAATCTTTCCTGAGTCTCAGACATGGCTGGATGCCACTGTCATGATTTGTTCCTGGGGAGCCCTGTGCCTTCCTGTAGTGGTACTCACCTCAATTTTAACCAAAACACCTTTTCTGCTTATTTTTTTAAAGCTCATCTTCCCTAAAGGACCGTAATGAGAGACTAGAAGCACAGAGCCTCTGTCTCCCTCACTTCTACAATATTCTCAGTGGAAAGCACAGAACCTGGCATATAACAGGGCCATGACAAATATTTGTTTAATTATTGCCTGAATGAACTCTTTAGTGTCCCATAGGTCAATGGCTTCCAAGTTCTTTTTAGTCTGAAGATTATTGTGTTGACTTATCATTGTGAAAACAAGTTTAACTCATTTACCAACCAGTACAGATTTTAAAGAACACTGTGTAAAATATGCCTTTACAGTCACTGCCCTTTAAAATAGTCCTTAAGATGAAATACTATTTAGCAATAAAAAGAAAACAATAATGGCACATGCAACATCATGGAAAAACATTACTCAGTTAAAAAGAAAAGCCCAAAAAAAGATATTATGTATTCTATGATTTAATTTATACATGTCCTGATAAAAATCGTTTATGGATAAAGAAAGTAGGTTAGCAGCCATGCAGGGGGAAGAATGGTGATTAACTCTAAGTGGCCATGAGAGGTCTTCTTGGGAGAGAGAACTATTCTAAAGTTCATTTAAGGTTTTAGTTGTACCATTAAATCATTACTGAAATGTACATTCTCTAAACAGGTAATGTATTTTATAATACCTACAACTTACCTGAATAAAGATATATTAGAAATCATCATTATAAACTACAGTTGAATCCCAACTGATTTTGTTCAACACTATCGTAATTTTTATTTTTTTGTGCTATGGTTTCCAGTTTGGCTTTTAAAAACACATTAAACTCATCTTGTTTCCTTATAGTTTCCTGGGGACTTGGTTCATTTAGGGATAAGGAATCTTTGTAATCATTTTCTCTAAAAGCATTATGAAAATATCAAATAGGTGATTAAATACTGATTGGCTGGCTGATTCCCCCATCTTGTCAACCTTTTCTGAGGCCCATCCTTTAGAATAGCTCTATGGTAGCACAATATTGTGGAAAAGATGAGGCTAGAAATGGGAAAATGCTGTCTCTGTGGATGAAATGGAAGAAACGCTAAAGATACAAATGGAAAACGTCACACTTTCAGGCAATTACAGACTCTTGGCTGAAGCACAGCTTCAGGCTTATCTAGTTGGGAGGAATTTTTAAACACTTCAAAGTCTTAACAGTGTTAGAGCTGTCACCTTAATCTACCCCAAAAACATCCATTTCAGAAAGTCAAAGTTTCAGAATTCTATAATTAGAGCAAAATATAACTAACTGTGAATGCCCACAGGGATTTTTTTCTTTTGATATTGTGGGTAAACTAAACTCAAAGAAAAATAACTGAAATACTTTCAAAGCTGTATAGCAAGGCATAATGGTTCATTCCTGAAGAAGGGTGAAATGTACCTAGATATGACAACATAAGATTACTTATATCAATTTACACCTATCAACTGTGTCAATTGTGAACATTAATTAACTCCTAGAAAAAAGGGAGGACTATTAGTAGGCTGAGAAGTAATCTGAAGATTCAGAAACTAGAGGCTCTCATGTGAAATGAAACAGATCTAAGATTCCATTCTAATTTTAGAATTATATTCTCTAGGGAATGCCTATCTAATGTTTTGTTTTTTTTTTTTTCCTGACAGTTTCTAGGTTTCAAAATATGTTAAAAAGTCAGGTACAGTGGTGAATTGCTATGTTTCCAGTATTTGGGAGGTTGACACAGGAGGATAGTAGGTTTGAGGCAAGTCCAGCAACTTAGTGAAACTTCTTAAAAAAAATAAAAAACAACATTAAAAATGAGGTGTGGTTGAGAGGTAGAATGCTACTGTGTTCAGTTCCCAATACCAAAAATAGTTAAAGATAAAATAAATATACATTATTAAAATTTTAATAGTAAATTCTTTTGGGCAATATAAAACCCATTCTTAATAGCAAAACTTCCATGAATATAAACTGACAGAGAAAAATATATTTAGGTGATAATTTTGATTATTTTTATTGATAATATCTCTATTGTTTCCATTTACATAGTATAAGTTAACAGTTTATTTCTTTTTCTTTTGTATTGCCCCTTTTTTTGAGGGTCTGGGGATGGACCCTAGGGGTATTCGACCTCTGAGCTACACACCCTGCTCTATTTTTTATTCTTTATTTTGAAACAGGGTCTCACTAAGTTATGGAGGGCCTCACTAAGTAGCTGAGGCTGTCCTTGAACTGTGATCCTTCGGTCTCAGCCTTCCAAATGCTGAGATTGCAACCACCCACCACCATGCCCGACTCTTATATTCCCTTTTTATGTTGGAATAAATGTAGTTTAATGTAAACGATGCTTCTTCTTCTTCTTTCTTTTGTCTAACAAAATGCACAAGGATACTAGCTACTCCATGCAGAGCCTTGGCTGAATGAATCTTGTGAAACATTCTGATCTGAATTTGAAACTCAGCAGCTATTTTGGTTTCAACTGGTAATGTCTCCCAAAGGCTCATGTGTCGAAGTCCTGGTCCCTTTTCAATAGTGTCTAGAGGTGAGGATTCAGGGTAGCAATTAGATCTTGAGGGCCCAAACTCATTAATGGATTAATCCATTGATAGTTAATAATTTAATGCACTAGTGGGAGGTGGTATGGAAACTGTAGAAGCTGGGGCTTGTTTGGAGATCACTAGATCACTAGGGGCATACTTTGGAAGGGTATATATTGTCTCTACCCCTTTTATTGGAGTCTCTCATTCTTTCTCCTCCTCTCTGCTTCCTGGCTTCTTGAAGTCTCTCTGTCTCTCTTTCTTTCTCCTCCTCTCTGCTTCCTGGCTACCATAAGCTGAGTATCTTCCTTCTACAGTGTCCTTCTGCCATGATGCTCTTCCTAATCCCAAGGTCAGCAAAAATGGAGCAGCCAACCACGGGTTGAAAGCTGTGAAACATTGAGTCAAACTAAATCTTTACTCCTTCAAACTCGCTTTCTCAGGTCCTTTTTTATAGAGATTGAAAGATGACAGACACACAAAAGAAATGTGTTATCTAAATTACTAACCTTTATCTTTTGGTATTTAAAGCAGAGGCAGAAATATTTCATATATAATATTGTCGAATTTCTTTAAGAATTTGCATAGACACAATTAAGCATGAATTCTGAATTCTGGCCTGGTTGTATTTCCCCAAGAATTGCTATGCATGAGAGTCTCTAAAGTGACCACAGTCTTTCCAAATTCACAATGAAACCAGAAAACAAAATTTCTTCCAGAGTTAAAGTAATAGAAACTAAATATTTTTATGCATTGTATAGCATTTTTAGGTGTTTTGTGATAAAAATTTTCAGATGGGTAGAAAGAGGGGTACCTTGATTCTCCTTGACTTCATGTGCAGGAGGAGAGGGAGATAACTCAGTTTAGAATTATTTCTCTGTGTAAGAGGTAAACAGATGATTAATGTGTGATATTTTATGTGATGAAATTGTTTCATCATCAGCTCTATAAATTTTGCAAGGTGTTGAATCTTTACATTTTATTTATGGAATAAAAGACTAAATAATATGGTCTTTAAGTGTATTTTTCCCTAGTCAAATACAGTGATCTCTATCTAATGAATACTCAGAATGAGGCAGGGTATAAGTGTTGTTAATGATTGCTGTAGATCATTCATGAAAGGGCCCGCATGATTCCAAGAAATGACTAATAAAAGCACAGAGGTCCTTGGCTAGTATAGACCCCACCAACAGGTATAATCCTGTTTATGGCACCATAAATCTGCAAATATTTTCTTTTGTTTTTATTGTTAATTTTTATCATTATTGTTTGTAATTTTATGTGTATGAGTTTATGTGTACAGTGTGCGAGGATACATGAGGATATATGTACAGAATGGCTATTAAAATACTTATATTAAATTTGCTCCAGAAGACATATAAAGAGATGTACATTCATGTGAGTGTGTATGTGCATGTGTAATGAACACTTATGGCCTTAGACTGGCTGCTATCTTTTCCTTCCTTATTTTGGTATTGGCTCCTTCCTCAATTGTTGCATTGATACAATTCACCTACTTATCATTTTCCCCTTTTTCTTTCTTTCCTTTGCCTCGTCCATTCCCTCCCTTCCTTTCTTTCTTATTCCTTCCTTTTATACTGATACTGCAGCAAGGGGCATTCTCGATACATCCCCAGATCTTTTTTAATTAATTAATTAATTTTTTTGGTGGTACTGGGGTTCCTGGAAACCATTCTACCTCTGGACTACACTCCCAGACCTATTTTTATACCTTTTTATTTGGAAACAGGGTCTCTTAAGCCAGCATGGCTGGCTTCAAACCTGCACGATTTTCCTGTCTTCACCTCCTAAGCGTGGGGATTACAAGCGTGCGCCACCATGCTAGGCTTTTTTTGAAATTTAAATAAACACATTTTTTAAAATTTCTCCAAATTATCTTATACAAGCCATATACAGCAGAAAATACTGTCAAGAATTAGAATTTTGGACTCAAGAAAGATGGCAACTGAGGGAAGCAGCATATACCAGTCCTGCTGACACCCGATCTCCATTGCCAAAAAACAACATTCTTACAAAAGCCAGAAAACATTATAACTATAAAAAGGGCATGATAACTAAAAGGCAGAAGAAAAATTAGTAACCAAAAAGCAGAAAAGTAACCTGCCTATCTTGAAGCCGTGTGTGCCATGACAGTGCATCTTGCCTCAAGGCACCTGACTCCAGAGACAAACAGGAAAACAACCAAGGACTTGAAGTAAGCAGCTGCAGATTATTGGAATGGTAAGCCATCAGTTCCTCCTGTGCAAACACCGGCTACCACTTGCAGCAGTGGCCTGAGCTAATTACGCCTTCCAGCGATCCAGAGCAGCATGCAACAACACTGTAAGTGAAGCTGCTATCCTCATGGGAGAATGTCCAGTGTAGAGCCCCCAGAGACTTATGCAGCTGTGATATACTCCCTGGGTCTGAACCTTTGTGGTTCAACCTGGCAAAGGTGGGGATGAAGTCTGCTGTTGGGCATAGCAGAGGCTCAGACAAACTCATGCTCCACATCAGTACAAAGTAATAAATGTCAGAACCAGAGAAACAAGAATTTACACCCAGCAAACAACTAAGCAAAAAAGAAAAAACACTACCCCAAACAGAAGTTAAATCTCAGTACAATAGGATTAAAAACCATCTTTCAATAATCAAACTGAACATAAATGTCCTCAACTCCCCAATAAAAAGACATAAGGTGGAAAATGAATTAAAAGCAAGAATCCATCTATCTGCTGCCTGCAAGAAATACACCTCACAAGAAGAGATAGTAACAAACTAAAAATAAAGGGATGGAGCAAGGTAATCCATGCCAACTGAACTTGAAGACAAAAGGAGTAGCCACTATGATATCAGATAAATAAACTAACAGCAAAATTAACAAAAAAGAGAGAGTTGACCCAAATTATGAAGAGAAGAGATGAAAAAGGAGATATCACCAACAGTGTAGAAATCCAGAGAATTATAAGAAACTACTTTGAAAAACTATACTCCAACAAAATGTTAAATCTGGAAGAAATTGACAACTTTATAGATATACAACCTTCCTAAACTAAGTCAAGAAGATATAAAAAATTTAAACCAACCAATTGCAATCAAAAAGATTTAAATAGCAGTAAAGAGTCTACCATCAAAGAAAAGCCCAGGACCAGATGGTTTCCCACGTAAATTTTGTAAAACCTAAACCAATATTCCTCAGTCTATTTTAGGAAATAGAAAGAAATGGGACTCTCCCATTTACATTCTATGAAGTTGAAATCACATTAATACCAAAACCAAGTAAAGAGAGTTCAAGGAAGGAAAACTACAGGCCTATATAATTGATGACTTGGATGCAAAATTGTTAAACAAAATACTAGCAATACACATTTAAAATAGCATCAAGAAAATCAAACACCATGACCAAGTAGGATTCATCCCGGGGATGCAAGGATGGTTCAACATATGAAAATCAATCCATGTAATTCATCACCTAAACAGAACCAAAGACAAAAATCACATGATTATTTCAATAGATGCTTAAAAAGCATTTGACATAATCCAACATCCTGTTATGCTAAAAGCACTGCAGAGATTCTCAATAGAGGGAACATACCTCAATATCATAAAGGTAAATTTACAATAGGTCCACAGCCAACATTAAATGCGGAATACTACAAGAATTGACCCTAAAAATTGGAACAAGACAAGGATGTCCATTATTACCACCTCTTTTCAACATAGTATTGAGACTGTAGCCAGAGCAATAAGGCATTAAAAAAAATCAAAGGAGTTCAAGTAGGAAAAGAAGAACTCAAACTTTCACTATTTTCAGATGACATGTTACTAGATGTCACTCAGCCAAAAAGCTTATAGAACTTATCAACAAATTCAGCATGGTATCTGGATACAAAATCAATTTTTAAAAATTTGAAGCTTTTCACCGGGTATGGTGGCACATGCTTGTAATCCCCGTGCTTGGGAGGTGGAGACAGGAGGATCATGCAGGTTTGAAGCCAGATGAGCTGGCTTAAGAGAGCCTGTTTCCAAATAAAAAAGTATAAAAAATAGGTCTGAGCGTGTAGCCCGGAGGTAGAAGGGCTTCCAGAAACCCCAGTACCACCAAAAAAAAAAAAAAAATTTTTTTTTTTTACATTTTTTCTGTATACCAACCATAAATCCACTGAGAAAGAAATCCAGAAAACACTTCCAACTCAGGATATCCCACAAAAAATAAAATACTTAGGAATAAAATTGAACAATGAGGTAAAAGACCTCTACAAAGAAAATTATAAAACACTGAAAAGAGAAATCAAAGAAGACCTTAGGAGATGGAAAGATCTTCCATGTTCATTAATAGAAAGAATAAATATCATTAAAATGTTCATACTTCCAAAAGTGATCTACAGATGAAATACAATACCCATTAAATTACCAAGATCATTCCTTACAAACATAGAAAAATCAGTCCTACAATTCACTTGAAACAACAACACAAAGAATTAGCCAAATAAATTCTCAGCAACAAAAACTATGCAGAAGGAATCACAATACCTGACTTTAAACTATATTATAAAACCAGAGTATTAAAAACATCATGGTACTGGCACAAAAACAGATACATAGACCAAAGAGAAGATTGCAAGACTCAGAAACAAATCTGCACACTACAGCCAGTTGATTTTTTGACAAAGGAGCCAAAAAACATACACGAAAAAAAAGATAGCTTATTCAACAAATGGTGTTGGCAAAAATGGTTAACCATATGCAGAAAAATGGAAATAAACCCCATTTTTCTTACCCTGCACAAGAGTCAATTCAAGTTGGATTTGGAAATTAGACCAGAGACCTTGAGATTCCTTGAAGACTGCATAGGTCCAACACTGTAACACATAGGCACAGGTAAAAACTTTCTCAACAGGACTCCAAAGGCACAAGACATTAAAAGGTGGCTTTCATTAAACTGAAGAGTTTCTGTACAGCAAAGGAAACTATGAAGAACCTCGACTGAGGGCCAACAGAATGGGAGAAGATTTTTGCCATCGAGTCCTCTGGTAGAGGACTAATATCTAGACTACACAGAGAACTCAAGAAACTTAGCACCAAGAAAAAAAAAACAATCAAAAATTGGCAAGTGAACTAAATAGACACTTCACAAAAGAAGAAATTCAAATGGCCAATAAATGTGTGAAAAAATGATCAACTTGATTAGCAACCAAGGAGATGCAAATCAAAACTACCCTGAGATTTTATCTAACTCCAACAATTATTCAAACACAAAGAATAAAAAAATGCTGGTGAGGATGTGGAGAAGTGGTAACTCTATTTTCTCTTAATGATTAACCATTCTTGGTCTCTTCCAGATTTCAGTTCTGTGAGCCAATACATCATTCTTTATCCTACAACCAGTTTGTTAGACTTGTCAACCCATGATAGAAATGGAGTAGAGTTATCTGAAGTCATCTCCATATATTTCTTTATTTCTCTTTGTGTATACCTTTCAGATTTGGCTCAAGAATTATGCTATCTGAGGCAGCTTTCTGGAACCTGTTCACCTTAAGTTAGTTGAACATCCTCTGCTGTGTGTGTGGCACTAGCCACACCATATTTGTTAACATGTGTATTTCCTACACTATATTTTGAACTCAGTAAGATCAGTCACCTTTTTCCTCTTCCCTGGTATCCTCAGAACCTATCTGATATGGTTGACTGTGATTTGATATTTGGCTAACTATAAGGCAATGAATTTGCAGCCTACCAAAATTTTAAAACAAGGATGACCTTGTTCTCATATTCTTCACATTTCTGAGCCAATACATTTTAAAATTATTTAAAATTTTTATTTTAATCTATTGTTCCTTATATTTCTCCTCCAGTGGCCAGTCTTTCCAAATTTATCACTTGGGAGATTTTATTTCCTTATTCTTCCAACAATAGTTTAAGAGTCTCCTGTGACCAAGATCTACATGAGGAAGGAACAATGTAAAATTGAACCAGACAAGTCTCCAAAGACCTTTCAGCTCAATGTTCAGAGAGAGTAAGAAAAATTAGGAAAGAGTTTTATTTGTGCTACATTTGTATACAGGAGAAGATGCCTTGGCAGGGCACAGGAAGGACCCCTCACTTGGTTTTACAAGGTTACTGGAGGCCTTTAAAGGAAATAACTTTAAGCTAAATCCCAAGATATAAGTAGATATGAACCTGCTCAGCGAGGATCAGGGAGTGTTCCAAGTAGATTGTCCAGTTTTCCCAATTATAGAATGATGATGACAGAGAAGGAGCAATGTATACTCTTACATGAACACCAGGAAGCTTTTCTTCCAGCAGCGGAAGAAAAGATTTTCTACATGATTTATTATTAATTTTTGGTCATTTATGTGACCTATCTTCTTTTCCTAGTCTGTTGCCGAGTAAAAATTTCCAGTTGTAATTGAGATTCTTCACTTTATCATACTGCCCCCACCCTCAAAAATTAACTAAGAAGTATGTTTGGGCTTTCAAAAAGGTCTGCTATACTACAAAGCCTCTTATAGTTACCAGTTTTTAAAAGTCACTATGTTTTTTCATATTAATGAATGTTTTTCTGTAATTTCAGCATTATTATCTCAATTTTATGAGTGAATAAGTTGAGGGTCAAAGCTGGAACCAAATGTGTTTGATCTGAGAATAAAATGTATGGTCTGATCCCACATTTTGAACCCCTGCACCATTCTCACTCTTTCTCACATCACAAAGTTTCCTCCTACCATCTAGCTCTGAGATGATAAAAGCTTTTCTCAGGAAGAGCATTTAGAAAAATAGAGAGAAGTGTGATGACATTAAATCTAGGTTAGAGTCAGCAAGAATGGAAGCAAGTGTGCTGAGAGCAAAGAGAATGTATTGCCAAGAGGGAAGAAAAGGGAAATTTGAGATGAATTGTAGTAAGATACAATGAATTTCATCTATTTTGACTGTGCATTCAAGAACAGGAGCTACTGGTTTAATTTATAAATGTATGATAGGTACAATACCAATCATCTAACTCAGAAATTTCTGTTCTCATCATAACCTGTTAAGAGTACAGTTGATTCACAGAATGCATAGTACTTCTATAGACTAGCACTAGATTTTTTATTGTTCTTTTTGTAAAAATAAAACATCATACTGATGAAAAGGCAATTTAAATCACTGTCTTCCTAACTATAGATATTTATATCATGAAGGGGTTGACTGATATTATGATGTGAATACCTCCATGTGCTGTTAATGTGTTTTAAAGGATTTAGTGCTATAAATTCTTTATTTGTTTTCCTTTGGTTTTTCATAATTTCGTGAAAGGGTAACTGGAGTGAGAGGAATGAAGAAAACTGTTAAATGATTAAAAAGGAAACAAACAGTTAAAGCATCAAATATAAAGAAGAAGTGTTAAGAGGTCCCTTGGACAACCGTTTACTGCACATTAGACATTGCTATTAGTAAAAAAAAAAAAAGAAAGTTTAACAATGTCTTTGACATTCCAATATCACAAAACTTCTTCCTACTCTGTTGAGTAGACAAGAGAGTACAGTGTGGGATAGGGTGACCTTCAGAGGAATAAAAATGGGAACTACAGATGTTTTGGTATCTGTACTTTTGTCACTGTGGCAGGAATTTTGGTGGTAGAATATTATTTAATTTTAGAGGCAATTTATTTAAATGTTTACTTTCAATCTCAAATGAAGCCAACTCTAATTTTAAGTAAAAGTATTTCAGATATTAAGGTAGAGCAGAAATAAATGAAATAGAGAACAAAAAAAATTCAAAGAATCAATAAAACAAAAAGCTGGTTCTTTGAGATTAATAGGATTGACAAACCCCTGACCAACCTAATCAAAAGAAAGAATCAACTCAAATTATTAAAATCAGAAATGGAAAAGGAGACATCACCACAGACAGAGGGAAATTTCAAAGGATTATGAGAAACTATTTTGAGTATTTAAACTTCAACAGAGTGGAAAACATGGAAGAAATCGATAGATATATAAGCACATATAACCTACCTAAATTGAACCATGAGGACATAGCAAGCCTAAATTAACCAAAAGAAAACAAAGAAATAGAAACAGCAATCAAAATTCTGCCAACAAAGAAAAGCCCAGGCCCCGACCAGTTCCCAGCTGAATTCTACAAAACTTTCAATGAAGAACTAATACCAATACTTCACAACTTGTTCTGGGAAATTGAAAGAGATGGAATTTTCCCTAATTCCTTCTATAAGGCCAGTATCACATTAATCCCCAAACCAAATAAAGATACTTCAAGATACTTCAAGAAAGGAAAATTACAGACCAATATCCTTAATGAACATAGATGCAAAAATTCTAAACAAAATACTAGCTATACACATTCAAAACCATATTAAGAGAATTATACACCATGACATGTTGGTTTTATCCCAGAAAAGCAAGGCTGGTTCAACATATGCAAATCAATACATGTTATTCACCACATAAATAGAACTAAGAACAAAAACCATATGATTGCCAGGCGTAGTGTTGCATGCTTGTAATCCCTGTGCTTTGGAGGCAGAGATAGGAGGATCACATAAGTTCGAAGCCAGCCGCACTGGCTTAAAAGACCCTGTTTCCAAACAAAAATATAAAAATAGGTCTGGGAGTGTAGCCCAGCATGAAATGGGCTTCCAGGAATCCCAGTACCACCACCAAAAAAAAAAAAAAGATCATATTCATAGATATTGAAAAAATATTCAAAAAAATCCAATACCCATTTATTTTAAAATTTTATAGAAAATTGGAATAGAAGGAACATATTTCAATATCATTAAGACTATATACAATAAAACCAAAGCCAATATCATATTGAATGGAGAAAAACTGCAAAAATTCCCTTTAAAATCAGACACAAAACAAGGATGCCCATTATCACCTCTCCTTTTCAATATAGCCCTTGAGACTCTTGCCACAGCAATAAGACAAGAGAAGGATATCAAAGGAATTGAAATAGGAAGAGAGGAGCTAAAACTATCCTTATTTGCAGATGATATAATTCTTTATCTAGAAGATCCAATGAACTCAGCCAAAAGATTTCTGGAGCTGATTAAACCAATTCAGCAAAATTGCAGGATACAAAATCAACTAAAGAAATCAGTTGCTTTTCTTTATGCCAACAATGAATCCACAACGAAAGAAATAAAGAAAACGATTCCATCACTATAACCTCTAAACCAATAAAATACCTAGGAATAAACCTAACCAAACATGTAAAAGACCTCTTACAGAGAAAACTACAAAACATTAAACAAAGAAATTAAAGAAGACCTTGAATGGAAAGACCTCCCATGCTCATGGATAGGCAGAATAAATATTATCAAAATGGCCATTCTGCCAAAAGTGATCTATAGATTCAATGCAATTCCCATTAAAATTCCGACAACATTTCTCATAGACCTGGAAAAATCAGTTATAAATTTTGTATGGAGAAAGAAAAGACCCAGAATAGCCAAAGCAATTCTCAGCAACAAGAACCAGGCAGGAGGTATCACAATCCCGGAATTCAGATTATACTATAGAGTGATAGTAATAAAAACAGCATGGTATTGGCACAACAATAGGCATACTGACAAGTGGAATAGAATAGAAGATACAGAAACAAATCCACACATCTATGGTCTTTGACAAAGGGGCTAAACTCATACGCTGGAGAAAAGACAGCCTTTTCAACAAATTGTGCTGGAAGAACTGGCTATCCATTTGTAGAAAGTTGGATCTGAAGCCTTACTTCTCACCATGCACAGGAATCAACTCGAGATGGACCAAACACTTAGAAATTAGACCAGAAACTGTGAAGTTACTAGAGAAAGGCATAGGATCAACATATATGCACAGATAGTAACTTTTTCAATAAGACTTCCAAAGCGCAAGAAATTAAAGCAAGAATTAATAAATGGGATCTCATTAAACTAAAAAGTTTCTTCTCATCAAAGGAAACCATTAAGAACCTAAAGAGGAAGCCTACAGAATGGGAGAAGATCTTTACCAGCCACCACTCTGATAGGGGGCTAATATCCAGAATATAACAAAGAGCTCAAAGTACTCTACACTAGCAAAACAAAAAAAAAAACCCAATGGGCAAATGAACTGAATAGACACTTCACAAAAGAGGAGATACAAATGGCCAATAGATAGATGAAAAGATATTTAACATCACTAGCCATCAGGGAGATGCAAATCAAAACTATGCTGAGATTCCATCTGACCCCAATCAGAGTGGGAAGCATAAAGAAATCAAACAACAGTTGCTGGCGAGGATGTGGGGAAAGAGGAACTCTTTTACACTGTTGGTGGGAGTGCAAAGTACTTCAGCCACTATGGACATCAGTGTGGAGACTCCTTAGAAAACTGGGAATAGATCCACCATTTGATCCGGCTCTACCACTCCTGGGTATCTTTCCAAAGGGGTTGAAATCAGAGAACTACATTAACATATGCATACCCATGTTCATAGTAGCACAGTTTGTAATTGCCAAAATATAGAACCAACCTAGATCTCCATCAACAGATGAATGGATTGCAAAATTATGAGAAATACACACAATTAAATTCTATTCAGCTATAAAGAAAAATAAAATAATACCATTTGCAAGAATATGGAAGGAACTTGAGAACATTATGTTAAGTGAGATTAGTCAAGCACAGAAAGAGAAGGGACATATGTTTTCTCTAATATGCCCAAACTAGAGAGTAGTGGAAATACCAGAGGGACTCCAGATGATGGAGGGGAAATCTCAGCAAAGCTATAATGGAAGGATAGGATAGGAAGAAAGCTGAGGTTGTTCATTGGAGGAGCTACATATGAATATTGTAATAGTATAAATATAACATGGTTAACCTGGACACTTTTATTGGGAGGGGGAAAGGGAAATGGGGAGGGAGAGGGCATGAAGCACAATCTAAATGTACACCACTTTCAATATGTTTTACTTATAAATAAAATAAAATATGGAAAAAAAGAAAAAAGCAGGCCTGATTTTCAATGTTTTCCCCAACACTAAACATTGTCAAGTTTATCAAGTGTTCTTTTCACCTTAGCAAGTCTCTTCTAGAGGTTACTTCATTTCAGTAAATATTTTAAAGACTAGTAATGAATATTCTGCTTTTCCCTGGGAAGAGAAACACTGAAGTGGGCTTCCTGTTTCTCTGTCTGTATGGTCATGAGGACATGTGTTGGCTCATCTTCTACTCTTAGCTTTCCTGTGGGACACAGTTGACTTTGTAAGTGCCCTATTTTTTAAAAATAAACTTATTGAATAGCTATAGCCCCTCCCAAGTTCAGCAATTAGAAAATGTTGAAAACAGAGAATAAAAATAGTTTGTATATGAAACCCTTTGAAATGGGGAAAAGATTCTACTTCACTTATATTTAATGTTCCAATCTAGATAAGATAAGGTTTATTGTTTAACCACCCAAATCACAAATAATTGGGTAGCTGGGCATGATAGCACATGCCTGCAATCCCAATACTTGGGAGGCTGAGGCAAGAGGATAAGAGGTTCAAGGCCAGTCTCAGCAATTTAGCAAGACTTTCAACAACTTAGGAGACCCTGTTTCAAAAAATAAAATAGCAATGGGGATTTAGCTGGGAGGTATAATGCCCCTGAATTCAGTCCCTAGTACTACACATACACAAAAAATGGTATTGAATTATTTTTAGATATATACTTATGTTTAAAGAAACCCATTTAAAAGTGTGTGCTTGGAGCCAGGCGTGGTGGCGCACTCTTGTAATCCCCGCAGTTGGGAGGTGGAGACAGGAGAATAGCGCAGGTTTAAAGCCAGCAGCGCTGGCTTAAGAGACCCTGTTTTCAAATTTAAAAAAGTACGAAATAGGTGTGGGAGTGTAGCCCGGAGGTAGAAGGGTTTCCAGGAACCCCAGTACCACCAAAATAAATAAATAAATAAACAAATAAATAAATAAATAAATAAATAAAACTGTGCTTGGAAATTTCAGTAAGAAAAGTATGCCTTATGAAAGAAAGTAACATTGATTCCATTACTTCCTTTATGATGCATGCTTTTATATGGTAAATCTTCATTATTTTGGACTAATGAAGTTAACTATTAACCTAACTCTCAAATTAGATAAAATCCACCTTTGTTATTTCAAGTTACCATAAATAATGGATAAGCAAGATGGATTTTCATTTGCTTAAAATAACAAGTAAATGTCTCTGGGATTTACTTATATAAAATCAATTTTAGTTCTTTGTGCATTTTTTTATCTCTGAAGGTTAAATATTGTTTTTCTGATGCTCTTCTTGTAACCCAATCAAATTTGCTGTAACATGTCTAGAAAATTTTTCATGATTTCAGGAGATAAACCTTATTTCTACCTAGTTAAATCATCTCAATTTCAGTTTCAGCATAATGTGAATTATTAAACTGTATTGAGAATAAGGTCAGGCTTGGATTTTATATGTTAACTTTCTATATTCATGACTAATTGCCAGCCTTTCCAATGCAACTTAAAGTTGTGTCCTTACCTGTGGTTTCTTATATAGCAATAATACGGTGAGAATCCTTATACAAAAGTAGACATTTCCTTCATATATTCATTTCTGTTATAGGACTGAAATGTTAGAGAAAAGGTGGCAGAGAGAAAGGAGAAGTCAGCATGACAAGGGGATGCTATGAAAAGCAGATAGAAAATAAGAAAATGGGAAAATACTAAAAAAATAAAAGCTACTTGAAAAAAATTGAAACTCAGCAGTTCTTAAAACAGGTGGGAGAATGTCCTTTGCATCAGCAAAAAAAACACAAAGCCTACTGAGTTACTTGTGACTTCTAAATCTGCTCCTGTCCTCGCCTGTATCCTAGACCAGCCTCTTCCTCTCCAAGCTTCTACGTGATATCTGCAACGTGACAGGACAATCTGGTGGTTTGGCTGGAACCTGGCTGAAACGTGTAGCAAAATGTTTAGTGGCTTCCCCTTGCTATGGTTCAGCAGATTTCATTTTTAAATGGATATTTATCTTGTTGAAATATTTACTTTATTGTGGTGAGTTGAAATATTTCCCAATTCTGCCAGTGAGATTCTGTGGTAAGATTACCTCTGTCTTTTTAATGAAAATTGTTCTAGAAGTTTACTTTATGGGTGTTGTCTTGTCAATCACTCAGTTATTCATTGACATGGAAAACAGATAAATATAAACACAACTAACAGGAAGAAAATCTGAGATTTCATTATAGATGCATAGCCCAAAGTTTGGGCATACTTAAAAAAAGCTTTTAAATTAAAAAATGAGCAAAGCCTCTGGCTTTTAATTTTTATTTATTTTTTGTGGTACTATAGATGGAATCCAGGGGCATTCTACCTCCAAGCTACACCCCCAGCCCTATTTTTTATTTTTTATTTTGAAACAGGGTCTCACTGAGTTGCAAAAGGCCTTATTAAGTAACTGAGGCTGTCTTCAAATTGCAATCCTTCTATCTCGGCCTCCCGAATGCAAGCCTCTGGCTTTTAAAGTCTCTTTTCCCCTTTCTAAATATTTTTATTTCCAAATAATGAATCCAATGGAAGTCATTTTCCTTAGTACTCATTTATTTATTTCCTTCTTTTCTTCTTTTCTTCTTTCTTTCTTTCTTTCTTTCTTCCTTTCCTTTCCTCCTTCTTTCCTTCCTTCCTTTCTTCCCTCCTTCCCCACCCCACTATTTTGTACAGGGAATTGAATCCATGGGAATTCTATCTCTGGGCTACATTCTAGCCCATTTTATTTTTTATTTTGAAACTGGGTCTTCTAAGTTGCTAAGACTGTCTTCACATCTGCAATTCTCTTCTCTTGTCTTTGCCACCCAAGAACTAGGATTACAGACATGTGTGATCACGCCTGGCTTCATATATTTCCTTTCCAATCACCAAGATTTCCCATCAACTTTCCATAATGATCATTTACACCAGCAGTCATTTGAAATTGCACCTTACATAAAATACTTTACTAAGCAAATGGAAAAATTGTAGACCAACATTGGGTTAATAATATTTTATTTTGCCAATTTTCTATATTAAAATAACTATCAACACAAACTTTTATAAAAAAAGATAAGTTTTATAAAAAATATACAAGCTATCTTTTATAAAATGCTTACTACGTTGTATTTACTTTGATAAAACAGTGAAAATCTATGTGCTGATCTATGAGAATCCTTCTTTAGTACTATATGATCACAAAATATATCTTAGTTACTTGTTAATTTCATGCTGTCTTGAATATATTTGAAGTGTCCCTGTGTGCCTAAGAATATCTCTTTTAGTGATATTAGTCTCTTATACTCTGATATATAACTAAATACAGAAGTAGCTCCAACTGAATTAGTAAACTGCACAGTGGAATATATAAAAATAGTAGAATACTCTCTATTTATTAAGGGAGAAATTACTACAGCTAGATAGCATCATACATAGTTATTAAATGCTTCTTATATAAACAACAATCCATTAATAAGAGGGTAAGTAAAACTTGCGAAGATCCAATCTTGTGAGTTAGCGTCTTTTCTCCATTGGGAGGATTGGACACAGAGAATTTTCTGTAGAAATACTTGCGAGGACAAACTGAGGGGTGGAATCTTATTGTCATTCCCAAATAGGAACCATAGAATGAAGACATTTAAAAAACTCTAGGCTACATATTTTAGTTTCAGGAACCATAGGAGCTAAAATCTGAACGATAACATTGTGATCCACCATTAAGTTATGTAACAAATGTCTGCCCGTTTGCTTCATTTTTCTCCCTCAATATAAAGCAGATTCTTTTCTCTGCATTGAGTCTTTACTTCACCTGTGCTTCCTCATTGATCCTGCTGCCTTGTCATTTCAGCTAATGATACAGCATGGTGATAAAGTCCATGGATGATGATGATGATGATGATGATGATGATGATGATGATTACGGTACTTCAGATGGAACCCAGGCTTTCTACCTCTGAACTACATCTCCAACCCTTTCTTTCTTTCTTTCTTTCTTTCTTTCTTTCTTTCTTTCTTTCTTTCTTTCTTTCTTTCTTTCTTAAAATATATATTTTATTGGTGCGGCGATCGGAGCCTAATTCTTTATTTTGAAACAGCATTTTACTAAGTTGCAGAGGGCCTCATTAAGTAGCTAAGGCTGGCCGTGAGCTTGTGATCCTCTTGTCTCAGCCTCCCAAATGCTGGGATTATAAGCATGCCCCTCCACAGCCAGCTAGTCCATGGATTATGAAGTGATAAAAATCTGGACTTCAATCCAAGATGTTCCAGTAGTTAAATGCTCAAACACAGGCAATGTGCTTCATCTCGCTACCTATTCAGTTTCACAAATCTATAGGTTGAAATAAAAGTAGTAACAATTTAAATTTAATGAAATATTGCTAGTTAAGTAGCTCCTATATTGGAAGTTATCAATAATATTGACCATTATTTTACTACTCTTTCAAAAGACAATCATGGTCCTGACTTGACTCACAGAATTATCTGGAACCTTTGGCTTCCATTCTTTATTGTTTATATATTACCTAGTTGAAGTTCTCAAATGAATAATCTACTCACTGTATACTTTTTTCTTGGAGGTTACTTCATACTTACTTTGGTAGGATACAGATTGCCTGCCTTAGGGTCAGACACAGTCTTGTTCTAATGTCTGGATGGGAGGTAGAAGTGAGAATGTAATAAGTAATATAAAATATAGCCTCATAAATTTTCATTTTAGTAGAAACTGCAGGAAAGTGTGTCCCACTTAGAAGAAGTTATAGGTATAACAGAAAAACTGACATCATTCACCAAGAAAGAATCCAGAAGATTTTCTTTTTTGAAATAAATGCCTAAGTATCTTTAGTCTATGATTAGCAATTTGTGTAAGATTAGAAATTTGAAGGACTCTGGTATCTTACTGCTTTTTTTTTCTGGTCTATAAATATGGCCTGCTAAAACCAACAAATGAAAACCAACCAAAAAGAACCAAATATAAATGTATAGACCTGCAGACATGTTCATCCAGGTTAATTTTGACAGATGGGCAGAAAACATAGTTATTTTATGCTTTCTGTGTCCAAACATATGATAATGTTTTTTTTCAAGACAGAGATATAGAAACAGTATAATTACTGATGGAAAATGAGTGCAGATAAAATAGGAATAACCTAAGCTTTAATTCAAACCTCAAATCATAGGTCCAACTTAAGCCTTTTTTTAGTTTCATATAGGTTCAGATAAGTTTGAGCTTTTAGAAAAAACCTTTTACAAAGTGACACTTCTTACATTGAATTTTTAAGAACAAGCAGGGCAAATACAGAGCAGAAAGAAAACTTGTGTTAAGAGTCTGGAATCCTGGCTGGGTGTTGCCAATGCCATCCAGCTAATGAACTAAAACACAGAATGCAAAGGATATATGTGGGTAATCCAATTTAACACTCGATATTGACTCCTGGAAAGAGCCCAAAATGCTATCAAATGACATGAAATTTAATCTTTAAATATAAAACAATGATTACATAATATTTAACCAACAATGACAGATGTAGATTAAAATTTCCTATTGGTATACATCTTTATCTCTCTTGTTATTTTATTTCCTGCCAAATTTCATTGGAATTATAAGGCCATGAGTGTTCTCTTCTAAACTTTTTCTGTCGTGTTTTTCTATTTTCTTGTCTTGCTCCTGAAAGGCTCCATTTAGAAGAAAAATCATAAGCCCCTAGCAGCTAGCTAATAGTTAAAACAGCCAGCTAATAGTTAAAAAGAAAAAGTATATTTTACTGCAGCTTACAGCTTAGGAATGTAAGATATGCGATAAGCCCACCCCATCTTATCTATACTGTCTGGGCCAGAGCGCCTTGACCCGGGAGCTTACTGACTACACCTGGTATTTTATCTAACACTTGACTACAGAATGTACTTTTCAAATGATTCTGTAATTTTCTGTAAACACATGCAATTTAGCCCAAAACCCCCTAACTAATGGTATTTTCCCTATAAATACCCTCACTTTCAGTGGCTCGGGGCCGAACTCCTATACGAGTCGGCCCCAGTGCACTGGCTCCTTAATAACCTTTTACCTTTTGCTTTTGCATCAAGGAAATTAAAGTTTCTCATGTGTTCTTGCTGTCGTCAATTATCCCGAGGTTGATTGAGGGTCTCCCCTCGGCGGGGTCTTACACTCCCTCTCTTACTATCTTTTCCTTTCTTTTCCTTCTTTTGTTTCATCTTCCTTATACATTACTAAGATCTGAATTTAAAGCTTTCTGCCAGCAAGTCAGGGAAGCATTATAGGGCTCCTTCTATGATTCTAGAAAGCATTAGCCTGGTTATACTGTGCTTGACCATAGAGTTGTGGATCATCCAGGGGAGAGCCAATGAAGACTCAATTCCTTACAGAGCAAAGAATTCTGGGCACTTCAAAATTAATTATCATTTCAATCTGATTAGTTCAGTAGAGTTGTTCTCATTATAATAAAAAGGCCTAACTAAAAATTCAGAGAATGCCAGGCATGGTGGCACAGGCTTGTAATCCCTGTGCTTGGGAGGCGTAGACAGGAGGATCACGCTGGTTGGAAGCCAGCCATGCTGGCTTCAGAGGCCCTGTTTCCAAATAAAAAAATATAAATTAGGTCTGGGAGTGTAGCCCAGAGGTAGAAGAGTTTCCAGGATCCCCAGTACCACCAAAAAAAAAAAAAAACAACAACAACAACAACAACAAAAAACCACAAAACAATTCAGAGATAATTCCGTTGTGGTGTAAAAGGAAGAAAAGTGATTTGTTGAAATGATGACAACTTTAATCATCACTAGAGATGTTCCTGAAACTGGTTCTCAAAGAAAAGGAAAATGCTTCCAAACACTGATTTGATCTAGGGTTAGAGAAAATTGGGTTCAAATTCTAGTTCTGCCTTAAGAGAGTTGGATTTTACATAAAAACAGAATAAAACTATGTAATTTTCAGGGAAACGGGTGGAACTGGAGAACATTATGCTAAGTGAGATTAGTCAGTCACAAAAAGTGAAAGGTCAGATGTTCTCCCTAATATGCAGAAGCTACAGAGAAAACTGGACATAGGACTGACTCTAGACAAAAAAGGAAAAGCCTTAGATGAATGAAGAAGGCAATATAACTTAGGGAAATGCGAAGGGGAAAGAAGGGAACACCTCAAGGGACATGATGTACATATACAAACTTACTAAAGTAAATCATTATGCTGAGCACATGATGAGGGAGAGGAAGGGATAGGGTGGGCATTGGGGGAGGGTTTAATGAGTACTGTGTGTATGTATACCTCTACCACCCCCAACTTCATCAAAATGTATGATTACAGTGCACCAATAAGATAAAAAATAAAGAGTTGCCCTTTGTATTTTTATTTTCTCATTAAAAATAATATCAGCATACTGCATACTTTGTGGAGCTGTTTTGAAGCTTTAAAATGACACTTAAGTACAACTCGCAGAAGAGTGTGTGGCAAAAAGTAAATGCTAAGTAAGCGGCAGCCGTTATTATTGACGAGCCTCTTCTGGGAGCTGCGTGAGAGCAAGCTTCTCTGAGTCACTTTCAACCTTTCAGTGATGCAATATACTGATACAGCTTAAGCCTTTGTGTTTCCCCTCCGGCTGAAGGGAGGAGCAGCTGCAAATTAAAGTCTGTGCCTCAGCAAGAGCACAACAGCTGAAGTCAACTAATACAAGATGCACTGTGGTGGCACCCATAGGGTGATGGTCCAGGGAGGAAGGGAGTAGTTTGAAGTTGATTAATCATAGTGATGTGTCATCTCCTTTGATTATAAGAGTTAGGGTAACTATGTGAAGGTGAAGCCTCATACATTAATGTCCTTGGATTTCTGCATATTGCAATATCTGTGGAAACACCAGCTCCTTTACATAGAAAAGGTTATCTGCTGCTTAAAGTTGCTTATTCATTCAAGAAATATGCATTGACTCCCTTTTACAGGTAGGTTCTGGGCCAAGCACCATGGTGAAATGAAGAATTAGTGTTCTTTGCCATCATAAAGCGCCAAATCAGATCTATTTCCTCGATTCTTCATTATGACTGACATTCATTTACAGAGAGTTCTCACCCATTATCCTTTTTTTTTTTTTTTTTTTTTTTTTTTTTTTTGGTGGTACTGGGAGTGGAACCCAGAGGCTTTCTACCTCCAGGCTACACTCCCCAGACCCATTTTATATTTTATTTGTAAACAGGGTCTCACTAAGTTGCTGAGAGCCTCACTAATTAATTAGCTGAGTCTGGCTTCGAACCTGTGCAATCCTCCTGTCTCAGCCTCCCAAGCGCGGGGATTAGAAGCATGCGCCACCACGCCCGGCTCACCCATTATCCTTATAACTATTTTGTGATTCCCTTTCCCCCCAAGAAATACTCCACGTATGTCATCACCAATAGGTGACCGGGAACAGAGTAACTAAATGACTGTCATTTCCAATGGGAGGCATTTCTGTTCTACCTAATTCCTTAGCAGTTTTTGTAATAGCCTGGGGAATGGCCTGGCTCATTTGTGATGCTGGTTTCGATGCCAATTCTTGCTGTCAATTCTTCCAAGTTCCATGTGATACTGATACTTATTTTCAGTAGTTTCTTGTGGGAAGCTCGCTAGTGATTAAATCAAAGCCAATTCCTTAAGGAATACTTTCTTGTTTCAGTTGTGTGTGTGCATACATGTGTGTGTTTTCCCTATGAGTTTTTAATTACATATCAGCAGTATTTCTTTTTATTTTTTCTTATTTCTTTTTTTCTCTAAAGGAGATACATTCACCTTATGAATAGAATAACCTATTAGAAGGAGGTAGTGCAGAGAGAAAGAAAGAGACAGGAAGTTTTTCTAGTGCATTTGAAATGCTCAAAACGTTATTCGGAGTTGGTATCAGGGGTCTTCAAATTACTTACAATATAATTAGAATTTATACATGAAAAATTGCTGTTGGGAAAAGAGCAACTGTTCTATGGATTTCTATTTTAAGGATAAGAAACAGACACACCCCAGTTACAGCTGAATGACGAATCAGTAGTGGTGTCAAGAAGAGTCAAGATTTCCAGTCAAATTTATCATATACTTCATCATAATGAAATGAAATATATGAATATAATATTGTTGTCAATTCAATGAACTGCTCGTTTCATTATCTTGGAGTTCTACCTCCTGTGACCTACGTAGGCTGTTAAGTCATGATTAAATAGTAAGTCACTTACTGAATTTTGCAACAACTTATGCTTAAAACAGACTCTACTTTGTCCCAAACTTACTTACTTTACTATGACCAGCAGGAACAAATAAGAACAGGTGGCTGTGTGCGTGCACGCATACACACACACACACACACACACACACACACACACACACACACGTAAACACACGCACCAATGTGCATACACACATGAAAGAAGAGATAATACTTTAAAAGCAGATGGATAAAATAATTTCCTTTCAGAAGACCATGATTTGGTCTTATGGTGAATAAAATATCTGTTTCCCTTCAGAGATTATTCAAATTTCAAAATAAAAACTAGCCTGGAGGAAGAAGAATGGTCAAGGCTAATATTTTTAAGTACTAACTACTTGAAGTAGATCTGTTACATGGATCTTAATATTTTGGTCTTTCATATGCTTTTAAGACCTGCTGTTACAGTTCTGATGTCCATTATATCTAAGAGTTTATAAAATCCAGAAAGGTTAAGTTGTTGCTAAAAATCTTCATCTCATGAGTATTCAGAATACAAACCTCAAGTCTAACTGACTCCAAAACCTATGCTTCCCTTTTTTACCATTTTGTGTAATGACAACCAATCATTAAGGGATAAACGGTAGGGTTTCCTGGTGTTGTTCAGTAGGTTGGAACTATTAGCTTAGAAACTAAGCATTCAGAAATATTTTGCATTTTGTCTCTAGTACTTTATCTACAATGTGGAATCAAATAGAAAATTCTTGAGAATCTTCTGAGGCTACTTTTTTAATGTGTGGGGGGGTAATCTTTGTCCTTCTTAACACAGAATTTAAAAGTTAGGTTTTGCCGGGCATGGTGGCACATTCTTGTAGAGGCTGAGACAGGAGGATCGCACAGGTTCGAAGCCAGTCTCAGCTACTTAGTGAGGCTCTCAGCAACTTACTGAGACCCTGTTTCCAATTAAATATAAACTAGATCTGGGAATATAGCCTGGAGCTAGAAAGCCTCTGGATTCCACCCCTAGTACCACCAAAAAGAAGAAAAAAAAAACTTAGGTTTTCTTTTTTACCCATATTTTGCTTAAAGACTACTGTGGACGTGTCTCATATACATGCTAGTATTTAGTTTATCATTTTATGTATTTTTCCATTGAATCTTCAAACCATAAAATTATTTATGGTAATTATTAAACAACTATGTGAATACTAAACTAATTTGAAGTTTCAGTACATTCACCAGTAACATTTTCTGCGATTCTTTTCTGCACTTGTCCTTTTTCCTTCTATCAGTCAAACATGAGTATCCCTTATTGTTTATGTAACGATGTTTCAGCGGGTAACTTAGGGATATCAGGTTTGATTTCCACAGCACAAAAGTAATGAGGCCTAGTTGGTTCAGAGCCCAATGGTGTGTTGGAAAGAGAGGGGGCGATGGATGACTGCTGCTTCCTGGCCATTTCATTTTGGTGAAGCTAAAAGACACACTGTCGGAGCAAACATGCTCCACAAGCAAAGCTGGATGCGTGTCGGGACTTCCCTTCAGACCCTTGCATTCTTTTCTACCATGTCTAGCATACACTGTGTTCTTTTATAATTATAAATGTATGTTTCCCATCACCACAAAGACTTCTCATTGCTTGAAGGAAATGCAGCTTCAAAGAGCTTAAATTGTGAAGGGCAGACCCCCTTCTGAGAGCTACCATCGCTTGGGGGTGATTTTCCCTTTAACTCATTCACAGTAATGCACTGGCCGGCTTGGCTGGCTGCATGGTACCATGCCTACCATGCCTAGATGGGCCTGAGGCCTTGGTGGTTTCAGCTTTTGAAAAAAGAGCATCTTTGAATTTTTGATAATGTAATTTGCAATATTATCTTTTTAAAAAGTATTCTTTGCAGCATACCTCCTCCTTACTATCGTGAAAGGCAGAAAGGCTTCCAGTCTTTTGTGATTCTAAACCTCATGTACAAAGGATTTCTGAAGAAAACTGGCACTTTGATTACAGGGTAAACTCCACATGGAGACAGTTTCAGTTTTAAGTTGCTTTTAAGAGACTAGAAGTAAAGTCACATGCAAAAGAAGAAAGGACCCCGAAATATAAGTTTAAAATGTGATGGTCTAAAAAAGCATGCAGCACTCTTTATGACAGAGCATTTTGAGAGAAAACTGTGCTTTATTTTTAACCGTCTTTTTTTAAACTCTAACAATTACGCATTTTGAAAGCATCTTCAGGACAGCAGCGCTCAAGAATGAAGTCATGAGAGTCAGTAACTGCGACAGCTTACAGCACCGTGTGCCCGCCACTACGCTAAGCTCTTTTTGCAGGATATACGTAATATTTGCAATTAACCTATGGCTTTGCTAGTGTTATATTATTTTATATAGGAGAATTATGAGGTATGTAAAGACGGAGAAACTTTGCCTAAAATCACAAAGCTAAAGTGCTACAAACCAGGTTGGAGGCTATACCAAGTGACTTTATAAGTTAAACCTGTAACATTATCTTTGCTGTCCTGAACATTTCTTAGCTGGGGATAATCTTTCACATATCTTTGAAAATACACAACACAAAAGCTTGCATCTACCTCTGCGAAGATTCGGCAGGCTTGCTGGTGTTTAGCCTGAATGATATCCCTACAAGATGACTTCCCAGTAATATAGCATTAAAACAAATGTATAACCCTGCAAGAAAATAATCTTTCTGAACTGGGAATGATAACACTAGAGTAGGCCTCACTTAATGAGTGTTTATCATATACTAGGAAGTGTGCTAGGTGCGTTACACAAACATCCTCATTTAATCCTTTCACAAATCTATCAGTTAGGGATTATTATTTCCATTTTGCATACATGGTGATTTGGGCTTAAGGAGATTATGGAACTTACTGAGAAGCATATGATAAGGGGTGGAGTATGAAACAGAATTGAAGCCTGCCTGTTTGATTCCAGATTTCATGCTCTTGATTATAACACTAAATCACCTTCAAACAAACGATGCAAACAGATCCACTTGTTCATGCACATTGTAACAGATATCCTGCTGGGAAGTTTCTACACATTATTTCTTAACTTTGCATATCCTTTGTAGAGGCTGGGGGTACATCTCAGTAGTACAATGCTTGCCTGGCAAGCATAAAACCCTGGGTCTAATCCCCAGTACTAGACAGATAGATAATTCCAACTTACATATTTATTATATCAGTTTTAAGGTATCACTTTTAGAAAAAGATATTTTTCAATAACCACATATATATGTGGCGATTGATATATATTATCAATTTATATATAAATTATTATTATTTTTTTGGTGGTACTGAGGTTCCTGGAAGCCCTTTTACCTACGGGCTACACTCCCAGACCTATTTTATATTTTTATTTGGAAACAGGGTCTCCTAAGCCAGTGCGGCTGGCTTCGAACCTGCGCGATCCTCCTGTATCCGCCTCCCAAGCGTGGGGATTACAAGCGTGCGCCACCGCGCCCGGCATAAATTATATAAATATACATATTTCTTCAAAAAGGGATTGAAGAAGATAAGAGATACATTTCAGAGACTATAAGAACTTCAGTGCAGGTCTGATTGGTACCAGTTCTTCTCTCTCCATTACCTAACACTGTTAGGTACAAAGGACCTTGATGATCCCATATCCAAGGGCAGCTAATCCAGTCATGATACTATGAAAAAAAAAGTTCATAGCCTTCTGTGATAATTAGTGAATATTTTCACATACCAACCTACACCATTAGAAAGGTCACACTGAAACTTTAATGTAAATAGCGAACACTTCTCTTTTTAGGTCTCTTCTTACCAC
The DNA here is from genome assembly GCF_963383645.1 of Muscardinus avellanarius. NCBI lineage: Eukaryota > Metazoa > Chordata > Mammalia > Rodentia > Gliridae > Muscardinus > Muscardinus avellanarius. Next base: position 25,493,092 of record NC_137789.1, on the reverse strand, counting down.
AGCAACTTTCTCCCAACATACAGTATATTAGTTGTAATGTTAATGGATTTTTATTTTCCTTTTACTGTTCAAAAATATAATTTTTTACAGCACTGCTGAAAGGTGGTATTATCTCTTGTGCTCCAGCAATGTGCTTGGTACTGAGCTGGTTTTTAGCTTGGATTCCTTTTATGATATTAAACTATGGCATTGGTTAAGGATGAGAAAATTTTATTTGCCTCATCATGGAATCTGCAATGTCCAGATAAGTAGAAGCACTTTTTATGGTGCCAAATGTGTTTTAGGTTCTCATTCTGATATGCTCTTATCGAAGACTCTGCTCTCCACACAGACATGCATGAAGAAATGGAAAAAGTCATGAAGTTCTTTTCATCCCTGGGGATGATACAAGCCGTGTGTCATGCTTTATAGAAAGAGCATCTCTCAGAGTTTGAAAGTTGTTCATTACTGACCAAGAGCTAAAAGGTACCAATGGATTATGCTAACCTCTGCTCTAAACAGGCACAGGGTTAAATGGTAGAAATGGAGGTAGAATCAAGCAGGAAAGCCAATAAAATCTCAGGAAATAAGCCCAGCCCCAACACGATAGCCGCCTTAGATCAGATGGCGAGGTTGAAGGATCCAAGCTCCCACACGTGGGCGTGTTGTTTGGAGCAGCCATCAATGTCAAAGGATCCTGAGTCATTTGATCTCAGTGATTCACAAGCAGGTCTGGGCCATCCCAGTGAGACTTTAATTGCTTGATGCAGAAAATAAGATAATGAACCTCAAAGCAGCCCAAGATCTAGTTTGGGCTTTATTCTAGCCATAGTTGAGACTCTGGCTTCTCTGTGATAACTTGCCTATCCTGAAACGCCGAGGCCACCACAGCCAGGCGTTGCCAAGCTTGTCCTGGATGCCGAGCTGTTGGAGCATCAGCGGCTGATTTAACAGATTCACTCCTCCTGCTCATCTCTGCAATTAAGTTTTACCCTACGCAGGTTATATTTAAGAATCACCATTCTTTTGCTTTTTAAAAAATATATATTTAAGCCGGGCGTGGTGGCGCACGCTTGTAATCCCCGCGCTTGGGAGGCAGAGACAGGAGGATCGCGCAGGTCCGAAGCCAGCCGCGCGCACTGGCTAAAGAGACCCTGTTTCCAAATAAAAATGTAAAAATAGGTCTGGGAGTGTAGCCCGGAGGTAGAAGGGCTTCCAGGAACCCCAGTACCACCAAAAAATAATAAATAAATAAATGAATAATATATATTTATAAAAATATAATTTATGTATTTGTTTTTAAAATAAGTTTATATATTATTATACATTATATATTACAAATTAGTATTATGTATATATTTATTGTAACCTCACATCATAATGTAGTTTAGAGTCATTGTGAACACATGCATACAGCACTTGGTGAGCTCAGACTCGATCTCCTACTTTTTAACCTAACTCCTTGTGTTCTATAAAAGGTGGAATTCCCTTAAGTTCTCCAACACTAGAGTTATGATCCAAAATACACCAATGCCAATCTGAATATCTGGTATGAGGGGGAGGGGAGTGGAGGAGGGAGCCAGGCAAAAGTCACCAAGTGTGCGCACGTGTGTATGCCACTATCACATCATAATGAACTGCGTTATGATGTGAGACTATAATGCACCAACAAAAGTAAATACCTAAGGTACTATGGGTGTGCTGTCAGTGAAATTATGTTTCAATATGGACCACATACCTGACTCCAGTCAGTGTCCTGTTAGCCCCTGTCTTTTTGAGCAGGTGTCTGTGGATAACAACAGCATAGTCCTAAATTTCAAGCAAGTAATGTGGGCAAGCTAAATTGCCCTTCCTTCCTTCCTTCCTTCCTTCCTTCCTTCCTTCCTTCCTTCCTTCCTTCCTTCCTTCCTTCCTTCCTTTTCTCCTCCCCTTTTCTTTTCTTACCTCTTCCTTTCTTTCTTCTCAATGCCTTTGCCTAAAATGAAGATAATAATAAATGAACCACCCTGCAAAATGGTTATGATTAAGTTAGTTAATGTAGGTAGAGCACAAATATTACTCAGTATATAGTCAATAAGTGAGAGCTATGTATTTCCCTTTAGAAACAAGGTTGCAGGTAAACTAAAATATTACCTATGTTTAAATATCCAGTAATGTCAGATGATTTTTTCCTGTCATCTTCCATGTTCTTTCTTCCAGATTTTACTCCCTTCTAGACTTGACACCTCTGGATTTAAGTCAGGTTCCAGTTCCTTTTTATTCTCTTCTACAGTAATTAACCTGATCTTGTTCAGCAAGAGCTTAAAAATGGAAGATATTGGGCCTAGCATGGAGGAAGAAGAATATACAATGGTTGATGAAACTTAAGATTTACTCTATACCTGTAGAGTTCTGAAGTGGAGAAATTATAGTGGTGAGAAGCTAAGAGAGGCTGTGCTGGAAAACAGCCCCCTCTGCCAAGGATTACTTACCCCAGTGCTTCCTAGGGGTTCTCCGCAGAGAGTCAAGATAAGCAGAGTCTTATGCCTTTTCTCTATAATTTTCAAGAACACTTTTATCTCCAGATATACTTGTCTCCCTCATATTTAGCCAAAAATAGCAGACAGGATGGGCAGATCATGACTCTTGCCAATCCATCAGAGAAAGGCTCCTGTGTCAAGAAAAGATCCTGCAATGGTTCTTTGGTATCAGTTCTGGTAAATTCCCTGGAACAAAATGGTATTTTCTTAATGCTGCTTTTGATTCAAGAGTAGTTGCTATTCGTACACGCTGACATAGGAATAAATCTGTAGAAACAAAGTCAGGAAAACGTATGCGCAATTTCCATTAGTAGGATCCCTGTGGCAGGAAAGAAAGAACCAAAGCCAAGAACAGCCATCAATAAATTTCTCAGTGTTGCTGAGTCAGGAAATGGTAGGATGAAGGGGTTACTTAGCTCAATTTCTGATTGAAGATTGTGGCATTGTAGTTCATTTGGATAAAGCTTAAATTGTTTCTTTTTTTTAAAAAAACTAATTTTAGTTTCTATTTTTTCTAGCCATATATTTTCTGCTTAGTTATTTTCTTTAATGCTCAATATTATTCCCTCCAATATAAAATTATTGACTGGTGTTAGATTCATCAGCCTATGATTTGTGAAGGCTGTTTCTTCTCAACAAAAAGAGAAATGGGCTAAATGTATACACTTAAAATTTTTATTGTATTGGAATTAGAGAACTATTACACATGCCACTATAATATATTCTCTTAACTATAATTAACTTGGGTTAGTGGTGGACAAACTGTGTAGGCCATTTGTGGATAAAAGAGTATTATTACAATTCGATTTGGGAGCACAGGCTTTGTAACAGTGACAAATAAATATAAATGGCAGCTTTAAGGAAATTTTAAAAATAACCTGGAGAAAGGAGAGCACATGATAATGAGTAAGTATATCAGATTGGAGATATTTAGTTCCTTTTTTTGTTCAAAAAAGACAAAACTTTAAGGAATGATTTTATTCTGGTAAGAATGTTGGTTGACATATAGAATAATTTCTTAAAGAGAAAAGGAATTTTTAACTCATGATCATGGGTTCTTGATGTACAAAAATATTGAAAGATTGAATATTGTATATATAATATTTTATAATAGCAAGAGACTCTATCAGATATTTTCTATATTTTCTTGATTTTGTAGTAATAGCCACAATGTATTGATCCTTTTCCATGTGCACAGTTCTTTAATTCATTATCTTCATTCAATTTTCATCAAGACCCTGAGAAATTAATATCAGTAGTCTTACTTCTCAGAATAGAAAATCAAATTTGAGGAACCGAACAATTTGGCCAAAGTATCAATGACAAAGAAGAGACTTAAACACATGTCAATTTAACCCCAACATTAATTTTATAGCCATTAAGTGTGTACTGCCACTTAACATCCATCTCCACATTGAAAAATATTGGTATAATTTTGAAAGACAATATTGAAAAAGTATCTGACAATTAACAGCCTTTTCTACCCAAGGTCCATACTCAGCTTTAATTTTTAATCCCTACCGATTTTATAGTACTTAATCCTAATTTTTTTCCACTGTTTTTTCAAAGACTAAGTATGGGACATGACCACTGAATCAACAATTTCAGCCCTATCACCAACACATATCTGAAGTGTAACTCAGCTAGATACTGAAAGGATTGGTATGTTGTGGGCAGTCCATAGAAACTTAGAGACAAAGCTCAAAGCCTTTGGTTAAAAATAACCACCCTGTTCCTGATGGCTACACCCAGGCTGTTCTTTCTACTCCTTTTACTTCCCTGTGGAACATGCCTAAGCCACACAACTCAGATTATAAATATTTTTCAAGTAAATGCCTGTCGGATGGATAAGCAGGGCTGGCCCGAGAAAGCTCACAAAGCAGGTCAATTTCGTCTCTGATCCCCACCCACCTGTTTTCTCAGCATCACAGTGCATGGTCCATTTCTGGATTCTGGTTCCTTCCTTCTTACCCCAGTGACCACTTCTTAATGCTTGAGATGTTCAAGATGGCCTTGTCTTCATTCTCCTTCCACACTGTTCTGCAAGGTGAGGTTGGACTGCCAAGGAATCTTTATTAACATACCTCATCCCCTCCACATCCAGCATCAGTGGCTTTCTGAGCTTTTTTATCTGGCTTCACTCTCAGGCAAGGACTTTTGGAGTGGGAAATTTTACTGCCACCAGCTTCAGACTAACATATCATATCACCACCATCCAGTATAAAGGTGCTGCTCTCTTCAGAAGAGAAATATGTCAAATTATCCTAATTTCCTGTAGGATTCTCATCTCTGGTTCCATTTCAGTGACCAGGGGATTGGAGAATCCTGATTCGCCAACCATGGTATTGTTTCCCCAGCAGGAGATGGATAGAGTTTATTCTTGGACTCACCTAACTACACAGAATGAGTTTTATCAACAATATAGGCTTTCATTACTTAAAAAAAAACAAATAAATGTTAGCACAATGGGGGAAAAGTCTTACTTTGCATATCATTATCTTTCCTGCTTTTGATTGATTCTTTATGTCTTCATAATTCATAAAATAGATGGGATTTTTTAGTCAAGGACATGTTACTTTTAATAAAAGTGAGAGAACAATCTAGCCTTTTGGTACACCACATAACTTTCTTTCCACTTAGCTAGTAGGCTTTTAGTTTTAGAAAAAATCATGGCAAATTACATCTTTATACTGATAATTTTATTATCATGGAAATTCAAAATTTCTTGTCTCAAGTATACTGTGTGTGTGTGTGTGTGTGTGTGTGTGTGTGTGTGTGTGTGTGTGTTACTTGCAACTGAATCCAGGGACATTCTACCTCTGAGCTACACCCCAGCCCTATTATTATTTTTTTTAATTTTGAAAAGGGTCTCACTAAGTTACAGAGGGCCTTGCTAAGTTGCTGATGCTGACTACAAACCTGTGATCTTCCTGTTTCAGCCTCCCAAGTATTAGTATTACTTCAAATGTGTCCCACCATACCTTTTTTTAATTACATATTTTAAACCATTGGAAAGGTAAAACTGATCATTTCTATTTGAAATCCATAAATATAAGATAGAACCAACTAAAGTTGCTTACATTGGGCGATTTTGTATGGCTCAGACTGACACATATTTGCCACAGGCCTAGGTATGTGGGCATATTGTTTATAAGGTCCATATGTCTTATGCTATGATGTTGGATTCGTTAAATTCTTGTCTTTTTATCTGTATGTGGAAAAAATAAATTAATACAATTAAAGCGAGTGTTGGCTTGATGGTGAGTCACTTGGTAATCAACTCAGTGATAAGAGCAGATTAAAGGATGAGCAATAGAACAACTTACTGAATAAGCACCACTGTTGTTGGACCACTGCAGATAACCAAACTAGGGCTTAGCATCAAGAGCTTCTTCCTCTCTTTCCCCAAACAGCAAGATTAGGGCAATCAGTGAATAATGTAATCTGTCAAATCAGCATTTAATTATAATAACAAAAAAATTAAAAACTATGTACTATAGCAAGCAAAGTAAATCATTTCCTGAAATTTTAGACATGGCTGTTTTCTGCAATTTCTGCAACATATCTATTTTATTCACATGCAAGGTAGGCTTTCTTAGTACAACTTTGCAAAAAAACAATCTTTTGTATTCCTCAATGCTCTTATCTATAGGTTTTGTGCTAGATGTGAATATTATCGCTGACAAGTGACATATGTGATCACATTGCAAGTTATCAGCTTTAGAAAGAATAAAAAATATTATGTTTTAAATAATGCAGTTTTGCATTTTTATGAGGTTTCCTTTAATGATGTTAGTGACTTCAAGCCCTTTCTACCAACATTCATCAGCATCTAAAGCTGCCCCAAACGTTCTATGAATTTCTCAGGAACATGTTTTACATATTTCTTTAAGTGACACATTTGTGGACATTATAGCAAAGAGCATGATAGTAGGAAAAAACAGGTGTAAATCCTCAATTATGTACAACAGATTGCTTGATAGACCATTACATTTTCGTTGACTTCTATTTAACATGAGGAAGATAACAACTTGATTATAAAATTTCAAGTAATAATGCTTGTAGTGAAATACCTATTTTAAATTTCAGAAGGAAATAGTGGTTTTTTTTGTCATATCTTAGGTCACATAGCGTTCACAATGTTTCAAAAATTTAAGTCTTTAAGCTGTAAGATAGAGAGATTATATTTCATTTATTATTATTATTTTTGTGAGTGGGCCTAAGGCTTGAACCAGAGGTATCCTATCCCTGAGCTACAGCCACAGTTTTTACTTTGAATCAGGGTCTCATTAGGCTGTTGAGAGCCTTGCTAAGTTCCTGAGGCTGTCCTCGAACCTGTTATTCTCCTGTCTTAGCCTCCCAAGTACTGGAATTATAGGTGTGTGCCACCATTCCCAGCTGAAATATTATGTTTTTTAAGAATCTAGTTAGTCTACTCTATCAAGTGAAGAATTTTTTTTATGTAAAAATGAGAAGTGCTCATATCTCGAGAAATTGCAAGTGACTTACACTTGCCTATTTTTGAAACCCTCACCATCCATCTTCTATTGAATCCTTTGCTCTGTCTTACCCCAAATGTAAAAGTCAATGAATGCTGTTATGAAGACAAGAAAAAAGAAGCTTTTTATTTTTTAGTGCTTGTCAACACACACAAATGAGATAGATGCGAGAGTCTGAAGAGAAGAGGCCGCCTAGGTCAAATAATGTTTTGGCATAGGACCACGTTGTTCTTGCCAAATGAGACAATTAATTTATTTGAGTGGAGACACATCGACAGGGGTACAGAAGAGTACTTCTATTAGACATGGCACTATTTATTTTTGTTCTATAAGCACTTGCGTCACACTGAACAAGTGCCAGACATTGTTCTGATTACCTTGCAAGTAATAATTCATCTAATATTCATGATCATTCTTTAACACAGGTATCTTTTTTGATTTTTTTTTTTTTTTTTTGGTGGTAGGGGTTCCTGGAAACCCATATACCTCCAGGCTACACTCCCAGACACCTATTTTTTATATTTTTATTTGGAAACAGGGTCTCTTAAGCCAGCAAGGCTGGCTTCGAACCTGCGCGATCCTCCTGTCTCCGCCTCCCAAGCGCGGGAATTACAAGCGTGCGCCACCACGACCTGAATCTTTTTTGCTTTTTAATCTCCATTTTATAAAGGGAGAACTGAGGTACAGAAAGAGAACGTAACTGGGCCACAGTGATACCCTACACAACGAAGTACTTTCAGAAATACTGTCAACTGTGCATCCTGGTCAAACCTAATGGGTCTTGGTCTTAATCCCAGCTCTACTGCTTTCTCCTGACTTTGAACTTCAGTTCTAACAACTGTATTTTGCTATTGTGTCATTATCTATGAATATACAGAACCCTAACAGATCTTGGACTAAAATTTCATAAGATCCATCCAAAACAGTGGATTTCTATTTTTAAACCCTAGACCCAGTTAAAGGCCAGATGCCTGATGAATAATGGGTTTGGGAATTATCTTCTACTTGGACTTTTAAATATTACTTATTCCTAATGGCTTCCTTTACCTTCCTATCAGTCAATTTCCCTTAGACCCCTGCCTTGACAGCTTATATAAACTTATATTATTTACTTAACATTTTACTATTAAAATTTTAGTTCATGATATAAGTAATAATCCTAAGGGATATTAAACTCTTTGCAACATTTGATGAAGGTAATTTTAAATAAAATTTTGTATATAAATTTGAACCCTTCCTATACCTCTCCCTAACTGAATTGCGTTCCCCACTACTGAAAAGGAACTGCTATCTTAATATAGATATGTAACATTCCCACATATGTGTTTTTTCTAAATATGTATCTACAGAAAATTCATAGAATTCTGAGTGTTTTCACTTGAATTTGCATCACACTGCACATTTGACAACTTGCTTTACTTAGTAAACATTATTTTTACTTAACTGTTAATGATTCAAATTGAGTTCACTTTTGTTAAATGATATGGACTATTCATTAATGAATTACCTCAGAATTTATTTAATCTCTTACAGTGCTGGTAGGGATTTTGGTTATTTCCATATGTCTCTATGAAAAGCCACGTTGTACTTAAGTCAAACCGCCTTGTACACTTTTGAGATATTTTATCTGGTCAATTGTCTTCTAACTTTTTTCGGGGGGACTCCTCTAAGAAATATTAATTCCTTTGAATCCTTAACAAATATTTAAAACTAAATTCTGGGCTTTATTTGGGTTTCACCAATTTTTCCATTAATGTTCCATCTCTGTGGATACCATCCAGGCTTCCTCACGGTAACATGCCTTCCTATTTCCTTGTGCTTTGTGACATTTTATCCATCTTTCTTATTTGCCACAATTTGGGTAATTTTGAGAAATGCTGGCCAGGGATTCTGTAAAATGTTCTGATTTTTCGAATGTGTTCCTCGTGACTTGCTTGAGTTTATGGGTTTGGGAAAAGAATATAAAAAATGGGAGATGCTTTTTCTATCATATCAAATCAGGGGGTCCCTGGTATCAATATGATACCCTGCTAATATTAATCTTTTTAAGTTGGTTAAGCTAGAATTTGCTCGGTTTCTCCATTAAAAAGCTATTATCTTTCCCTTTCATTATTATTATTATTATTATTATTATTATTATTATTAGTCTGGGGATGGAACCCAGGGATATTCGACCTCCAAGCTACAACCCCTGCCCTATTTTTTATTCTTTATTTTGAGACAGGGTCTCACTAAGTTGTGGAAGGCCTCAATAAGTAGTTGAGGCTGTCCACAAACTGCCATCCTGTAGTCTCCATGCTTGGCTCTCATTCTTTATTATTTTAAAGTAAGTGCTAAGTATATCCCATTCTCAATGGAGGTGAAGGAAATATAGGATTCAGTTTCATATACTACATAGGGGGATATTGATAATCACCTATTTTAAATGGAAATTATCTCCTTAAATGTTACATATTTTGTTTTGTTTTACTTTGTTTTGTTGTTGTTTTGGGGATTGAACACAGGGCATTCTACCTCCTAACCTGCACTGTCAGCCCTTTGTTTTTAATTTTATTTTGTTTTGAAACAGAGTCAAAGTAAGCTAAGTTGCTTAGGCTAGCCTCCAACCTCTGATTCTCCTGTCTCAGCCTCCTGAGTACTGGGATGACAGATACATGCCATTATGTCTGGCTTCCTTACATGTTTTTAAATTGACTTACAAAACTGTGCAGCTTCAGTTAGATTAGTTACAAAAGGTGCAGTAAAGTTAGTTGCAAAAATTGTAGTTCCAGTTTATCATAAAATGGATGAGTTTCTTAAAATTGCTACATCATTTGTGTGTGTGTGTGTGTGTGTGTGTGTGGTACTGGGGTTCCTGGAAGCCCTTCTACCTCCGGGATACACTACCAGACCTATTTTTACATTTTTATTTGGAAACAGGGTCTCCTAAGCCAGCATGCGGCTGGCTTCGAACCTGCGCGATCCTCCTGTCTCTGCCTCCCAAGCGCGGGGATTACAAGCGTTCGCCACCACGCCTGGCTACATCATGTTTTAAAAGGTATCCAACAGCCGGGCATGGTGGTGCAAGCCTGTAAACCCAGTACTTGGTAGACTGAGATAGGAGGATTGTAGGTTTCTGGTCAGTCTCAGCAATTTAGTGAGGCACTCGGCAACTAAGCCATACCATGTTTCAAAATTAAAATTAAATAAAAATGAAAAATAAGGGTCGGTGTAGATCAGAGGTAGAATGTCCCTGGGTTCCATTCCCATTACCAAGAAAAAAGACGGTGTCCAATAAAATCTAAGCACCACGGTCATTTCATACCTACTATCATGCATTTTTAAAGGCCATATTTAAGAAATCTTTTCAACAGTCAAGAATTTTACATCACCACTTTTCCTTATTGGACTCATATTCCCACTCCAATTCCCTGAGAGATAATTTTAAATAATCTAATTCTTGAAGTATTCTACTGATGCACTTTTAATTTTAAAAGTATTTCTTTTGACTTTACAATATTTCTTGTAATTATGAGGTTCTAATTTGCTTTTAAAATGTTATTCTGGACTTACCTTTCATTGCAACCAGTTTTAGTACATGACTGATTACAGTAATATAAATGAGTTATATATTTAAAAGCAATTACTAAATAAAATCTGCTACTGTACTAGGCTGTCAAAAGGCTACTCAGGTTAAAAAGAATACGTTTGCTTCTTTACCCAAAAGCTCTAATTTTGTTGTTGTTCCTGAAAAATGTTCAATAAGTGAAGATTAAATTCCTTTCAATATTTCTGTGATATGAATACCAAATGCAGTATTGATCTTGAAATTTTCCAGAAAATAAGATATTTATGAAGAAAAAACATATTTTCCACAATCACATAAACATTAAGGTTTTTTTTTTTTTTTTTTTTTTTTGGTGGTACTGGGGTTCCTGGAAACACTTCTACCTCCAGGCTACACTCCCAGACCTATTTTATACTTTTTATTTGGAAACAGGTTCCTTAAGCCAGCGCGGATGGCTTTGAACCTGCGAGATCCTCCTGTCTCCGCCTCCCAAGGACGGGGATTACAAGCGTGCGCCACCACGCCCGGCAACATTAAGATTTATTTTCACCTCTATGGTCAAAATAAGATATTGGAGAATTTACTAACATGTCCTATAAAATAAAAATGTATGATCAGAGAGAATGTTATAAAGTTATTGCAAATACTTTAACATTTAATAATAATTATATATATTTTATCTAAAATATAAACTCAAAGGATTAATCAATTACTCTTTATATTACAATTATATTTATCAGTTGCATAAAACAGTGGTGTCTTCATATGTCATTTGTGGAAGTGCTTACTATTTGGTAGCAAAAGTAATTAAATGTTAAATCATTATTTTCTTAGGCAAAATAAATACCATGTAAAAATGACATTGTAATTGATAATTTCCATAAATTAAATATTAATTATATGTTTCATAAGTAAGAAACATACTTTTTTTTATAATGTATATACTAAGATACCTTTTTCTGGCAAGGAAAGTAATTTCAAATAACTGAATAACTATAACTGAGTAGTGTTATCGTGTGCAATGTTATGTACTCTCTGAAAAACAAGACTCAGTTCAGAGCGGAGTCAGGAACATTCAAGGAAACGTGATGGCTAATGAGCCAAATGGTCTGAAAGAATGTGTTTGCTTTGATAAGAAAAAAATTCAAACAAACAGACAAATCCTTTCAATTTTATGAATGAAGACATGAAAAACTGAATTCAAGTTTATTTTTAGAATTTGAACTACTTTCTTCATGATTTAAGATTTATCTGCTAATAACTTTTAATAAGCTGGAGGCTTATTTGAAGAACTCGGAAATAAAAGACTAAATGTTCATTAATGTAAACATTAATTCAATATATACTTACGTTCCATTTTCATAGACTTTAACATTTTAGAGGGTTGTAATTAAACACATTAATTCCTAACTAATTATATAAAATTTAACTGTAATTGTGATAATTATTATGAAAAAAATGAACCTTGAGAGTGTTTGATAATGAACACAAAAGGCCACGTCAAATAAAATCTTAGATTATTCCCCCATTACAAACAAAATTTCAACCAGTTTGGGGTTGGAAGTAATTCAAAATTGCTTTAAAATTAGATGCCCAAAGCAATTTGCCTTTTAGATGTATGCCATCTTTTAAAATGTGCATTGCTTTATTTAATAATAATACAATTAATATGATAAAATGAACCTAAGCATAGAAATATTTTTGTTCAATCAGGCATGTGTTTGTTTATTTATTCATTGCTAGATCACAGTGGTTTAGAAAGGATGAAAGCGAATCAATTCAGATTAATTCATCATTATATCATAATTAAGACAAAATACTAAGATGATTTTTGCATGAAGATGCTTTCTGACTTTCCCAGTTAATCAAGTATCTTTCAGATTTTATTTGCATATTATTACATATAACTCTTGGCTTAAATAAAAATTAAGGCTTAAGTCTAAATGAAGGACTATAGACATATGACTAGATTTTAAATTAGGTCTATTATCAAGGCTTCCTGCCTTATTTTCCAATTGGACCTGCTTCTACTAGAGAGGATTTCAATTAGTTGAAGAATAACCATCCAAATTTTCTTCCTGAAGTTGAACAATGGGATTATTTTTATGGATCTTACTTCTAAATTTCTTAGGCTATCGATTCTACTCTGTAATACAGTAGGTCAAAACAGAATTTTCAATGTAGTTCCATAATTCTGGTTCAAAAGTAAATTAGCAAGCTGAGGGTAGCGGCACACACTTGTAATCCCAGTACTTGGGAGACTGGGAGAATCACAGGTTTACAGACAGCCTCAACTACTTAGAAAGGCCCTCCATAACTTAGTGAGACCTTGATTCAAAAAAAAGGATAAAAATTGGGCTGGGTGTGTAGCTTGCAGGTAGAACGCCCTTGGGTTTAATCCCAAGTACCTCCCCCCAAAAAAGTAGCATGCATAATTCTACCTGCTTAACAATAATATTATAAAGGATGTAAAATATGCAAGTTTGTATCAGGTTAAAATATTTTTGCCTCAATTTCCATGAAGCATGAGCTAATTTAGAGAAAAAGTACACCAAAAACAAATTATAAATTAATTTTAAGAAATGTCTCAGATACATTTTAGTCTTAGGTACTTTTTGACTATTTTGTACTGTTGTTTGGCAAGTTTAAGTAGGACCAAATTTTTGCCAGTTTTTTCATAAGGGAAATACAGTGTCTGAGGCTACTAATAACCACTTTGTCAGGTTCACATATTTCCCAGAACCACTTTGAAAGTCCTTTTAAAGAAGGAACATGAAGAAAGCCAGGTATTTCTGGGTACTTTCATCTTTGAAATGTCCTTATAAACGTCATACAGTCATATTGTTGTAAGTTTTTTTGTTCTCTAGAAAAAAACTTTCCTGAGGGTTTTATGAAATTACACATTTTATTTAACTATTTTGGTTATTTACTTTTTTATAGCACCAAGGTTTTAAGGGTGTTTGGAACAATTTCAAACATTTAGGAAGTCTGTTCTTTGGAATAAAGAAGAATATACATAGGGCATGCAAAGTTCAGTTTATCATCTTAGTGCCAAGCTATGATGATTTACCAATGTGAAGATGACTGGATTAATACTCTCACTATTGTATTAGCCCCATTTGTTTTATGAATTTTTATTCTACTTCTATTAAAATTCTACTCTGGTCAAATGTCCGATGTCCTATCTTCATCATGACAGGAGTGTCTTGGATGGTCTTACCATATTTAAGAGAGAAAAGTAGAAGTGTCCTACTCTAAACTACCTAAGTTGCAGCTAAAGTCACCTCAGTTTCTTACCTTTATACAAAATTCACTTAAAACTTCTATCCCATATGCAAAAGGTAAACGAAATACTGTCCCCAAGGCTTCTTCGAAATCCTGGAGTCTAATGTGATCAGGAGCTCATATTTCCTGAAACTGTTGAACGCTGTCTTAGACTAATTCAGCGCTTGCAACCGGCCTCTTCAGTCAGTCTTCATTCAAACATGGAATTTGTGGTAAGGGCACACATGTGACCCAGTTTTTATAGACAGCTAACATGTTACATGTCACTCCCGTGTTCAATGCTCTTTGGCCTCTGCTTCTGAGAAATCCTCACTATTCTCTGTCTCTGTCTTTTGAAGCAGGGATCAGCCACCACCATATGCTTTGGCTCTCCTCTTTGTCCAATAATTTCTTTTCAAAATATGTACCTTCACCACCAAGTCTCCATTTTCTTTCTCATATAGCAGCTTGTTTCTATTACTTTGGAGCCCATAGCTCACAGACCTACTCACATAGCCTACTAAGAAAATTTCCCTTAAAAAACTTTCTTGGCTCTCTAAAGGGGATACAATTTTCTTTGACTTACTACATATTTTCTGTGATTCATTAGAAAAGACATTTCCCATTAATTCTGTATGTATTAAAAATGTAAATGAATTATCATTCATACAGGTTTTTCCAACAAAACGTAGTAATTCAGGACAAAAAGCTTTCAAAATATTCTCATGGAGATAAGGAGATCTGATGCAACTTTTTGACACATTTTCAGCATCTGAATATAGAAGTGTGTTATGATGTATTAAAACTCTGTTTGCAATATCTAAGGACTTTGGTCTCATTCTGAAGTACCCATTGTAAAATCAACTTAAACTTATCTGGTTACGACTTTATCATGATTTATCTGCTTTGGACACAAACTGATCCATTAAACTCAGGTAGAAGATTTCATTTGACTTTCTTAAAAATTAAATGACAATATATTTATTAGTTTTAGACCTTAATTAACTGCTTTCAGTTAGTTCCAAATAAGTGTCAATACTGTTTTTCTCAGTTCTCCTTAGACACAAATTTTTGGCATAAAATAGTTAAGGAAAACCTTGTTTCTTAACTCCTTCCCACTATATGCCAGATTCCTTGAGCCAAAAACTTATAAAAGCACCCTTAGGTTTTCTTAAAGAGCTAGAGTGTGGATTGAGGGTGGCGGTGAGCATTTTTATTTGTTTCTCAACTCAGAAACACATTGAGAAAGTCAGGTTTGACAGGTATTTATATTATCCAATTATCTCACATTTGCCCACTTTTTCCATTTTTAATTTATATACTTGCCCCAAGTGTAAAACACATGTTATTTTTGGCTGCCAGAGTTCTTCTTCTAGCCCTCTGTACTAATTTCTGCACTTGCTTCACCTTTGGTGTCTAATGTTGAACTAACATCAACTACAGGGAAACATGGCAACCTCTGAACTTTAGCTGTCAGCAAACATTGAAAAGAGCAGTAATGGGAGCAAGATGTGTCTTGAGGATGCAGTTCGTGAGGAGGGAACCTCTCCAGGGAGAGTGACTTCTTTCTCTTGGGAGAATAAGCCCCAGCTCTGTGTTCTTTACACCTTTCCCCTGAGAAGGAAAATCTTTAGTAATCTCTATTGAAAATTTAGCCTTGTGACTTTGGAATGTTACAAAAGGTGGTTATTTCTTTCTTCCCTAGCCTGATCATAGTGTTGACCACACAGAAAAAAAAATCTAATATTCAGAGATTTAAAACAAAACAAAACAAAACAAGATCCCAGAGTTGTTAGGGGTAACAACTTTGAAATTGTCCTCTGAAATCTTGGCACTCAGAAAAAAAGAACATGCCACAGTCTTGCAACATTTTGTGCACTGTTTATTTTAGCAGCCATCCAAGCCATGTCTACCTTTGCAGGAGAGGAAGCTATGTTCCCCTAAATCTCAAATGGAACATTCAGAAACAAATAAGTCTTCTCTTATTGTCCCAGATGGACTCTGGAAAATAAAAAGTAAAGAGATTCTATTTTAATGATTTGAAACCTAAATTTCTTTTTTCAGTACTAACTTTTACCTGCCCCAAAGACATATTAAACACACTTATTTGATTGTGCCATATTTTTATATAAAACTTATCACTGCTAGATCATAATACTTTATATAACGTTTATAAATAAGTCCATATAAATTTTTCTATGGAAAGAATCATCACTAACAAGGAAGAATTCTCTATGGGAGGAATGTATTACTGATGAGGAAGCTGATTAGAGAAGGGTTTATTATTAAACTTTTACACCATAAACTCAGGCCAGAAAACATGGTATGGCTTCACAGATCTCATTTAATTTCATACAGTACCATTTTTTTCATACTTTGTGTTGTCATAAGCTTATTATAGACTTTAATTTTTCCCAGCTCATGAATTTCCTAACAGATTTAACTCTGTTAATGTTTTAGAGTATGAAACACTTGAATTTTAATTGGTAGTCAGAATCTCCTCTAAGAAAACAAGATCATTGGGAAAAGTGGACAAAAGAACTAGTAAATGAGAAACAGGGCATTGTTGAATATTCATTTCATATTATTAAAATTATATATTTTTGAGCCAGGCGTGGTGGCGCACGCTTGTAATCCCCGCGCTTGGAGGCTGAGACAGGAGGATCGCACAGGTTTGAAGTTAGCGGCGCTGGCTTAAGAGACCCTGTTTCCAATAAAAAAGGGTCTGGAAGTGTAGCCCGGAGGTAGAAGGGTTTCCAGGAACCCCAGTACCACCAAAAAAAATTATTTATTTTTAATTAAAAGAGTTGATACAAGAATGAAAAGATAAGAGAGGAAGAAGGCTGAGGTTGATTAACGGAGGAGCTACATCCGAATATGTGTTAAAGTATGAATATAGAATGGTTAACCTGGACACTCATTGTTGGGAGAGGGGAAGGGGAAGCAGGAGAGAGAGGGCACCAAGCACAGTCTGAAAGTATGCCATTTTCAATATGTTCCACATAAAAATAGAAAACTTTAAAAAAGAGTTGTTATATATGGTATTTCAGAAAACCAGTGTTTGCAAAGAGGCATAAAGTGGATGGGGCACTAGCTTTAACTATGGAGACTGAAGATAGCCTACATCTTTGACAAATCAGAGCAGAAATCCATTATTGACCTTTTCTGTACAGAAACTCTGGACACTGGTTTTCTAAATATCAAGGAAGAACATAATTAATTTGAGGTCAGAAAAAATAGTTCATAGGGAATTTAGAAAACACCATATGCTATAGAAATCTGTATCTGACCCAAGCTAACTGATCTTTGATTCAAGACAATTGAGAACTTACTATGTAAACTACATTTGATCTTGAAAAATAAAAATATATTTGAGATTAAAAAATATACATAATTATGACAAAAGTCCATATTTATGTTTTCTATTTCTAGAAAGCATTTAAAATTTTATTAAAATAAATAAATATTAAGTCAGATGTGGTGGCGCACACATGTAATCCCAACATTCGGGAGGCCGAGACCAGAGCATCATGGTTCAAAGATAGCCTCGGTACTTAGTGAGGCCCTCTGCAACTTACTGAGACCCTGTTTCAAAATAAAGAATAAAAAATAGGGCAGGGGGTGCATCTTGGAGGTCAAATGCCCCTGGGTTCCATCCCCAGACCTACAAATAAAATAAAATAAATATTTATTGACGTGCTGAGGATTGAGCACAGGGCTCTATGCTTGCTAAGCAACTGGTTTACCACTAAGCTATACTCTCAGCCCCACTAAGTATTTTTAAATTTCTAGCATTTACCAAAAATAAGTTGTAGGCTTCTGAAGGAAAAGTGACAATTTTAATTTTCTCTTGGAGGGGCAAACTGTAAAGAGTGAGTAAAACTTGAATTGAACTTTAAAAATTGTCCCAATTTCAGAAGGTGAAACTTGCTCAGAGTGACCAGAATTACAGTATTAAAGACTTGTGAAACCAACAGTTAAAAGAGATGGCACATAGTGGAAAATCCTACAATGCAGTTTTAAATTTAGTATGTTTGTAGGCAAATAAAGGTCTACGATAATTACACTGAATTTGACAGCCTCCCATTCTATAATGATTGCTGTAAACGTAAACGAAAAATTACTTATCGCTATCATGATTTGCTGTGATTTGGTTTTATAAAAATATCAACCTCAGAGGAACTACGATATACCCACCCTTCTGCTCTTATGATTTGAAGCATATTGGGTAATGATCTCAGACCCATTCAGATTGTCAACATCTTTGGCATTCTGCTGAGAAACAATGGCAGAATGGGTAAGATGTTGCTGGTTTTGATTTATGGCATATCCACAATATTTTTTTCCTCACATATATGATTGAAGCTGCTGTCTATGATTACACATCTTTGCTTGGCCTGCTCACCATGCAGGAAGAGACTAATCCTCTGTGGTCCAATAATTTTCGTGCACATTTTGGCACTACCACCAACACGTGCATTGAGGTCCCCTATGACCATCAGGTTGTCAGATGGTAGAGCAGCTGTGATGAGTTTATGCAGATCTTTGCAAAATTTCCCCCTCCCTGGAATGTATGACAGTTGGGATGTTTGCACTGACAAAAGAAATAAATGGTCATTTGATAAATCTACACATTGACCGGTCAAGTTGGAGGCAATTAACCACTGGAACACAGAATGCCTAAAAATCCTTTTCTCCGAAGTCTTGTTTCTTCTCATGATATGTCTGTAATCACTAGGGAGAAATATGCAAAATATTTTGTTTCTAATATAATTTCTTTACAGGAGTTCCTCTTCATGTTTTTGCAATTAACATCATCATCAACAACAAAAAAGACCAACAGAGAGCCATGTTTTCATGATCAACCTCCCAGTGTCTGAACCCCACCCTTACTTAACTGCCATCTTGGAGTGCTTTACTATCATCTCCAAAGGGGAAAATTAACCCACTTACACTTCACAAATACACTTATAATTGCAAATTGTAGGAGGCTACAGCAATTTAGCAACAAACCAAACTGAATACTTCTGCAGACCACATTGGATTGAGAAGTAAGGCAGATTGTTTTGCTCTCTAGAGAGAATCTTCAAAATCCCTGGTCCATGTTGTATCCATAAGATAGGAACGGCGTCTCAGGAGGATCGGTATTGTGTTCATTAAGGTGTTTATTTTATTTCTGTCTCTTGGATTGAGAAAGAGGACAAAAAACATATGTTAGGGAAATGGAAGACATTTCATAGCTTACAATATTAGAATTAAAAATTATAATATTTATTGTAAAAAAGACTCCAATTACCATTTTGCTGGGCAGAATCTTTACAATATGTATGCAAACTAGAAATGGAATTTCATCTTTAACTCATTATATTTCCATAAGAAGCCACATGGCTGGACTTTAAAGCACAGTTCCACCCTTTAGTACAGTATGTGCCTTTATTTTTTTTGTCTCTTACTTTTTAAATTATAACAGTAATTTCATTCTATAAAAGTTCTGATTCTAAGCGTCATGTTTCAATAAATAAAAAATACAAATCTAATTGAAGCAAATAGGAAAAAAAATCATAGACTAAAATCAATTTTTAAAAGAAAGGAAAATAAGCTTTGGATTTTTGAAACCTCCTCTGAAGTAAATTTTCTCACTGAGAATTAGCCCAGATGCTCTCTTATGGTATCGTGTCTAAAAGGAAAGGACTTGGGAAATAAGAAACAAAGGCCTCGTTGGCTGATGACTACTAGTCTTTCAATATTTTACCATGTAGTCCCTTCCCTTGAAGCAAATTTACAGGAGAGGAAGAAAACAGAACTTAAATTGTAGTTAAGTGAAAGCTTTTGTTTAAATTGGAGGAGCTGGACTGCTTTTGTTGAGAAAATGACAGAAGTGTTTAGGTTTTCTATGTACTTCACGAACGCATGGTCTTGAACCCTACTCATAATTCTGAGTGGAAGAATGTTGATCAGGGCCACCCTCTTGGTTTGTAGAGTGTTCACTAGCCTACAGATACCAGTGCTACCCACACTTCTCTTTATTTGTGCAAAGTACTGATTACATTATGGAGTCTGTAGTCCACTGGTGGGCAAGTGTTTCATTTTTTTCAGAAAGGGTTAGGTAGTAAATATTGTGGCTTTGTGGGCCATTTAATCTGTCACAAATACTCAACTCTGCCAATAAAAAGAGCCTTACTAAACTGATAGCACTGGAGCATAACTGTAATCCCAGGATTCTGGAAGCTGAGAGAAGATTGCAGTTTCCAAGCCAGTCTAAGCACCTTAGTGAGGCCCTCAGCAACCAAGTGAAGTCTTGTTTCAAAATAAAAAAAGTAAACCGGGCATGGTGGTGCATGCTTGTAATCCCAGGATTTGGGAGGCTGAGACAGGAGGATCTGCGTTCGTAGACAGCCTGAGCTACTACTTAGTGAGGCCCTCTGCAACTTAGTGAGAACCTGTTTCAAAATAAAGAATAAAAAATTGGGCAGGGGGTGTAGCTCAGAGGTCAAATGCCTCTGGGTTCCATCCTCAGACCCACAAATAAAATAAAATAAAATAAAAAATAAAAAAAGTAAAATAGGGATGGGAGTATAGCTCAGATTCAAGCCTCCATACCAGGTAAAAAAAGACAAAAAAAAAAAAAAACACCAACAACAAACAGAATGTAAAGGCAGCCATGGACATTAGGAATATGGTTATATTACAATAAAACTTTATTTACCAATATGAATGGCAGGCAATATTTGACAGGCATAGTTTACCAACCCCTAAATGAGTCCAAGAAAACCATGTTTCTCGACATGTTCTGCTGCTCCTCTGTCCCCAAGCATTATGTTACACATGGACTCAACCTCATACAGCTGTGAGATTTCCAAGTTAACACAGAAAATTCTTTTGCTATCTAAAATTAGTTTCCAGAGACAGATTTTAAGCTTATCAAGCCACAGTGTCTAGATTTGGGCACATTCTGAACCATGCAATTCTAGCACAATAGGTTGTATAGCAGTAGTAGGGAAGAAAAAGGAACATTTTATTTCCCTGTACCCAAGAGAATTGGCACCAGTATTTGTTTCTCTTTTAAAATGTCAATATGATTTAGAAACCCATGTTTAATCAGGAAATTAAGTTATCTTAGAGATTGCTAATGGAGATTTTGTCAGAATCCCTACTGTCATTATTGAATGCCAGAGAATTGCTCCCTTCAGCATTTTTCATACCCTCTTAGGTTCATCCACTAAATCTTATATTTAAAAAAAAACCTTACTTTTCATCTCATTGGAAAATCTTTAAGAGGAGGTAATTGGGGTGAATTTTTCCCCCTTGTATTATCTGATGTCCCATTCTTGTGTTATTTCTTCTGGATAAAAGAGATCCAAAGGATATTAGTTTTCAGATCTTTGTCCTTATTTGACTTAAAAAATAGAAGATGTGATGATATGATTCTGACTGTATAAGATGAGAGGCCCCAGAAGGAAAAAGAGGCAAGAAGTCTTGGTCGGCCCTGCTGGAAACCACTGTCCTTCCATTACCAAGGATTATCACTCTTCTCAGTTCTGATTTTCCCCTCCAGCAGGGTCCTTTGAATTACATAGAAGTCTTTTCTTGAGAGGCCTCTCATGCAGGCAATGACTAAACTCAGTTAAATTCTTACTATTATTTCTAGACTCTAGTTGAAAAACAATCTTAAGGCTGAAAGAGACTTCATGGCTCATTTAAACCAATGGTTGTCAAATCTGGCTGAGCATCAATATCTTGCAATGTCTATACTAAAAAATAAAATTTCAGACCCTGAAGAGATTCTTATAAAGTAATTTTTGGCAAACAAAGAGGATCTTTATTTCTAACCTGGTAACTATGTGAATCAGATACCTCCTGTCTGTGGATCAGGATTTGAAATCACTGACCTAGTTTTCCCTCTCATTTTAGACATATGACACTTTATTTTAGAGGTTAAATCAATCAATCATCAAAGTTTACATACTCAGTAGATGGCCCTCCTGAGCTCTGAGCCAGTAAACATTGGCAGGCCTGTAGCTACTTTGTTATTTCTGGGCCCAAAACAAACTTACTTCATCAGAAAGCACACACTTTTACCTGCTCTTAATAGCCTTCTCAGCACCCAACTCTAGGTGGCCAGTACTGATAGAGTGAGCTGTCATACAAGATGAAACTTGTTTTCCAAGATAGAGCCATAGAGTTACTAGGAACCAATTTTTCAAACAGATGGGTTTGTATTTTACATTTCTATCTGGTAAAAATAAAAATAATAAAATGATGATATTTTAATTAACTTAATTATAAATCATATCCCTGAGAATAGACCCTAATATTTATGAACTCTTGATATATGGATGGAGTGGCATTAAGACTCTTCTAAAATTAACAGAGTAAATATGTCTGCTGTGGCTCCATGAGGTAAAAAGAGCATCTTCTCTGGGGCCCAGAATGTTTTTGGAGGGATAGTTTCCAAGAACATTTAAACATGTACATACATAGATTAAGAACATTTCATGGTCCTTTGATAGCATCCGGCATTGGTAAAATAAAACAAGTTCAAATATTATATGGCTGTATTATAAAACACCCTATGTAACAGTGTAGAATGCTGACCTGTAATAAGAGAGTGGATGTATTCTTATAGACTTAATAACTTAGTCTATCCAGCAGGCATTAACAAAATATCTACAATCTGTATGTACTCACATGCCAGAATGATACATTCCCATGGATCTGGGATAGGGTGCCCCAAGTGAGAAAAGACAAATCTCAAGTTTATGAAAGTCATTTTATAAAATATGACAGCTTTTGGATAGAACCTGCCAAATGGCATACCCCTAGTTGTTATTAACGGTAACCAGTTTTTTGGCCAATAGTTTTGCCATCAGTGGGAAATTGTCCTTAAAACACTTCATTTAAGGCAATCTGACTCCACATTAAAACAAAACAAAACTATGTAAATATATCTACCTTTAAATTCCCTGTGAAAGACAAAAAGATAGCGGAATAGAGGAAGACAATAAATTTGGTTGATCCAAGACTCTGGACTCAAACAGTAGGAAGATGGCTTCTTGGCAAGAGACAAAAAGCTGTCAGAACTCAAGAGAAGAAAGACACTGGAAACATGGTAGAATTGGATGCAGAACAGAGCAGAGGACTGAAAAGAGCTCCATATGTCTAATCTGGTGAGAAGAGAACAGAGTTGGGAGCCATCCTGGCAAGGCTACACTGAGACTGGTGGGTTCTGGGACTTGGTGGCTCTCAGAGACTAACACAAGCAAAGAAGAAGCAGAAGCTTGTCAAGCCACTGAGTGCACAAGACCAACATCAAATCTTTTCTCCATCGACATTCTTTTCTTCGTGCTTGAATATCTCAATACTATACTCCCCAGATCACCCAAACAATTTGCTCACTGATTCCTGTGTCTGCACCTGACCTCAGACCAAGTAACAACAGGACCTTCCTTCAGGGAACCCAGGGGCTACAGCCAGATTCATCATGACCACTGGTAATCTCCAGACCAATTAGCCTAACTGCCCAGCATACTCCTGTGGCTGCAGATGAACTTATCCCTTCTGGCAGGTACCCAAGTGGCACTCATTAAGATTGTCCCAGTAGGAGTCTTCTTTGTGACAGGGACTTGTTTGGCAAAGAAGAAATCCACTGGGTCTGTGAGTTTTCAAATCATCCCTGTGGAGTTTGAGGTGAGGGCTACAGTCAGAAACAGCAAAAATGTGAATTAACAAATAGTCCCTAGGGACACTCTGGCTGGTGGAACCTAAGATTGGTAGTCTGCCCAGTGTCTGCAGGGTCTCCAACAATCACCACAGTATCACTAGCAGTGGTGTCTGTGGGAAAAAATCACTCAGCTAACCATGCTGAATTCTGGGAAGCCTATAAACTTGTACCTGGTGATACCACCAACACCAAGGCCAGAGGCCAACCAGGTTTCTCTTGATCTCAGTGGCCCAGAACAGCAGCAGTGACCCTGTGGATATATAACTGAGCTATATAAACCCTAAGCTCAGAAGAGCACAATCTCTGCCTGCCTGACCATGGGCCCTAAAAAGAGGGAAACCAGGGGCTAGCAAGTGTTGACATGATTTTAGGTACAAGCTGGGAAGGTAACACTCTCTCTGGTAGCAGAGTTTTTATCTGGTGATCACAGTGACTTAAAGGGCTCCACATGATTGCAAACAGCAGATCAGTGGTGGTGTTCCTGGGCCATCAATGCACAGCCAATTGGGTCACAAGCTTGGAACATAATAATTTCTGGCTCTGATGAGCTTATGCCCAGTAACCACAAAGATTGGAAATCAGTGCTCTGTATGTTTACACAAGTTCACAGCCAAAAGAACAGCTATAATGTCTGTGTAGCATTAATCCCAACCAGCAGGCCATAGACTGTGAATAGGACATCAAGTTGCTGGCCATTCAAAGTTTGGGCCCAGAGAGCATGGTGGCCTGTAACTGATTAAAGACTACTGTTTGCCTGCATTGACTAAGAACTATATCTTGTCAAAGACATGCTGGAGGAAAAACTCAAAAATGATTATATGATACATATTTGTACATACAGCATATTTGTTGTTCCTTAATGTAAAGGGGCAACAAATAGGTATAGGACTCTCACACAAAGAGAAAAAGGATACCAACACAATAAATAAAAACTTGATAATTCTGAAACATGAGAATGAAGACCATGAGGGAAACAATAGACTTCCATAACAATAATAGAGATATTACCAACACTGAACTGCAGAAAATTCCAGAAAAAGAATTTAAAATTTTGGTTTTGAATATGATCAAAGGTCTTGAAAATAACATTATAGAAAGTGTACAGAAAATGAAAGAACATATGAATAGAGAAATTGAGGCCCTAAGTAAGAACCAAAAGGTGGTTTTGAGAGAAATAAGTCAATAAATGAATTAAAGACCTCAAAATAATAAACACCTTTGGCAGACTAGACCACATAGAAAATAGAATCTCACTTTCAGAAGACATCTCATTCAAAATTGACCATACCCACAACCATATAAAGAATATAAGACAAAAGTATGACCAGAACATTTAAAACATATGGAATAATATAAAACAACCTAATTTGTAGGAACTAGACATTGAAGAACATCTAGAGGCATAAACTAAGTACATTAGAAATCTCTTCAGAGAAAACAAAACAAAACAAAGAAGTACCCAAATATAGAAAGAGAGGTGGGCATCCATATATAGAAGACATTCAGAAGTCTAAAAAGACTAGAACACAGATCTTCTCCATGCCACTTAATAATTAAAATAACTAACAGAGAAGCCAAGTAAAGAATCTTACATGCATATAGAACAGAACAACAGGTGACATCCAGTGGCAAAGCAATAAGAATCACTCCAAGTTTCTCAACCCAAGTCATAAAACCCAGGAAGGAATGTTATATGATACTCCAAACCCTAAAGGAAAACAACTTCCAATCAAGACTACTATATCCTGTGAAGATATAATTTAAAATTGATGGAGAAATAAAAACCTTATAATACAAGCAGAAACTAAAACAATTTTTGACTATCAAGCTGGCACTAGAGAAAATATTTAAAGAATAAATAAAAAAATATTTAAAGAATAAAACACAAAGAAGAAAAATGAAGTCAATACCAGAACCAGAGAAGGGGCAAATTCTACCAGATGGGCAACCAAGAAAAGGATAAATAACACTATATCAAACAGAAAATAAACTCAAAATGACAGAAAACAAAAATGATCTCTCAGTAATAACACTGAATGTCAAAGGTCTAAACTCCCGATTAAAAGGCATTGTATATCAATGTGGATTAAAGAACATAGTATACTCTATGCTTCTTGCAAAAAATATTGACAGGATAAAGGCAAAAAGATAAAAAAGATACAGAAAGATGCAAGTGGAGACCCCTAAAACAAGCAGAGATAGCAACAATCATATCAGACAAAGCAGACTTTGAGCTAAATCTTATAAGAAGTTATAAAGGAAACCACTTCTTAATAATAAAAGAAATGATCCATCAAGAAGATGTAATGATAGTAAACATTTATGTCCCAAATGTGGGTGTACTCACTATTATAAAACAAACTCTTTGGGACATTAGGTCTACAATAGACACAAATACAATAATATTGGGAAATGTCAACACACCTCTCACACAACTAGATCAAGCTTCCAGGCAAAAGATGAGTAAAGGCTCTTCAGACCTAAAGAATATTATAAACCAAATGGACTTAATAGACAGACAGAATATTCCAACCAACAACAGCTGAATACACAATCTTCTCATTTTGCTCATGGAACCTTCTCCAAAAATAGATCACATCCTGGGCCACAAAGCAAGTACCAACAAATTGTAAAAATAAAATATAATTCTGTGAATCTTTTCATAAAAGTTTTTTCATTTTATCATACCAAAATTAAAGTATAAATCAACAACAGAAAGACAAATAGAAATTAGACTTTATTTATTAATTAATTAATTTATTTATTTGGTCTGGAGATGGAACCCAGAGGCATTTGACCTCCGAACTACACCCCCTGCCCTATATTTTAATCTTTATTTTTGAGACAGGATCTCACTGAGTTACAGAGGGCCTCACTAAGTAGCTGAGGCTGTCTGTGAATCATGATCCTCCGGTCTCAGCTTCCTGAATGCTGGGATTACAAGCATGTGCCACCATACCTGGCTGAATGATACACTTTTAAATGAGGACTAGATCATACAAGAAATAATAGGACAAATAAACTATAGAATTAAACAAAAATAGAGACACAACATATTAAAGTGTAAAAGACTTTGAAGGCAGCTTTAAGAAGAAAATTCATAGCACTGAGTTCCCACATAAGAAAACAGAAAGTCATCAAAGAAACAACCTATGATACACCTCAAGACTAATAAAATTAGTAGAAGGCAGAAGATAATTATAATCAGAACAAAAGCCAATAAAATAGAGAACAAAAATCAATACAAAAGACCAACAAAACAAAAAGCTGTTTCTTTGAAAAGATTAACAAGATTGATAAACTCTTAGTCAACTAACCAAAAGAAAAAGGGAATCAACCAAAATAATTAAAATCATAAATAAAAAGGAGATATCACCACAGAGTGGAGAAATCCAGAGAATCACCAGGAACTATTTTGAAAATTTATACTAAGAAAACTGGAAACATAGAATAAATTGACAAATAATTTCTAGACACATGCAACCTACCTAAATTGAACCAAGAGTGTATAGAAAACCTAAACTGATAAATAGCAAACAAAGATATAGAAACATCAATAAAAAGCCTTCCATCAAAGAAAGGCCTTAGTCCGGATAGATTCCCATCTGAATTTTCCAAATCATTTACAGAAGAACTGTACTCAGTACTTCACATGCTATTCTATGAAGTCAAACGAGATAAAATCTTTCCACACTTCTTCTATAAGGCCAGTAACACATTAATACTAAGACCAAATAAAGATCTATCAAGAACAGAAAATTACAGATCAATATTCTTGATACAAAATGCTAAACACAAGTGCTAGATACAAAAATGCTAAACAAAATGCTAGAGGTCTGCATTTAAACCATATTAAAAAAAAATTGTACATTGCGACCAAGTTGGTTTCATTCCAGAGATGCAAGGCTGGTTCAACATATGCAAATTAACAAGTGTCATTCACCACATAAATAGAACTAAGGCAAAAATCACATGATCACCTCAATTAATGTTATAAATGCATGTGACAAAACCCAACACCCATTCATATTTAAAAAAAACTACAGAAAATAAAAATAGAGTAGTAGAAATTCCAATGAATTTCTACTCAGCAATAAAGAAGAATAAAATTATGTCATTTGCAGGAAAATGGGTGGACCTGGAGGACAGAATGTCAGGTGAGATTAGCCAGTCACAGAGAGTGAAAGCTCATATGTTTTCTCTCATATTCAGACACTAAGAAGTAATCAGGATACCAGAGGGACTCCAAATAATGGAGGAGAAACTATAGTGGAGCCAGAGAGGTGGTCGAAGGGAAGGGGTAGGGAAGAGGGAGAAACTGTGAAGACATTACTTCCACTGGCATTATGTCCATATTTGAGAATACCAATGCCAATATCAATATTCTGTATAGGAAAGGGGGAAGTAGGTAAGAAGCTGGGGAAAAGCCCACTTGTGCATGGCATGGCAGCATCACTATGAACTGCATTATCATCTGAGACAACAATGTACCAATGAAACCAATAAAAATTACCCAGAAATAATAGTTACAAATGCCTTTTCTTCATGCCTGTGCCTTAGACTGTATGTTTCTCAAGTGCTGGCAGTTGTAATTACCATTTTCTCCAGCAACTGTACACTTGAATTCCCCATTCTTATTAAACACACACACACACACACACACAATTGCTGTTTTGCCAATAGCTTCTGCTTCTCTTTCCTATGTGTTCCTTTGGTTTTCTAACAATTTTTATTTAAACAATATGTATATAGGTAGTGCCTAAGGCATGCAAAAATATCAGGATTGTTAAAGTTGGTCCATGGGCACCCATTGAGAGGCATGTTTGTTTTTGGGGTAATAATAATCCCATTCTCTATCTCTGCATGTTTATTAGTCATATGACAAGGAAGAGAAGTCATGGGGATAATTAACTAGTGTGCTCGGGAAATCATGGTCATCTTTGAGCACTGAGTTTGATTTTCTAATGACTGCCAATTCCTCCTTGACCTTAGCATTCTCCTTGAAGAGCCTTCTTGCTCTTCCTAAAATCATCTTCCTCTACCATATATCAAGTGATTTGTATTTGTGGGTCACTGATTTTAACCAGCTGCTAGGTACTGTATGGCTGAGTTCATTTTGTTATTAGTTATGGAACTGTGGTGTTCTTGAACACATATTTACCAGGCTTATTGTATTAAGACTTAGCAAAACACACTAGAGTAAATAAGTGAGTATCTCACACAATGTTCAGGAAAGATCACATGCATGTGTGCATACATGCACATTGTGCGCATGCACAGACACACACAGATACAAAAACACACACACAGAGACACACAGAGACACATACACACACACATACATGCTAGGTCAGAGTTGTAGAAAAATTGAGATGTCGTAGTGTGGAAGATGTAGAAACCTTAGCTTAGAAAAGTGCCTGCTCTTTTTTTTTTTTTTTTTTTTCCCCCGGTATTTGGGGATGGAACCTAGGGGCATTCAACCTACAGCCCAGACCTATTTTTTATTCTTTATTTTAAAAGAAGGTCTTACTAAGTTGCAGAAGGGCTAAGTAACTGAGGGTGTCCACAAATTGGGATCCTCTTGTCTCAACCTCCCAAGTCCTGGGATTACAAGAGTGCACCACCATACCCGGGTATTCCCTCTTCTTGATGCGAAAAATTGGGGAAAAACATAAACCCACACTCATAATGAGAAATCCTATTTTTAGCTATCTATCAGTTTTAATCTTTTAGAGCCTCTTAAAAGCATGTAAATGGCCCTGGGAGGAATGATTTCTTTAGTCAACAGGCAAATAATTCTTTACTAGTGATGTGGAAGTAAGCAAGACAAGACCTGGCAGTAGAGAGGAGGAAAAGGCCTCTAGAAGAGAAGAAAGGAGCAGGAAGGTTTCCTGACGCTGCCTTTCTTCTACCCAATTCTTCCTGTGCCAGACAACATCACAATATTCAATTTTAGTTAATATCTCAATACTTTTCAGAGTGAATATAAAAATATATTGAGTGCACTATTACGGAGACTTTTCCTTTTACTGGAATTTTTTTTATTTCAGTATGTTCTCATATGTTGCACCTACATGGAAGGGTCAATAAGGATCCAAGAGCATATGTGAAGAAGATAACAATCCTGTTTATTACATTGGAATTTGGTTATATAGCAGTCAGGCTAAGGCGATGCATGAACACTGCATGCAGATCACACATAGACACTCGTATTCTTGAACCTTTTCTTCATGCATGATTTGGTCAAAGGTCATAACACAGACTAGTAATCTCTCTCAAAAATTCCTTAACTCTGAAACTTTTTTCATTTAAAAATTTTGTCACTGATAAGTCCATCTTAAAGAATCTTTCAAAAAAGAAATTTATTGTGATTCATAGAAATGCATTTTTTTTTTCTTTCTTTTATCCTACTTCTGGACCTGCGAGGCAGTTCTCTAATGTTTTTATGTTAGAATCTTGTAAAATAATCTTACAAGTGTAGTTAAATAAGCCCACAGGAATTTAAAAACTGAATTAAAAACAAAGAGAAACTCATGCTAATCTCTTTTATCTTTTAAATTGACCACCAGCTTTGAAGATTAGCATGTTTCTGGTGGACATAGCAGTGAATAGACGTCATTAAAGATTTATCTTTGGAGACTGAATTTAGAATGTGATTAAGAATCAGGTTGTGTATATCTTCCCCACACCATTAGGGCTCCAGGTTACAGTCAGAAAAGAACATTAACCCATTTCTGATTGATTGCTGTTTTGTCATAAACCTGACTCATTTATTTTGTTTACCTCTATTCTACTATTTTTGGAGATTAAAAGAGAAAGACCTAAAATAGTTTCATTTTAGATATCCACTGATAGCCTAGAAGTATAGTATAAGGATTTCTAATTTTTTAAATGGATATCTAGTTCATGTTAGAATTTTCTCTATATTCTTTTCTACCACCCAACACAGATAAACAACTCACATCTGTATGTTTAATAAGAATGAGGAAAAGCATTTAAGTCAGTATGTATTTGTGAATCATGTTTTTAATGGATTTTTCTAGCAAATGAATACTTATATATGAAAGAATAAATTTCAAAAGAGAATTCTACATGGTGACCACCAAATCAAAAGAAACTGAGTGGGTTTAAGGAATGGGTAACCCAGGGAGAGGAAAAGGCCAATTCGTTTTCTCTTTGTGACTCTTTATGAATTGTGACATTTTTTCAGATTCAGTATCTCCTAAGAGAAAGTTGAATTGGATTCCTTTCTTTGCAAGCGACAGAAATTCTAACTTAAAATACAAACCTTGAACAAAAATGATAAAATCATACTATAACCAGAAGGTTTTATTTTATTTTTTTCTTTTCTTTTCTTTTTTTGGTGGTACTGGGGTTCCTGGAAGCCCTTCTACCTCTGGGCTATACCCCCAGACCTATTTTTTTATATTTTTATTTGGAAACAGGGTCTCCTAAGCCAGCGTGGCTGGCTTCAAACCTGCACAATCCTCTTGTCTCTGCCTCCCAAGCGCGGGAATTACAAATGTGTGCCACCATGTCCAGCTACCCAGAAGGTTTTAAATAGGATGGCTAAAATAAATAAAAAAATACAATCAGTGGTTTCCAATAATCAGAAAGAGCCCAAGTTCTTTTCCTCCATCCTGAGCCTTCCTCCTCAGAGTTGACATCATAATGCATTGCTTTCAACAGAATAAAGTCATCAAGTTCCAGGTGATGCTCCAGATAATATCCTAGGTGAACATCTGCCAGAGTCCCTTGGACAGCCATGGACACCTCAAACATCAGCTTATCTAACCCTCACAAGTGACTTCCTTGCACCCTCAAGGCTGGGGCCCCACTTTGACCTCTCTCCGTATGGAAGTAGCTCAATAGACTTTCTTCACCCCCATTCCCTTTGGCCTGATGGGTGTTAGGAAGTTAATAGAAAGAGGGGGTAAGTGTGCCTTTATTGGAAAATTCCTTTGGTATTAATTTCAAAACTGTAAAAAGTAGTCAGGGCCTGAGTGCTGCACAGACACTCAGGCAGGGAGGGGAGGCAGTTATTGCAAGGTAGAGTTCTCCTCACCAAAAGGGATTACCAAGTACACAAAAGAGTTTTATCCCAGGGCCTTTATATTTTAAAGACATTTACATTATAAATAACTTCTAGCAGTTAGGCTAAAACTCCCCCAAAATGCAAGAGGATGGTACAGACCATGCAACCTCTGACTTTGTTAACCAAGTAACACAACTTGGTCATAAAAAGGCTTGCACTGGAGATAATGGGTGGGCTCACACCTGCACGGGTCAGGAGCAGATGGAAAGACTATCCACTGGTCAAGCAGGATGGGAGATAGTGAATCCTTATAATCATACTAGAAGGCCTGCACTGGAGATAATGGGTGGGCCCACATCTACACCAGGTCAGGATCAGATAGAAAGACTATTGGTTAAGCAGGATGGGAGATAATGAATCCTTTTAAAAACTGTTCTATGTTCAAATAGTGTCTTATTTTCAAGGCACTCCATTGTGTCCCTCTGATGCAGTGCTTTAATAACCTGTCCCTTCTTCCTACCTTTGTAATAATAAAATTTGCTTAAGCTTGTAGCAGTAAAAAAAAAAAAAAGTAGAATTACCAGAAAGCAAAAGGAGCCAGAGGAACCTGCTTCCTGCACTTTCTAGATATTTGAAACTTAAGCAAGTTCTGTCATCATTTGTAGTATGAATTTTTATCACCCATAAATCGTTGGTGCCCTCCCTAAGGGGTTAGTAAAATAACGGAAATAATGAGTATACAAATCTTTAGTTACAACAAATATTTTCTAAACAGTATGTGTTACTTTAGTTATTAGTTCAAGAAATAAACTAGCGACAGAAACTAGATAAGCTAACTTGGTTCCATTGGTAACACAATAATAACCTTATGGGTCACTTTTTATAGACTGTTAATATTCTCCATTTTATATTTACTTTTCTATCTTGTTTTAGACCCAGTATCCAGGTGTGGTCATGAAAAGAAAACATCTATAAATATCTGAAAGTGAAATGTCTTAGTCTGGTGCTGATCTAACAGAATGCCACATACTACGGAATATATAATGGACAAAAATCTACTAGCTCACATTTCTGGGTCTGGTAAGTCCTACATTAAAGGGCTGGTATATGAAATGGCCTTCCTTTTCCTATCATCCCATGGCAATTAGAAAGAAAGAGAGAGAATAAAAAAGAGAAAGAGGAAGAGAAAAAGAGTCACACTTTTCCTTTTATACGGGGACCCATCAACCTTGTGCTAACAACACTAATCTATTCATTGAGCGGAGGTTTAATGGCCCAATCGCTTCTTAAAGATACCACCTTCTAATGCTGTTGTGGTAACAATTAAATTTCAACATCAATTTGGGCTGGGACAAACATTCAAACCACAGTAGGAGGTGTTAGAGACGCACAGAAACAGTCACTAACCTGAACCTCTGTTTGGACCTTACGGAGAAATCCAAGAAACCAAACACATTTGCCCATGCTCAGAAGCTGAACCCTTGTGAAGAGAAAGATGGTGAGACTTGCAGACACTTCAGCCTCTGGGGAGGCAGTTCTTGCTAGGTAGCTACAGACTTCTTGCATCTGCAACCAGTTACCTAGAACCATCTGTCGTCAGAGGCACTCTCTATCAGCACAATCTTCATATAGAAATATGAGCTTGACCAGGGAAACAGGGTGGGCTGGTAGCTGTTGGCCACTCCTACCTTCACCCTCACCAAGTCTGCCTACATAACCTCCTGAGAACAAAGGCTTCTGCTTCACCTCCATTTACCAGATCTCATACAAAATCCCCTTAGCTAACTCTACACCAAACCCATGTAGACAAGGAGATTCTGCTCTAAACTCACCACCAGCTATTCAGTTAAAAACAGCAGTTTTTAACTTTTCTCCACTTTATCATATTTATTTACATCTTTCTTTTGCTCCTAGTACAGTCCAAAAAATTGTATCTAAACCCCTAGTTAAAGAGTTGACTTTATCAGGGCATGGTGGTGCATGCCTGTAATCTTAGTACTTGGGAGGCTGAGACAGAAGGAATAACAGGTCCAAGGACAGCCTCAGCAACTTAGTAAGACCCTGTTTCAAAGTTTAAAAACATAGCAAAGGGCTGGGGTGTGGCTCAAAGGTAGGATGCCTCTGGGTTTGACCTCCAGTATAGAAAAAGAAATAAGAAGAGCCCACTTTTTGAGAATGTAACTCATGTGTCTTTAAATTTAAATATAAAAACTTTAACAAATTTATTAACTTTAATACATTTAAAATTAAATAATTTAAATATAATAATTTAAATATAATAAAATACAAATATAATAACTCCTTTATAAAATATGCATTTATTGGTGCTTTAGAGTCTCACATCATAATGTAAATCACTGTTGACAGTGACATACATGCACACAGCACTTGGTGCCCCCTCCACTCCCTCCCTATCTCCCCCCTTTCCCATACAGAGTACTGAGATTGACGTTGGCACATATATTTATGTGCAAACTAGACTTTCTTCATGACTCCTACATTTTGGTGGCTATCGCTGCTATTGTGGACAAATTCTTACATCGTGCACCATGTTGTGGTACAAATAGAACAAGGGTCCATATTTGCCAGGTGAGCTTGTGGACCTTGGCTTTTTATGTGTCAGAAATATGTAACTTTTTTGAGTGAAGGAATGATATCTAAAAAGTTGTCACTCTTCTATGTGAAGATAATAATATTCTTTATAAACACTGGAGATTTTTTATAACCAAAAATCCTAATATAAATTGAATATCCTAATATCCTGTTAGTTGAATTTATTTTTAATTGATTTCAAAGTATCTCCATGTATTTGAGGGTTAAATAAGTATATGAAAATACTCCTCAAAATGTTTAGATTGTTTAAACTGAATGTGACATTGAAGTTCTCTTTTTTACATTTGGTCTTAGCTAAAAGGCCAAGATGTGATTAAAGTTCTCCTGTGTAAGATTCATAGACTCCCCGTGGGGACCACTGATCAGAGGATTTTATCATTCCTTTCATCTGCAGGAGATGGAAATGCCTCTCCCCCTTGGGGCGCCACGTCTTTCTACCTGAAGAATCTCTGTCCCATTGCGCCTCTCACAAAAGCTGCCACCCCAGGTTTTCTGTGGCTCATTTCTATCCATATCCTTGGATGCAGAATATATTCTGGACAATCCTACTTCCTTCCTCCCCTCAGAAGCACTAAGAAAAAGATATTTTCTGATTTTTTAAATATACCCAGATCAAGAAAGGTCAGAAGTTCAATATACTCTGAGAGAGATACTGGAGAGCCAGAGATAGATACAGATACAAGCAGGACAGATCTGGGATTTGGAAACACGTAACTTCTGTTTTAGGTCATTTAGAAAGATTTTTGGATTATAACACTTGATGGTGGACAGATGTATCTCTATAGTTCTGTGCCTCCAAAACATCTGATGAGAGTTCAGGAAACCTATATCCATCATTATGCAATCCTGGATGAGTGGGAAAGCACTTACTCAGTGCTCTGGCATAAAGGAGCTGCACACAGGACGTACACTTCATCAGGCACTAAAGAGCAACACAGCACTTTTCTTTAAAATGTTACTGCAGATGCCCATGCAAGACCACACGGCTTCAATGAGGCTACAAGGAATGCATTGCCCCTGATGAGTTTTAAGGAACATAAAAGTCGGTTCAATTCAAAGATTAGTTTTTCTTTTTATTTGGGCTAGCTTTTCTCCCCACAGATACTCTTAAAAGAAGATAAGAAAACTCCTATATTTTTCTTTTGTATTCAAAGCCAGGAAGGTATATTGGGGGGGATTCTACATATGAGTAATTATTTTAGCACTGAATTTACACAACTGCAGTTACAGAGAATCTGTCCTGGAAAGCATCCGGCACCCATTCTGAATTTGCCAGTTTTTTGGCTACATGAGCTTGGATTTCATCTCTAAGCCCTAGTTTTCCCACCGTCAAATCCTCTACTCTGTCTACTTTACATGGCCACCACGAGGATCACATAAGGTGATAAATTTGACGGTGTTCCAAGAGTCGAGAAAAAATAGACAAATGTGAGTTCCTGTATATTATTTCTTGTATTGGCTGTCTCTTACCCAGCAGTCCAGGGAACCAGCCATATTCCAACAGATTAAGATCTCAGCTTTGCGACTCAATGGAAAACAGTACTTGCAAAACCTCCTAGCCTCTCTCTAGGGGGGAAATGCCTTCTGCTTAATCATGACATCACTGCTTCCTCCACTGGGACCCATATCTGATGATGAATCACCCCAGCGATGGTCTAGCCTCACCCCTTGCTGGGCCGAGGAAATCTAAGCTGGTCACCGCATTTGTCCAATGTGGACAAAACAAAAAACTGAGCTCCATAAGAACAGAAAAACTCTTTGCAATAAACATGTTTATACCTCATTTTCGCTTTTTTCTTTCCCAAAGTTGCTCACCCTGTTTTAGAACCCTCAATCATGTGTTCATTCATCCCACACATACTTTGATAGGGACCAAGTCTGCATAAAGCACTGAGCTAGGCATTGAGAAGGTGATGGGCACAGGATGGACCTGATTTTTGTCCACACAAATACCATTACCCGGAGTCACAGGTAGGTAGGCAAGTATAGGAAACGGAGAGCCAGAGGTTCCCCCAGCATATATGCACATGTGGACCCAGGAAAGAAAATGTTTTATTTATCTTTACTTAATTTTAATTTTTGTGGTACTAGGGATTACATCCAGGAGTATTCTACCTCTTGTCTGAAATAGGGTCTTGCTAAATCATGGAGAGTCTCACTAAGTTGCCTTGAAGCTGTGATTCTCCTGTCTCAGTCTCCCAATTATGGGAATTAGAGGAGGGTACCACCATGCCTGGCTTTATTTACTTACTTATTACTGGGGATTGAACCCTGAGCCATTCTACCTCTGAGCTTCCCCTCCAACCCTTTTTAATTTTCATTTTGAAACAGCTTCTTTAAGTTGCTAAGGGTCTCAGTTGCTGGGGCTATTGTCAAGCCTGTGATCCTCATGTCTCAGTCTTCCAAGTACTGGGATAACAGGTGTGCCCCACCATGCTCAGCTAAGAGGATATTTAAATAATAATAATAATGTTGTACAACTGATCTCTGTTCATCTCCTACTAGTCCGAGGGCTCCGAATCTAGGTTTGGGTGATTAGTATAGGCTTTTCAATGAAAAACAGTACTTGCATACTTGGATAGAGGGATCTAAGCAGCACATGAAAGAAAGACTAGGATTTATCTTGCTGATACATTCCTATTTCTCTTCTCTTCCTGGTATGCTCCTCTTTTCTCTGCCTTTACCTTCATAGGCTAATACTTTCTTTTAGACCAATCTAACATCCTTACTTGGCCACAAAAAAACGGCATCCTAAACCACTGTGAATATATATATATAGTGTGTGTGTGTGTGTGTGTGTGTGTGTGTGCGTGTAGTACTGAGGATTGAATGCAGGGACATTCTGCTTCCAAGCTACACCCCCAGTTCTATTTTACTTTTTATTTTGAAACAGGGTCTTCTTAAGTTGTGGAGGGCCTCACTAAATTGCTGAGGCTGGCTTCAGACCAGGGATCCTCCCGTCTCAGCCTCCCAACTACAGAGATTAAAATCATATATCACCATGTTTTTCTTGATAATTATAATTTTGTGAGTTATTTTATTACCCAATAATTCTAAGGCTTGATTGAAATGGTTTGGCTATGTCTGAATTATTAGAGATAAAGAAAAGGATAGTGTTGAAAGGAGGAATGTTTAAAGAAGCTTTACAATAAGTGACTGCAATGCCTTTTGTTTCTCCCTTATCTCAGTGAAACATTTCTGAGTAACCCTTTGAGCACTTTGCAAGCCAGTGCATTTTCAACTGTACCATCACTGTTGACTGTTTGGGAGTATTAAAACAGTAATTTTAACTTAAGAATATTTTAATTGTCTTAAGACATGTAATAAAACAATATACATATTTGACATGTCAATGATATATCTACTGCCACACTAATTTGTGCAATCAGATAAACACATCTTTGTGAAAACCTCTGAGGATATTTCTTCTGCTCCCCTGCAAGCTGTTAAAAAGCTGTTGCCATTTTTCAACTACTTATGTATGTGAATTAGAAATTGCTCAATTATGTAGAAATAAAGTGTATAAATAAATTGAATTCTTAGCTTATTTGAATGTCATCTGTGGCAGTCATTTTCTGAATTTTTACTTATTAAACAATTTCTTTACTTTAAATGAGTCTGTGATCCATAACTGTTATAAATGTGAACTCACACAGTAGAAAAAAATGACGTTACACATTAGGGCTTTGTTGTAAGAATTTTGCTTTGGAAATTGATCCCTTTGCTAAATATGTTTGAAAACTGTTGACCTAAGCTCTTATCCCGCTTCATTTCTCATGCACAGTTATGATAACTTAGCAGGATTTTAAGTTTCATCTCCTAAATACAATTCAAATAAGAATAAGCTGTCATTGTGAATCACACGGGGTGATTCTCCCTCCCAATGATTCTCACAGAAGCAGCATCACTTCTGTTTTTAAGGGTGACTTTGATACTGGCTGTCTGGCCCTCTCCCACTTCAAAATTGTGTGTGTGTGTGTGTGTGTGCTCTCCCACTTCAAAATTGTGTGTGTGTGTGTGTACATATTACATACAATTTTGTGTATACTATGATATGAATGATGCAGGTTTATATGTGTAATAGCATATATAATCTATATACATATTTACATTTGTGTATATACATAAATAGCTATATACTTATACATGTATGTGCTCAGTCATACATATGTAATGTGTATGTGTGTATGCATGCACCCATATATGTGATGCATAACTTGCTTATTTGTATGATTAAAGAAAATGGACCAATAAGCACAATATTTTCTGGAATATGAAAACTTCACTACTTTCTGAGTAATTTGGGTGCCAAGTTGTTTTTTTTTTACAATTTATAGAAAAATGTCATCAAGCAATATAGAGGCTGAACATTATCTCTTGTGATAAAGTTTAAACATGGTATAGGAAAAAAAGAATTATGCATTTCAATGTAAAATAATCAATGCTTGAGATTTTACATATAAGGAGGAAATTGAGGGATAAAAGAGAAAAATGGTTTTGTGTCACTCAGAGTTTTAAAAGCAAGTCACATCATAATAAGACTTGGTACATAATTAGTGATGTTGACTGGTTGTTCTACATACAAAGTTTGGATTTTCCTTTCTTTCTACCCTAAAATACCAATGACTTTACTTTCATGTCTTGGTGTAATCTTGTTACCCAGGTCTGCTGACCCAGTCTGAGTTTACTTTTGGAGACATTAATTCGACTCACTATCATCACAACCAAACTTACTGCATGGCTCATTTCCCTCAAGGTGGTATTCATTTTGTCCTTTTTAATGGGTAAAAACTTACTCTTCTCATTAAAAATTGCAATATTTGAATTTTTATGCAAAATAATGGTTTATGTATTAGTCCTGACTTTCTCTACCTTTAACTTTAAAGTCCTTGACATTAACTTCTCAGGGAAGGGTGACTCCAACAGTGTAGGTAGCCACATAGACAGTCCTTGGATAGATCATTCCCATTTTTCACTATATATTTTAAAGGTACTTTTTATTGGTTTTTTATTCTCATATGGGTACAAATTTGAAAAAAATATTCCATATTCTATTTTATATTTGAGATCACTCTGATTTTTTCAAATAAGTGACATAAATTTTAGCACTGATGAACGTCAATATTTATTGACAGAGATGACTATTGCTAGAGAAAATAGGACTCAAACTTCAGAAGACTTTCTCTTGATATTTATCAGCCATGAAATCACCATTGTAACATTTTATGAATTATCCAATAGTTAGAATAGGTTAATTACACATATCTATGTGCTCTTTCATTCTGTCTCTAAACATCTGAATTTAAGTAGTTATTTCTAAAAGTATTACTTCAGCATGGCTGGGAAATGGTGGTTCATAAATGTCTTTTTTTCTCTTTCAATAAACCACTAATCAAGAGATTTTTTTATTGTACTGTCTCATCAGAAGAATTTCTTTTTTGCTCAGTTTGGCTGCAGGCAATGGACACACATCTCTGTGGTCTGATCACTGACACTCTTTCAGATGATCACAGTGCCCTTGGCTCTGGAGGAGGCCTTCCTAGTGTGCTATGAGACATTTCAGGCCATCTAAGGCAGGGACCCATTCTACTTTATCAAAATGGGGGTTAATCAAAACATCCAAACTATATTCTGTAAATAGGGAACTGTTACTATTTACTAATAGTGATTTATGTGGACTTGCACTGAGGGAAGTCTTGTAGAAAACAAAAAACACCAAACACAACATCAAATAAAAACAGCTAATTATATTTCAGTGCTAATATTTCTTGAACTTACCTGACAAGGGGTCTATTTTTCTATTGAGTACTCAATAACATTTCAGCAACTAATTTTCCAAGAAACATGCATAGTTTAGGAGATATTCGGTATATTCATATAGCTCATGTAAGTCAGGGTCACTCAAAGTAATCCAAGGCCCAATGATGAAGGGAAAAGGTGCTAAAAAGTTTTACATTATAATTAATTTATTTATTTACAGTTGAGTAACAAAATGGTATAAATACAATAGTACTTTAAAAAAATAAACACACTGTTTTTGTTTTCTATTTTGGGGTGGTCATGTTGAGAAATAGCATTCCTACATTGTAACACTTATTGTGAATTTTAATAAAGCTAAAATGTTTGAAAAATTTTAATT
Organism: Muscardinus avellanarius; assembly: GCF_963383645.1. Lineage (NCBI taxonomy): Eukaryota > Metazoa > Chordata > Mammalia > Rodentia > Gliridae > Muscardinus > Muscardinus avellanarius. Next base: position 25,452,776 of record NC_137789.1, on the reverse strand, counting down.
GCCTCCTTTAAGAACATTGTACTCCCAGTGGATAGCAGAGATAGGAGAGAGGCTGTATTGTCGTGCTATGTTGATTTGTACTGTAATTTTTCCTGGCAGCGTGAATATATTTAAATAATCGAAAAAATTGGAATTTGCCTCACCTCTCTTAGCACTGAAGCCATTTTCCAGTGAGTTGGAATTGAGGTCAACAGTAGGAGCAGGTCCCTCTAACACCTTCACATTTCTGTGAGTTGAGAAGGAAGCTGACCTCCTGAGCTCACTGAACACAGTGAACCACAGGGTGCTCTGCAATTTTAAGATGAGGAGATAAACCAGGAGAACGCAAGGTAAGCAAATTAGGAAACTGTGTTTAAGAATCAGAATAAAGTCTATTTCTTCTCAAAATCTGCATTTTACCATAGCTTTTCACTCTTGCAAATAAATGAAAATGTTTGATGTGGTCTTAGCATAGATTAAATACTCAATAAATATTAGGTATTATCTTTATTACCAATGTTATCAGTCATTTATTGTACTTTTTGAAGCTACAGATGGGACCTGAATGTCCATTTAAGAAACACTGAATTTATAACTCTTTGATGTGTTAAAGTGATCCTTCCCAGAGATCTCCTGTGGACGTCACATAGCATTAGGTAAATGAAGGGTACTGAGCACTGGGCTAGTGCTGTAGAGAATCAGCTGCCTTTGGTTCCTGATGCTGTTTCTAGATCTTTCTACCATGTTTCATGGAGACAACCCGTCCATCGATAAAGCTTGTTCTCTCTGTCAATGACTCCTCTGCTCACAGCATCCTCCCATAACTCCACCTGTGTCTGCTTCATGTCAATGAACTTCAGTTGACTTCAATTTCCTAGCAATCAATATCGAAACAAAGAAGTTTAGCAATGCAATGGCTGTTTTCTTAAGAAAGTCAATCAAAGAACAGGATGTAGAATGTGTTCCCTGCCTGACGAGTGACTCTGACAGGAGGATATTTTGGTGTTTCACCATCCATCTCTGCCTCATTCAGGAAGCTGATCTCCCTGAAGGCGTTGCTGACATACTGTATGAAAAACTGTGCAAAGGAAAAATGATTCCTCCCTGTAGGAAGAAATACAGAAACAAAGGATCAGACATCTGTGAAGTGACCAAATTTGCTCTCCACTGCTTTGTCATGAGTGAATGCCCCCCTCGGAAACCATCTTATAAAGAAAAATGAAACTGCTCGTAGGTTCTTCTAGAATATCTCAAGTCCCATGGAAGGAAATGGGAAAACAGCATTCCAATATCAATATATGAGCCCTACGAGGGCAATCTAAGCATAAAAAATATTGTGTGGGAGAGTTAAATATCCTTTTCTAAAAATTAAAAACTCCTTGAATTCAGAAATGGATGCTAAAAGAAATAAAGTAGCTAAAGTATTCACCTTATGCATATTGAAAGTAAGCAAAACCAACTGAAGTGGGGATTATTTCATGATGGCCAATAATTTGTCATTTGTCCTATATTTCTTGTAATATACAAAGCTTAAAACAATTTACTTTCAGGGCCTGTAATATTTTTTTCTACAGTGTGTTTAATATTTACTATGGGCTAAACCGAATAAATAAATCTCATCAAAATTTCAAGTAAGGATAAAAATGAGATGCTTAAAGAAATTACCCTTGGGGAAGTATAAGAGACAAATTGTTTTTATAAATGTTGGGAATATTTGAGGTTTGGATGACTTTTTTCTTCCATGAGTAAAGTAATGTTTTATAAATATTCTTGAAAATTCTCATATAGCTGAAAAAAATTCATCTTCTATTGAAGGGAAAACATATAGCAACAGCATGCTCTTTTATTAAACTAGATTTCACACACTTTTTCATAGTTTTTCTCTCCATCACTAAATTGCAAAAATTTCTTACCCTTAAAGTCTTATCTTTAACATAGGAAAGATTTATCAGACAAAGAAACAACCATGAACATAGGTATGGACAAATGGCTTAGGGGCTAGAAGGATTCAGATTGAGATTTTATAACATTCTCTCTCTCTCTCTCTCTTTCTCTCTCTCTCTCTCTCTCTCTCTCTCTCTCTCTCTCTCTCTCTCGGTACTGGGGTTCCTGGAAGCCCTTCTACCTCTGGGCTACACTCCCAGACCTATTTTTTTAATATTTTTATTTGGAAACAAGGTCTCTTAAGCCAGCGCGCGTGGCTGGCTTCGAACCTGCGCGATCCTCCTGTCTCCGCCTCCCAAGCGCGGGGATTACAAGCGTGTGCCACCACGCCCGGCAGATTTTATAACATTCTAAAGAAAGCTATAGATTAAATTCAAACTAGATATACTGAACTAATAAAGTGGTCCTTCTGAAAAACATGATAAATTTAGCAAAAACCTCTCTTCACCCCCCCCCCACAATTTGAACTGATCTATTTATCATTTATTTCTTGCTTTCTTTCCCCCTCACCACCTTCCTATGATGGCAAAGATTAAAACTGACTTTTTTTTTTAGGTTAGGCTTGAGCGGAACCAGGAAGCCGAGGGAGGCAAGAGGAGCCCACCTTGTTTACTACCTTTTTTCTAACAAAACCTTTGAAAACATCCTTTCTATCTGGTGTCCTGGTTAAATACCTACTTGGGGCCAAAGCACCTGCTGATTTCTTTCTCTAATTCACATGATCGTACTCCAAACAATTCCGCAGCCTTCCTGCTTTCCTCCAAGTCCTGCTCCAGGTTATTTGTTCTGCCTCTGTTTTCTCAGCATGCTTAATAGGACACGCACAGATGCTATCAATGGCCTTATTGAATCCTTTGCTGGTGCTGTGCAATCCTGCCCACTCCACCCCAAAGGACAGCACACAACTTGAAACCAAATTAAATTTGCCTTTCAGTGTGTAAAGGCCCTGAAGATTCCTACCTAAAGGAAAAGTTGGAGCCAAATTGAGTGCCTCTACTTTTCTTTCAGGTATTATCAAGTATTGGAGGAAGGCAAGTTAAGGCCCTCCCTGCTCTGGTCCCCGCAGAACTCAGGATAAATTCCATTCCCCCTCTCTACCCTGCCACTTCCCTTTCCCCCCATTTCTTTGTGGTTCTCACCTCCTGTGAAGCAGACAAATGGACTGAAAGTGCCAGGCAGTCTGATAGGTCGTGTGTGTACCTGAGGCCGCCTGAGCATCTATCTGAGTGAGAGCTGTTGGTAGGCTGCCCATGGCTCAGAGAAATGCCTAAGGGTCCAGAAAGACTTTCCTCTGCAAGAAAGACAGGGTTCTTGTATCATCTTTCTGGATGAAAATAGGCATCCTTACCTCAATCTAATTGCAGACAGTAGAAAAATGGTACCCATTAGCATCTATATATCCTTAACCTGGATTTACCTACAAACAGGTGCTACTTATTTGTGTTCTCCCACTCTCTTTTTCTTCCCTCTGCCCAAATTTATTTTATGTCACCTGAGCAAGTTCCAGACATCATGAACTTCATCCAGAAATACTTCAGCATGTGTCACCCCAAAACAAGGACGCTCATATGTAGAAACACATACTATAGAGCTCCAAACATTTTTTTTTTTTTTTTGGTGGTACTGGGGTTCCTGGAAGCCCTTCTACCTCTGGGCTACAATCCCAGACCTATTTTATATATATTTTTTTATTTTTGGAAACAGGGTCTCTTAAGCCAACAGGGCTGGCTTCGAACCAGCGCGATCCTCCTGTCTCCGCCTCCCAAGCGCGGGGTTTACAAGCATGTGCCACCACGCCCGGCAGAGCGCCAAACATTTTACATAGATACAGTAATATTGTTAAATATGTACCTTCCACTTCAAATTCCCCCAGCTGTTCATTGTTTTTATTTTTTGTTTTTTGATCAGGAGCCATTCAAGAATTATGGGTTAGCTGGGTCTGGTGGTGCATGCCTGTAATGCCAGCACTTAGGAGGCTCAACAGGTGGATCAACTTAGGTCCTCGGCAACTTAGTGAAACCTTGTTCAAAGTAAAAAATAAAAACACCGACATACCAAAGAAATTATGGGTTGCATTTGATTGGCTTATCTTCTTTGTCACTGAAAAATTTTGACAACCTTAGTAAGTTGGCAGGGAAAACAATCTACACCTTGTATTTGTCCAGTTATTACCTTGGGATAAGATTGTTTTTTCATGTATATAATGTAGTGCTGTGAGCTTCCAATTACATTGTCTTCAGAACTGAAGCTGCCACTCATAGCAGGATTGATGAGATGCTAACTTTTATCACTTGGTTAAGGCTGTATCTACTCAATATTTCCATTGTAAATGAGTCTTTCTTTCTTTGGAATCAGTAAATAATCTGTGGGACGATATGATAATATGTGAGTATTGTTCCCTAGCAACAACATGTTCAGTGAGCTTACCATCTATTGATGATCTTTCTCTCAGGTAATTATTAAGATGGTCATTGCCCAATTTTGCTATTCCTATGGTATTTATACAGCTAATATTTTTCTCTAAGAAAAAGTGCTATTTCTTTTCTTGCCCCATTTTTAATAGCACTATGGATGTCGCAGTCTCTCTTAATTCAACATATTATAACATCGAACCTATATAAAATATATATGACTATATAAGAAAGTGATTTTATCTATTAAAATTATTAAATCTGAGTCCCACACCTGGATTCATTTTGTATTTTGTAAAAATCCATGTTCACAAGTAATACTGAACTCCTGAAATATTTATTCCATACTTGTATAACTGCAAGGTTTTCAAAACAGACATGAAGAGAAATGAGGTCTTTGTTTCTTGGAACTCAATATACTGATCAGATGGCCAGTTGGTTATGGGAATTTTCACTTATGGAGAAAACAGAACTAAGCATAGAATTTGGCAATTTAGACCATGACAGTCCTCTGCATTTTCGGGAAAACAAAAGTCTTCCATATTGAGAAGTTGAGTTCTTTGGAAAGATAAAAATAAGAAATTGATTAGCTGAAATGAAGACAGAAAAAAATCCAAAGAACCAGCCAACACACTAATAAAAGAAACCCAGAAGCAATCAAAATACATAATTTGACTTGTATAGGCTTCGAAGAGTGCTGATGGCGAGCAGTACATTTTTAATAAGAAAACCAGATGTGACATACATTCTCTCCAGTTTCTCCTTTTCTCTCTTGGCCTGCAGCACTTGCACAGCTCCAAAACCTAACCACCATATCAAGATGGCAGTCTTCCTCCACAGAAGTTGAGGTAGTTCTTAAAGGGATACACAGGTGAAAGAACCTGATGTTTACAATGATGAAACTAAAAAAAGATTTACAGAAAAATTAATATACTCTTGGAGTCCGATCCGTTTCCAGAAGAATGTTTCTTGCTTTAAAAGATGACAATTCAACATTAGTGCTCTTATTTACTACTTTTCTTTTGCCGTAACTTTCATTTTGCAGAAGATTTTCTAACTATTAAATAATATATATACTTTAAGTGTAAATTTGTTTTGGGAATGTGGTGGAAATTGGAGCAGGGCTGAATGTGTGCTGTGTTTATGTATGCCTCTACTATCCTATGCCTCATAATGATGTATGATTATAATGCACCGATAAAAATAAAAAATAAAAAGTAGTGCTAAAGATAGAAGAGAGAGAGGGAGAGAGGAAAAAGGCAGGCAGGCAGGAAGGGAGGGAAGAAGGAAAAAAAGAAAGGTTGAAAAGGAAAAAATATTCTTTCGTTTCAGAATACTAACAAAAACAAGTTAAAGTTAAAATGGCAAACACTTTACTGGACTAGATTAAAGCCACTGCAGGCAGAGCGCAGTGCAGGTGCATATTCAGAAATGGAAACTGAGTTCCAAGGGGTGTGTTATTATTTTCACATTGGGACAATGGTATAAATGGTTTACAAAAATGTGCAGAGATAAGGAAGCAAAGTTAAAAAAAAAACAGTTTAATTGAGCCAAAGGCAGGCACAGATATAAGACTTCTAGAGTAGTAGATGAGTTTGAAGAACAAATTAACAGAAGAGGTTACAGAAGGGAAAAAAAAACCAACAAAGTTAAGTGACTAAGAACTAAAAGAATAATTTGAGTTGATAACAACCTTAATCTCTCTCAATCCCCATAACTGTTCTGCAAAGTAGATGTTGTTCCCATGTCACAAACTAGGGGTCTGGGGTTCATCATAAGAATATTCCCCTGCAGAACAATGGAGCTGGATGTCTAGTTCCAGTGCACACCTTCACCCTAACCCAGCGGTGTCAAGCAACTAGACAATATGAGTGACGGCTGATTAATGGGGTTTATACTGGAGGTAAAGCTAAGAGGAAGAAAGGAACTTTGCAGATTCCACAGCCAAGCTCCCAAACCAGTATGCTTTGCTGGCTTCCTGAGAGACTATAGGCTACTAGGTCCAGAAATGAGGTCTGGATGCAAAATCTTAAAAAATTACTTCATATCTTACAAATGCACCTTTGTGCCTTATAAGCAGGAAAAATGATGCTGTGTGGTACAGTTCAAATTGAATTAATGTAAGCTGTGTATTATCAGTATTTTTGGAAGGATGCTTGGACATGGCATGTTCTGATTACAGCTTTCTTCCTGGGCTGTAACTGCAGTGCCCTTGTTTAAACAAATAGCAATGAATGCCATGTATTCAGGGAAATGTTTGCGGTGAATTAGGGTTTAGGATTGTTCTTTGTATTGGTCCTATTCCAGGAAGTAACTGCCTCCTGGTAGAATGGAACCATCCTAAAAGGATAAATCAGGGTGACCCACTTGGAGTTTTTAAAAACAATGGCTACATCTGCCTTTCTTAAAAAAAAAAAAAAAAAAAAAGCAACCAAAAAGCAACTCAGAACATCCCTAATCAGAACCATGCCCAGAAACAAAAATATCTTCTTCTGAAAGAGGGTGGGGCCAGAGAGGCATTTTAGTGCCCTGTCACCTTTCACATCAAGCTGGTTTTAATTGGTTTTTACTGGCACTTCCACCAAAGCCCCATATCATTCATTACGTTGTCAGAATAAATCTACCTGCAGTTTCACAGTCTCAATGAAGAAGCCTTCAGAGTTTTGAAAGAGCACCTGCTGCTGAAATTGTGTACATTTTTCCTACAAAATGGATGCTTTCAGGTTGCAATTGGGAGCTGGGCACTGTGGCACATGACTAATCCCAGTACTTGGGAGGCTGAGATAGGAGGATTGCAGGTCTGACGACAGCCTCAGCCACTTAGCAAGACCCTTAGCAATTTAGTAAGACCCTATTTCAAAATAAAAAAAAAAGGGCGAGGGGTGTAGCTTCGAAGTGGAATGTCAATCCTTAGTATCAAACAAAAACAAAAATCAAAACATAGCCGGGTATGGTGGTGCATGCCTATAATCCCAATACCTGAGAGGCTGAGAAGGGAGAATCACAAGTCTGAGGACAATCTCAGCAAGTAATGAGACTCTCAAGAACCTAGCAAGACCCTGCTTCAAAATAAAAATAAAACAGGGCTGGGGGGAGGGGTGTAGCTCGGGGGTAGAATGCCCCGGATTCAATCCCTAGTACCTCAAACACGCATAAGCATAAATACACATACATAAAAACAAACAAACAAAACAAAAAGACAAAACAAACACCAAACTGTAATTGAGGGTACTGGCTGTTCTTAGGGGAAACAGTAGTCTTAAGGCGCTTACGGGGTATCATGTCTAGCCTTTTTTGCTACAGAGACATCTTTTACTGCATCCAGGGGGTCTAGTATCATTGCCCTTGGGAGAAATAAGAGACCTAGGATGGCCAGCAGAGTGACTTCTGTTCTAGCAAGGCCCTGTCAGTGTTATTCCAGATTTTAAAAGAAGAAAATTAACTTTTTTCTCCCCATTTTGTTCTGTAAGACTTCAGAATGGGTCGTCTGAAGGCTTCAGTGCACTTTAGTCCCCATGGCAATAAAAGTGTTTACCAAGCTTGAGTTGTTTGTGCCCATAAAATGCAGTCCACATCTGAACTCTACCTCATTTTCTGAGCATGGCTACCAAGAGGCCTCTGCAGGAGCTCAAGTGCTTGGAAGGAAACACTAACATTATTGGTCAATAAAAGCTCCTGGAAAGGGCTACACTACTCCAGATGATGGGCAATGGGTGGTAGATGTGGCTACTGGATAAGAGGGTTTCTGATAAAACTCTGTCTACACCAAATAACATGCCCCAAAGGCTGATCCTGCTATGCATTGTCCACAATAATTACTACATGCAGCTACCTCTGATGCAAAATGTGCTGAATGTCATGTGTTCCACATAGTACTGAGTGGTTTTCTTGCAAAAGAAGTAGGTAGAATTATTTTTTATAATTTGTTTTTTGATGGTACTGGAGTTTGAACTCATGAGCATTCTACTTCCAAGCCACACCACCTCCCTTGCCCTATTTTATTTTTTATTCAGAAACAGGGGCTCCCTATGTTGCCACGTTTGGCCTTGAACCCGTGATTCTTCTTTTTTAGCCACCCAAGTACTAGGGTTATATATGTGAGCCACCACGCCTGGCTTGGGAGTAGCTACATGTTTTTAGTAAGATAACTGAGAAGAGGAAAGTCTTTTATCTATAACTACTACCTCACTGAATTGACAAATGGTTTCCAGGTCAATTATGTCTGAATGCAAATATTCTTTGTAATATACTAACTTGTCAGTTTTGTGATCTTTCTGTGCTCAGAAAGGAGCTGAGGAGGAAGGTGAGACTAGGACAGAGAAGGGCTTTTGAGACAAAGGTGGCTAGAGGCAGAGGCTCTGGGAGAATCACAGAAGGCCCTGGGCTTGGACATTTTCTTGTAATAATAGCGCATCATGGTGTGTTTGGGGCAGCCTCATCAGGTGCAGAGATGTGAATGGATGTGAGCAGGGATGCCCTGAAGGCTCTGAGATCAGCTGATCAGGTAACAGTGAAAGAGAAAACCCAGTGAAAAATGGTGGCCCAGGTGGCCAGGTAGAGCAGAGTGGAGAAATATTTGCCATGAAGTTAATTGGAAGACCAGCACCCAAATCGTGAACCCTTGTTTACCTGCCAAATGCTGCCGAACATTCACCTTAAGAAGGAGACATTGCTCTCTTTTTTAAGAGAGCACAAAAGGCTGGACATGATACCAAGTAAGAGACATTGCTCTCTTTTTTAAGCTCTTTAAAAGAGTTGACATTGCATAGTTTGAATTTTTTTTTTTTTATGAGTGTTGGAGTTTGGGTCTTAAATATCCCCCAAAGCTATGTATTAAGGGCTTGGTACCTTAGTGTGCTGCTGGGAGGAGGTAGAGCCTTTGAGAAGTGGCACTTATTTTTGTTTTTTTTTTTTGTTTTTTTTGGGGGGGGGTTTGTGGTTTTTTTGGTGGTACTGGGGTTCCTGGAAGCCCTTCTACCTCCGGGCTACACTCCCAGACCTATTTTATTTTTTTGGGAACAGGGTCTCCTAAGCCAGTGCGGCTGGCTTCGAACCTGTGCGATCCTCCTGTCTCCGCCTCCCAAGTGTGGGGAATTACAAGCGTGCACCACCACGCCCAGCGAGAAGTGGCACTTTTGGGAAGTGGGAATGGCAGGGGCCTTAGGTCACTGGAGTTTGACCCTGGAGGGGATTGTGGGATCCTGGCTCCTCCTCTTCCTCTTTTTCTTTGGCTTCCAGTGGTAAAGTGAGCACTTTTGCTCTGCTGTGGTATGCAGCCTCTCCATAGGCCCAAAGGGTCCAATGGATCGTGGCCTGGAGCCTACAACATTGTGAGCCAGATAAACCTTTATTCCTTATAACCTGACTAACATATTTGATTATAGTGATGGAGAGCTCACTAGCACAATAATAATGTTAGTTCTTATATTTCTATATAGGAACATCTTATTCTTTTTTTTTTTTTTTTTGCGGAACTAGAGATTGGACCCAGGGGTATTCTTCCTCTGAGCTACACCTCCAGCCCTATTTTTTCTTCTTTATTTTTAAACAGGATCTAACTAAGTTGCAGAGGACCTCACTAAGTAGCTGAGGCTGGCTGTGAAATGAAACTGCGATCCTCCTACCTCAGCCTCCCAAATGTTGGGATTACAAGCGTGTGCCACCATGCCCGGTACCTCTTGTTCTTTAGCAAATAACACAGGTCTGAAAGCTACTTTTGAAATTAATGGGCATGCTTTTGGGATAAAGGCTGATCAACAAGCATAGCATATTTATCTAATAATGAACGCCTGGCCTATTCTCCTACCTTGAAGTAAATGAGAACAATTTGGCCAATCAAAGCTTTCATCTAAACGAAGCTGAGCTCTGTTTAGGATTCATCATTTTTAGACATCCTGTCAGGTTTATTTCTCTCCTTTCACTAAGTACCATGATTGAGCAACAATGCAGAATTGTTTCTGAGTTAATTTATGGGTTAATATTATGAAAGTTGTATTTAAAGTGCTTTAGCATCACTTATTATAATAAATATTGGGTTTATTAACTTTGAAAGCTACGACTTTGGCTGAAACTTAATCATTTCAAGTTAAGAAATAATAGTCTCAAAACATGAATGAACTTCTTACAAATACACAAGAAATAATTAACCAAAGTAGAGCATCTCTTTATTGTATCAAGTACTTGCTACATGCCAAACCCAGCACAAGAGGCTGGGAATATAGGCATGAAAAAACACACACCGCAAAACAAATAAACCACCTCGAAGTGAGAGTTCCTGAAGGAAGCCTATCAGAGGCTGAGGAAAGCCAATGCTTCAGTTGGGTGGTTAAGGACAGCTTTTTAAGAAAGTCACCTGAATACGCTGAGGCCAGCCTTGCAGGCAGCAGAGGGAAATCCCCAGAGGTGGACAAGTGCAGAGGCCCTGGTGGAAGTGAGAGGGGACTTGTTTTACAAATTGAAGTGAGAGGGGAGAAGGGTGGTAGGATATAAAGGCAGAGGTGACTCCGCTGATATTGCAGGTGCAAGAGCTGTGGCCCCCATTCTAGATGCGGTGAGGTTTAGGATAGTTAAGAGCTGGGGATTCTGAAGTGTGTTTCAGGAGCACCACTCGTGTTTTCGGAGGACAGTTAGATTCCACTGATAGAGGAGCTGGCACACTCTTGTGGAGACAATGCCGGTGGCGTTAGGGAGAGGAGAAGATGGCAGTAATAGAATGACACAGTTATCAGACCTGTGACACATTTTAAGGACAAAGGTGAGACAAAAGTCATTTTTTTTGGGGGGGGGGTTCTGGGTTCCTGGAAGCCCTTCTACCTCTGGGCTACACTCCCAGACCTATTTTATATTTTTGAGACAGGGTCTCTTACGCCAGCGCGGCTGGCTTCGAACCTGCGTGATCCTCCTGTCTCTGCCTCCCAAGCGCCGGGATTACAAGCGTGCGCCACCACGCCCGGCTCAAAAGTCATTTTTTTTTAACCCTCACTCACTTCATGTTAATGAAGAAGAAATGTTAAACAATTTTCTTTGGTAAGATCTTGTAATAAGCAAGATGAAATTGTTCTGGATTCTTCTGGTACACTGACTCTCTACTCGTTATTTCTGGGGCTGGTGTGCTGCACTTATTTTTCAAAAGCGTTAGTAAGGAAAATTACTAATTACATTCATCGAGCATTTACCATATGCCAGACACCATGCAAAGAGCTTTCCAGGTTTTGTTTATTCTTTTACAACATCACAAAGAGGTAGCTACTACTCTCTTGACCATCCCCATGCTAAAAATGTGAAAATAAGGCCCAGTGAGGTTAAATAATTGACCGTGGCCACATACCTTGAGAAGGACACCCCTGATCATTAAAGCAGATCTGTGTGACATTGAGCTCAGCTATTCTGTAGATATATTAAAACACACACAATGGGCTGGAAATGTAGCTTAGCAGTAGAGCAATTGCCTAGGATGTGCAAGGCTCTGGGTTCAATGCCCAGAACACACACACACACACACACACACACACACACACACACACACACACATCTTGAGCTATTTACATATTAGAAAGAGCATTTTTAACTGGTATGTACAATTTTCTTGACCATTTGATGGCATATAAACATAGTTGTCTTAGGCCATACTCATTTTTATTCATTAGCTATTACTACTTGGAGATATTCACTTCCCATAAATGCTGATTTTTTTTCCATTGATGATGTCCAGCACTCTGGAATGTGGTGTTTTCTCTTTAATAACATGATGATAATTAACTGCTGAAACATGTAGCCTTCTTCTGTTGAATGTGCATAGGAAGAGAGGAGCCATCTTTTGACCTCTATTTACAGTTCATAACAGAAAGCAAAGCAAAATAATTATTTTAGTGGATAAAAAAGAAGAAACCTTCATACCACTCTAAGAGAACGATGTTGTACAATGATCAGCTCAATCTTCATCTAAAAACCTTAATATTAATATTGAGTTTTCCTGCTATTTTTTCCAAATGATCTTCCAGGGGAAATGGATTATATAAAGATTTTAATTTTCTATGAAGGCCACTAGAGAATTGATCCAGTATTCAGTTACAATAATCTAAAAACCAACCAACAATCAAAAAACCCCAAACCTTTGCAATTAGGGTGGTCAAATTTTCCAAGGGTAACATGTTTGTAAAGTATAAGTTAATCATGTAAGGGTAAGAGGGTTCATTAATATTCTCTGTTCCCTCCATCCCAGGTAGAAACCTGGTCACCTGGCTGCAGCCATAGGTATCTCTCGGCTTAGTTAAACCCAAATGCCCCATTGTACCCTACAATACCGTGTCTGTTACTTTGTGCACTGATGTGTGTGCTTTCCTGATCCTGGATTACTTTTAACCTTTTCTCTATCAAACTCTTATTAATCCTACAAGATTTATTTATATACTGTTTTCTCTCTAAAATTGTTCAGAGTCTCTCAAGGCCCCCAAAATAAATTTACTATCTTTTCATAGGATGTCGCCTCTATTTCTATAGCAACGTTCCGCTAACTTCAGTCATGCAAATATCACTTTCACAATTTTTATAGGCTTCTTCTACCACTGTGTTGTCTTTGTCAGTGTAAACCACTTTGTGCTGCGGTAACAAAAATGTAAAATCTCAGTGGCTTAACAAAGCCGTACTTTATTTTTGCTCACACAGAGCCATCTGTGGATCGTGACAGTTCTCCAGGGAAGGGCACAGGCAGGGGAGAGAATGCTGGAGGGTGTCACCCTGAGATTCAGCCAGTCACCTGGGACATATCACATGCCCCTTTTGTTCATAACCAATAGGCCAGAACTGGTTACAAGGCCCCACCTAACTGTAAAAGGCAGGTACTAAACTGTCCCCAGGAAACAGGAAGAGGAACAGAACTGGATATGGGTGTGTGCTACTACTTATCTAGACTAAGATCTGGCAGTTGTTTTTCTTTAAATCAACTTACTATTTTTACATAAAAGCATTTTAAAAGGAAATTGTGCATCAGCTAATGACAAAGATTCTACTATACAATGGTAATTATATTTCTTTTTTCCTACAAAGAACAAAATCACAATAATTATAAGATTTATAGTTTACATATCACTTAAACAGTATCCCATGCACCACTCTTTAGGATATCCTGGTGTGTGTGTGTGTGTGTGTGTGTGTGTGTGTGTGTGTGTGTGTGTGTTACTGGGACTTAAACTCAGGGGTATTCTATCTCCAAGCTATTTTTATGTTTAGTTTGAAACAGGGTCTCGCTAGGTTGATGAGAGTCTCACCACTTGCTGAGGCTGGTCTTGGACCTGAGAGCCTTTTGTCTCAGCCTTCCAAGTACTAAGATTACAAGCATTTGCCACCACACTTTGCTGGGATGCACTGTTCCTATGTAAAAGGAGCAAATATCCATGAAGCACTCAGCACCTGTCAAGGAGTATCGTAAGCACCTCATATGTATTGACTCATCTGATTCTTCCAACCACCCTCAGATGTTAGGTTCACTTGATTATCCTCATTGTGAGGACGAAGCAGGAGAGGCCAGCCAATTTCCCCAAGGTCATCTAGTTACCCAGTGGCAGAAAGAGAACATGAACTTCAGTGGCCTGATTTCAGGGATTCATTTCCATTTAATCTCCATAATTGTGTGAAGAACTGGGAGAAGCCATTGTCTTTGCATTTCTATCACTGGCCATACCAACTGGTTTGTACTGTGAGCTAAATTCATTTCTGTTTACTGAATTAATGAATTGAATAGCCAGTACAGTGGCACAGCAGTGGAACTATCTATCTATCTATATCTATCTATCTATCTATCTATCTATCTATCTATCTATCTATCTATCTTACTTTGGTACTGAGGTTTGAACTCAGGGGGTTTCTACCTCTGAGCTATACCCTTAGCTTTATTTTTTTTAATTTATTTTAAAATAGGGTCTTGCTAAGTTGCTGACAGACTTTGAGAATTTTCTGAGGTCGGCTGCAAACCTGTGGTCCTGCTTTCCAAGCCTCCCAAGTACTGGGATTGTAGGCACATGCCACCATTCCTGGCTGGCACTTGTTATTTTTAGAAAGCAAATAATTGATTGCTAGGAGCTGGAAGTGGAGGATAAAATAAATAAGGAAAGAAATGGGGGAGAGAAACTTTATAATTTATAATGGACCTAGAAATTTTTTTATGTGATGATAATGTTCTAAAATCTATTGTGAGCCAGATGTGGTAACACATGCTTTTCAGACAGCATATGAGAGGCTGAGACAGGATGGTGGTTTGTGACCAACCTCCAGCTACTTAGTGAGGCCCTTTGCAACTCAGTGAGACCCTGTTTCATAATAAAGAATAAAAATAGGGCTGGGGGTGTAGTTTGAAGGTAGACTGTCCCTGGGTTCCATTCCTCAGTACTGAAAAAAATAAAATAAAATCTACTATGTTGATTGTACAACTCTGTCATACTAAGAATCATTGGATTATAGACCTGAAATGGATACATTGAATGCTACGAGAATTTTTTTATCTGAATAAAGCTGTTTATTAAAAGTGGAAAAGGAATGTCTATATAATATTCAAAAATTTAAGTAACAACATAATATTAAGTTGCATGATTGTACTCCTTCAATGGCACTTTATCATCTAAAGAGGTTGTTCAAGTCTGTCGTGTACTTCTTGGTAAGCCAGCTCTGGAAGCCACGTGGCCGCACGCTCGCTGTCCCTTACATCCTCAGAAGGCCAGGTCACAGTACCCATCCCTTGTGGTAGTTACTGCTGGTGTTGACGTCGTCATTCCTCAGCAGTGTCTCGGCTGCCTCTTGGGGAAATCATCTAGACTCTGTTGAGCATGGCATATGGTCCAGGAAGACCACACTAACTGCTTATTTTGCCTAGACAATACCAACTGGTCAAGAGGATTTTCTTTTTGGTTAGTAAAAATAGTGATAAATATAAGCAAACATTTAACCATTTAACTTTTCATCAGTCCCAAGGTTGCTACCACTAAATTATTCTGCACCAATTCAAGTTTTGTCTTCTAAAGTACACTTGAGGGGTAGGAGGTATATGAGAAATTTCTATGCTACCCTTTCAAATTTTGCTGTGAATCAAAAATTGCTCTAACGGAAACATCAGTATGTTTTTTTTTTTTTTTTGAGGAGAGGTTAGGTTGGGAAAGAGGAAGGCATTTGCCATTATACTAAGAAAACTAAATATTAGCTCATTTAATCTTTTAAAGTATTATGAGAAAATGAAAATTTTTAGGGCAGTGGAACTACTCTGTGATACTGTAATGGTAGAGACTTACGTCATTATATGTTTGTCTAAACCCATAGAATGGACAACACCAAGAATGAACCCTAATGTAAACCCTGGACTTGGGATGACAATTGTGCGTCTCTGTAGACTCAACAATGGTAATGAATATACAAGTTGGATGGCGATATTGGTAATGGGGGAGGCTATGTATTTGCAAAGTAGGAGGTATATGGGAAATTTCTGTGCCACCCTGTCAATTTTTCTGTGAACCTAAAATTGTTCTAAAAAGAGCTTATTAAAATATCCAAGAAAAGCGTGCAGCACCTTTGGAGTAGAGGCATTATTATGCTTATTTTTCATAGTTTAAAGCAGTCTCAGTTTACCCATCTTTTCCTAAACACATGCCTCTTTAGTCACATACAAAAGACTCCATCAGAAGATCACAAATTTTATACTTCAGATTATACATAAAATCATTTTCTTCCTTAGCAACTAGAACTGTGTTTAAAAGAGCCAACAATCCTCTGGCTTTGATCCATATAATCCATTTGAGAGCATCAGTGTGTGAAGCACTGGCAGTATTTGAGCACATGCAATTAGACTGAGTTCACAGCTTTCCTACAAAAAAAAAAAAAATTGCCTTCTTATTTAATAGTTAATGATGGCCAGTTCGGCACAGGTTCCATGGATCTAGTAAAAGCAACTACCACACTTAAAGGAAAAAAAAGGTGATTTGGCTAAAAACTAGAAAAAATATGAAACATTATATTCTTTATACATTATATTTGTTATAACAATGCGCTCATATGCTTTGGGGAAACGAGTCTAAATATTATAAATTTTAAAGGTAAAACTGATATTTCCCAATGGTAGACTTCCTAGAATGGTTCCTTTCTTTTTTTTGATGATGTTCATCACTCGAATAAATTGCGACATATTTGAGGGTCCCAAATGATATCCATACTCAGAATGATATAAAGGCTGCTTCCCATCTTGACTAAAATTTCCTTTAGCAATCAAGTATTTGAGATGCCTGAAAAACTTATTCTTCTCTTTGGCTATTCAGCTTTTATTACCATCTTTCTTTTATTTTTAACAAGGTTCCAATTATACTTATGACATTCTCCACTGTGACATAAATAGAAAAGCAATTGGCCTTTCATTTTGTTCTTCCCGTTTTTCTTGCCCTAGTTTTATGATCACATAATAATTGCAGCTATCATTAACTTGCATTTTGAATGTATAAACTGATATTTTGCTTATCCCTTCCCTAGGGTTGTTCATCTATATTAAAAATCTAAATACTTTTAAAACAAGTCTAATAAATCCGTAAAGTATCAAATTGGAACCAATACAGACAAATGTAGGAAAATTATGTAGGTGTGGTTCATGTCCAACCTGCAGTCATTATGTTAAATCATGATGTCTGGGGCATCTGGTTAGATTTATATATTAAACATAAATTTTCTAAGTGACACTTTTACTAATACAGTATGATTTTACTTTGCTGAACTTTAAGTCTCATTTCATTAGGATGACTCAAATAACTGCACTAGAAACTCACAAAAATTTTCATCAAATTTAAGGTTTATGGAACATGTCACCTTGAAGATGTAAAAGCTGTATTGTTCTCATTTCTTTTTTTTCTCTGTGTGCCTGCTATTTAAAATCGAAAGACTTACACTTGATGGAAATAGAAAGTAAAGAATATGGATGGAAACATATTAAAAATCCAAATGTGAACAAAATTACTTTATACTCAACACACATGACTAGATCATTTTTTTTGTACTGAACTGTTAAGAGAGATCCATTTATTCCAGGATGGGAGCAATCTTTCTGTGCATATACAATGGTTTCTATATTTTCTTTTGGAACTAATATTAATTCAGAGGCTAGATTATCTGTGTAATTTTCCTTATGATACTTTTCCAAGTGATTGAAATTTAACAGGATAGTGCAATACCTACTCTCGGTAACAGTGCTAAATGATGGGCGATGGTGGCTATAGAAAGCACTGACTAAAAATATGTTTAATAGATGGTCACTATTATTTTAGCTATTATTATTATGTTTTATATGATCCCACTGCCTTCTAAGGATAATTTAAAAAAAAATACAGAGCCCTTTTAAAGCTAAGCACCTGAGTGTGTTTGCTGTGCATATCATAGGATAAAAAAGGTAAAGAGAGGAAAAGACCGATCGGCTTAGTGGATAAAGTCAGTGCTTCTTACAACTCAAATCTGCTATAAATTCTACTATAAAACGCTTCACACAAGTGAAGTCTCTACTGCAGGGACTGCTGATGGAGCCGATTTTTGTGTCTGGACTGGATCGGGGGTATAAAGGCAGAGAAGCCATGAAAACATAATCCCTTCAAAATACGAAGAACATGGAAAATGTCACAGAGTATCAAGGACTGTGAAATTTGGGAGGTTTACGAACTCGTTTCTTATCTAGGGTCCTGAGGGAAGGGGACTATTGCTGATGTCTTAGATGTTTCCAGATCTGGGACTCTATCTTGTCTGCACAACCTCCCTTGTGCCTCTTGCATAATAAGTAATCAATGTGTTCTTGTTAAATGAATATTCCTTATTCAGTTCAAACGGAATCCATAGTAATAAATTCTAAAAGTTACCAATAGCTATTCCTTCCTTTCTCGTCACTTCTTTTCTGGATTCATCAATCTTCCGAATTTCCTCTCTTGCCTTAAGTATGTAACTACATCTCCACACATTCTCTGGATGAACAATAAAAAGTTCAGTCAACCATAGTTTTAGTATATTATAAATTAAAATAATAAGAGTGCGGTGGTTTGGAAAGTACAGAGTGTGTATTGTCATCAATCCGTCATTGACAGAGTTTTGTAGACAATGAAGCCAACTTGTGATAATTTGCTTCTCAATGCTTCTCCAGGCCTGGCTTCCCTTCCTGACGTCAATACTAAAAGGATCAGTCAGGCTGTTCAAATCAGTGGAGATTTAAAGCTATATAGAAGAAACCCTGAAAAGGAAACTAAAACCTCCGCAGCCGCCCACCTGTGTTTCAGTTGCAATGCTTCCAAGAAGAAAATTAACAGAGAAAAAGAGACCAAAAGTGAAATTAAAAAAGGAAGAGGTAAGTATATGAAATTGCTCCTCCAGTCAGAAATGGAATACCCCCTGGACTCTGCTGTCCAGGTTTTGCTACAAAATTATCTTGTTTCCTGGTGCCATTTTCTTCAATGAATCAGACTGCAGGATCCTAAGTAAAATCATACTGGGGAAAATCAGAGGTTTAAGAACTTTATTGAACCGGTAAAAAACAAACAAACAGGGATATCAAGATTAATCTATCGATAGCTTCTACCAACACAGTGATTGTTGAGCACATTATCTCTGTCGAGTTAGTGAATTTTCTAATCTATTAGACCATATACCTCTTCATTTTGGATTATAATTTAGTATACCAAGGAAAAGAATATTAACATTTCAGCAGAGCAATTTCTTGGTCCAGATGGGAAACCACTTGAGCTTAAAATGGACTGTAATGAATAAGGGGGAAAAAAAGATATAAAACCCTGTGTATTTTATTCAATTCATAACAAAGATTTCCTGATGTGTGTGCCTCTTTTCACTGTTTCCAAGTCTCAGGTTTTGCTTAAAAAATATTTAGCAGAACTCTAGACTTCCATTAATCCATATGCAAATGCACTAGTCACACAGCAGTGGGCATTATTTCTGGAATCTTCTATGTGTACAAAACAGAATGTGCAGAGTGCACTCTTATGTTTCTTTTTTTTTTCTTTTTGGTAATACTGGGGTTCCTGGAAACCCTTCTACCTCCGGCTACACTCCCAGACCTATTTTATATTTTTATTTGGAAACAGGGTCTCTTAAGCCAGCGCGGGTGGCTTCGAACCTGCGCGATCCTCCTGTCTCTGCCTCCCAAGCGCGGGGATTACAAGCATGCGCCGCCATGCCTGGCTTATGTTTCTTAAAGAATAAGGCTTTAATCTTTCAAGGCAGCTGATGCTCTAGCCTGTTTTTCAAGTTCTCCAGCAATGGCGAAATGTTCTTGATCATCTCCCTACTGTATGTTCAGTTTGCCTGGCCATCCAGAATTCTTTCTTTACTAATGAATTAATTAATCAATTACTTTCTGTGGTGCTGGGGATTGAATCCAGGGGCATTTTGCCTTTGAGCTACACTCTAGCACAATTTAATTTTATCTGGTTATCGGGTCTTACAAAGTTGCTGAAGTCTTGCTAAGGTCCTGAGGCTTGGGCTTGAACCTGCGAACCTCCTGTCTGAACTTCCTAAGTATTGGGATTACAGGCATGCAATACCACACCCAGCTTCTTTTTTATTTTAAATGACAATATATTAGATTAAGTTATTTCCTTAAATGTTCCTTAGGTAACTGAAAGCCCAGAAGAATCTATTCTGGGATTTATAAATCATCTGCTTATGTCTATATCTGCTTTTTTCCCAAGTGAACATTAACATCTTTGGGGACGAGTTCCTTTTAGACCTACAGAAATTTGTCAGAATGGTACAGAAGCTTTCAATATGCCCTTCATACGGAATGTATTGGAGTTTTACTAGGACATTTCTTTTCTGTTCTGGAATCTAATCCAGAATTCCAGGTTACATCCAATTTCCTTGCCTTCTGGTCTCTCTCCTTTATTTCTTCTTTCTTTATGTGTTTCCATAGAGTCTGACACCATAGGACACTCCAGATGCATCTTTTTATCATAACTACAAATCTAGAATCAAGCAGTCCTCCAAGGAGTCCTGGTTTCTTTCATTTGAGGATAATAATCACAAGCCAAGATTCAAATACTAGATCTCTCTCACTACTCCTGGGGTGTTATTACTTTTATTCCCCTCTCAGTGACTACAGCTAGCATAATAAATATTATTACTTTTTTTTACACAACTTAAACAAATTCATCTCTTCATATTGATACTTACAATTCGAATCCAAATCACACATCTTATTCTCCTTCATCTTTTCCTCATGTTAACTATTTTCTCAAAAAGTAGTGGTCTGTTCTTCTTATATAACATACTTACCTACATGATAAACCCTAGCTTAAATACTTTGTTATAAAGGTCCTAGGAGATTAAAACATGTGTGTTCTGACAAGTGCAGGGTCCTGTAGCCAACATCCCAGCTTCAAACAGAACAATTCCATCATCCCAAATATCCCTCATGTTCACTGTCTCTGCACTCCTGGCAAAAACCAATCTTATTTCCAACCCTCTAATTTTTCCTATTCTAAACTATCATATAAATGGAATCACATATTATGTAGGCTTCCAAATCTGATTCTTTTCACTTACCAAAATACATTTAAAATTCATCCCTATTCCTGCATAAGGCAATAAGTCTGTTTCTTTTGATTGCTAAGTAGTTTTCCACTGTGCTAATACACCACAGTGAGTTCCTGTTGTTGTTGTTTTTGTTATTTGTTTGTTTTACCATTCAGTAGTTCAGGAAATCTTCATTGTTTCCTAGTAACAGTTCAAAAACTATAAATAAAATTGCTATACACATTCATAGAGACTTTTTGTGTAAATTTGTTTTATTTCCCATGATAGATGTTTAAAAATGGAATTGCTAGAAGTATTCGTGCATTATATAAAACTGTCCATTTTCAAGGTGTCTGTGCTGTTTTGTTTTTCTACTCATGATGTATGTATGAGAATAACGCTTGAGTCCTTGCTAGGCCTTGGTGTCAACACATCCTCTCCCTTTTCTGCATTCTATGAGAGTTTGTGGAATTCTTAGTCCCTATTTTCTTCTTGTCACTATTTGTATGGCTTCCTCTTGTCATATGGCTCCCTCTCGTCATCGTTATATTGTTAATTTGTGTCTCATTCCTATTTTTTTTGTCAATCTGGCTAGTTTCTAAATTTTATTAATCTTTCCAAAAATCAACTCTCAATCTCATTATTTTTAATATTATTCTTCTGTTTTAATTTCACTATTTTTTTCTCTTATGTCCTTCTGCTTGCTTTGAGTTTAGTTTGTTATTTTGTTCAAGCACTGCCAGATGAACAAAAGAAATGATCTAAGACCTTTCTTCTCTGTTTTTCTCTAGGCCCTCCTTTTGCTACAACCCACAAGTTTTGATACATTGAGCTGTCATTTTCGCTTACTTAAATACCTTTAATAAAGCAAACTTTCCTGGAGATTTTCTCTTTAACTCGTGGGTTATTTGCAAGGGTCTTGTTTAAAATACTCTAGGATTTACCTAATATTTTTACTGATTTCTAGTTAAATTATATCATGTCCTAAAGATATACTTCTTAAGGGCTGGGGACATAGCTCAGAGGTAGAGCACTTGCCTAGCATGCACAAAGCCCCAGGTTTGATCTCTTGCACCACACACACACAAATATATTCTTCTTATATTTTCTATTTTTTGGAGGGATGCCTGTTCTATGATTCTCAAAATATCCTACCTTGATAAATGTTCCATTAATAGTAGAATAGAGCCTGCATTTTGCCGTCCTGGGATAGAATGTTCTGTAAGTGTTGCTGAGGTTTGGTTGACTTGTGGTTTTGCCCAGGCCCTTCGGTTCTCCGCTCATCCACTCCCTGCTTGTTCTATTGGTTACTGAGAAGAGAGTGTTGAAGTCATTGACTGTCATGGTAAAGTTCCTGATTTCTCCTTTGTGTTTTGTGTGTTTGAGGCCTAATGTTCTTGACGTTCTGTTGTTCATTGCCTGTGCACTGAAGATCATCTTGCATTACCGGAGAATCGATCCATTCCCATTGTGTAATATTTCTCTTTGTGAAACTATTTCATCCTCTGAAGACCTCATTGCTTCGTGCACTATAGCTACTATCTTTTTCTTTTAGTTGTTGTCTATAGGGTATTCCTTTCTGTATTATTTTTACTTTTTACTTTTTTTTTTTCCAGTACTGGGGATGGAACCCAGGGGCATTCTACCTTTAAGCTACACCTTCAACCTTATTTTTATTATTATCCTTTATTTTGAAACAGGGTCTCACTGAGCTGCAGAGGGCCTCACTAAGTAGCTGAGGCTGTCGGCGAACAGCATTCCTCCTGTCTCAGCCTCCCAAATGCTGGGATTATGAGCATGTGCCACCAAGCCCAGATTATCTTACTTTTTATCTATGTCTTTTTGTGTAAATTAGGTCTCTTGTAGACAAGATATAGTTGAGTATTGCTTTTTCATCCATTTTGACAATTTTTGTCTTTCAGGTTGTTTTTGTTTTGTTTTGGTACTAGTGTTTGAGTCCAGGAACACTATCTCCAAGCTACCCCTCTAGCCTTCTTTGATTTTTATTTTGAAACAGGGTCTCACTAAATTACTTTGGTTCTCACCAAGTTTCTGAGGCTGGCCTTAGATCTGCGGTCCTACTGTCTCAGCCTCCCAAGTACTGGGATGACAAGCATGCACCACGAGGTCCGGTGGATATATTTTTTTCATGTAATTATAATTTTTACATTTGTTTCATCTGTTTCCCTCCCACCCATTTTTTTGGTCTGTGAAACACTTTCTGTGATTCTATTTTACTTTCAGTATTAATTCATCATGTGAATCTCTTTTAAAAATGTTTTAGTGAGCTGGGCATGGTGGCACACACTTGTAATCCCAGTACTTAGGAGGCCTGAGACAGAAAGATCGCACATTCACAGCCAGCCTCAGCCACTTACTGAGGCCCTCTGCAACTTAGTGAGGCCCAGTTTCAAAACAAAGAATAAAAAATAGGGTGGAGGGGGGTATAGCTCAGAGGTAGAATGTCCCTGAGTTCCGTCTTCAGCACCTCAAAAAATGTTTTAGTGGTTTTCCTATGTCTTAAAGTAATTATCTTCAATTAATCAGTCTACTTTCAAATATTATATCTTAAATATAATGTGTGAGTTATTACAATAGGTTTCTATTTCTTCTTTTCTATCCTTTGTGCTTATTGTTTTCATAGAATTATGTTGCACATGCATTAATCAAAATGCTTTGGTAGTCTTTTGCTTAAGACGGTTATCTCTCATAGTAACAAAAATGAAGAAAATGAATTTCATTTTACCTTCATTTCTTTATCTTTTGGCATTCTTTATTTCATCGTTTAGATGCAAGTTTCAGTCTGATATAATTTTTCTTCAACCTAAAAATTTTCCTTTAATACTTTTTTAGAAAGGAGAATGGCTTCCAATAGAGTACATCAAGTTTTACCCAAGAAAATACCTATTTGTCCTTCAATTTTTATAGATAATTTTAGGGTCATAGAATTCAGACTTTGTTTTCTTTTCCCTTTATCACTTTAAATTTGTTACTCTCCTCTCTCCTGACTTAAAGTATGTTGTCATTCTTCTTATTATATATGCTGTTTATTTTTCTTCTTTTGGTCTTCAAAAATTTTTCTTTGCTTTTTATTCTCAACAGTTTGAGTATGAAGTATCTGAAGACTCTTTTCTTCTTCTTCTCTTTGGATATGTGATTTGTTGTTTGTCATTAACTTGGGGGTATTCTCTGCAGCTCTTTCTCCACATGTTTCTTATGCCCATTCTCTTCTCTGGGATCCCAGTTACACATATACTAGAACACTGAACATGTACAATTGTTTTAGGATATTATGGGATTTTGTTCTCCTACTTTTTATTTTTCTATTTAAGTAGTTTCTACTGAGCAGTCTTCGAGTTCACATCTTGTTTTCTTTAATTGTGTTGACTCTAAATATAAGTTAAGAAGAGGCATTCTGTCGGGCATGGTGGTGAACGCTTGTAATCCCGGTGCTTGGGAGACTGAGACAGGAGGATCACGCAGGTTCAAAGTCAGCCTCAGCTGGCTTAAGAGACCCTGTTTTCAAATAAAATATAAAATAGGTCTGGGAGTGTAGCCCGGAGGTAGAAGGCCCCTGGGTTCCATCCCCAGTACCACCAAAAAACAAACAAACAAACAAACAAACAAGAGGCATTCTTCACTACTGTTACTAGTTGATGCTTTGTTTTCAATTTTAGCATTCCATTAGGTTCCTTTTTACAGTTTCATCTGTCTGCTGCACTTATTTACCTTCTTATCTACTTTTTATACTAGAGCTGTTAATCCCTTATTTGTAGTTATTTTTAATTTGATATCAGACATTTCTAATGGATGTGTCATATTAAATCTGATTCTTGGGCATGTGTTCTTTTCTTGTCTTGACATCTGCATCGTGTTTTTGTTGTGGTAGAGAGTTGGTCACCTCATAAAGGGCATTAGAGACTGAAGTGGATTGACTTTATTCCTGAGAATCGGCGTCCCTTTCCTGATTCAAGGCCTTTAATATGTGGGTTTGGGCTAAACTGGACCTGAGGTTTTTTATCGCGAGACATCACACTGTCTCCCTACTTGAAACTCCAGCAGCAGTGTTCAGCTTTTGCAGTGGGAAGCAGGCCTGCACATAGAAAGCCTGCTCTGCCCTCTGCTCTAGGTCTCCATTTTCATGGTATCTCAGTGAGATTTTCCTTTTCCATTTCAGTAGCACTCTACTGTTACTTGCTATTCAGAGCTGGTTTGCTGGATGTTTCAGCAATAATGGAAAAGGAAGGAAACACTCTCTGGTTTTCTGGTTGAACTTTCTCGTGAGGTACCACATGCCTGTTCTCAGTGCTCCTGGACCCCAAACCCACTCAGTTCTGAGCCCAGCATCTGTTCTTGTCCCTCCCCCAGGGGTAAGTTGCTTTATCTAGTCCTTTTCTCCTGCTTCACTGAGTTTTCTGCACCGCCCTAGAGCTGAGGTTGTTTGTTGCTTTCTTCCCCGTGGGATACACTTTGTGTTTCATAACTGAACTAGAGAAGGCTCTTCTGGTGTTTCTTGCCCTGCAGAACCACTCTTCTCTTTGACTTTTATACCACAATGAAAACTTTGTTCAGGCTTTTCTGATATTTTCTGGGAGCATCCTGTGGGCTCATGGGGAAAGATTCTGCATAAAGTTATGGCCTCCACCAAATTGTGAGTTTCACAGGGGCCACAGGCAGCCTTTGTCAGATGTCTGGTTGTCTCCACATCTGGCACTCATGTGCAAGGACTTTTCTTTCTTCAAATTGTCTGCTTGCAGCCTCAGCTCTCTGATGGGTTCAAAAGAGTTATGAAATTGTAAATTTAATCTGACTCATAATCATTGTAAAGTTAGGAGTGATGCTGTTCTAGCATATTACCTCCAAGAACACAACGGCTCTTTTTTATTAAATAATCACCCATTAATTCATTCTTCTAATTGATTTTTACAACTAAAAAAAAAATTTCCATTGACTTTAAAATTAAAAAGTACATGTTGAGATTTGACAAAAAAATAAAAAAGGAAGGGAAACCAGTTTCAGATGCTTAAACTCAGTAATTCTGCACATGTGGGGGGAAAAGGAATCATTTTAATTTGGCCTGTTCAGGGCTGAACCATCATTGAAATATAAAACAGAATTGGAGGAATTCTTTCAATGGTGGAACTAAGGCTAAGAATGAGATAAGGATGGTATTGGAACCAAAACGAGAGGATGTTTATCTGTCCCATAAGGCTGAAACTGAATTTTGAATGCCTTCTTAAGATCTACCATTTTGTCATTAGTAACATGGCAGGGTAAGAAATCGTATTATTCCCAAATATCTTCTCTTTTCTCTTTAGGGGAGCCAACATTTGCCAGAAGGCACATTCATTCATTTATTTATTTTTCTTTTTGAAGAACATTTGTTTTTTATCTAATGGCACGCACTATATTTAGCATTGGGAATATATGCTGAATATGACTTCCTAAAGCACTTTAGAGAATAGAATACAGAGGAACATACACATAAAGTTATATGTAAGTAATATGAAAAAGTTGTACACAAGTTTCAATGTGGCCAAAGAGTGACATAACGGCTAAGAAAACGGATACTGGAATTAGACTCAATTGGTTTTACTTTGGGATCTGTCAGTTACTAATTATACAACTTTAACTAAACTCTTCAAAGTTCCTTCTGAGCCTTCTTCTTAAAAATGAGCATAATAATGATATGTCCTTCTAGAGATTAGGATTGTGAAAATATAGCGCGTTAACATTAGGTTGACCTATAAGAAAAAATCAACAACCATCCCTTTATGACTGTGTTAGTTAGCTTTCCATTGCTCTAACAAGGTACCTGGAGTTACTAAATTATGAAGAGAAAATGTACATTTTGGCTCATGGTTTTGGCAAGTTCACTCTGATGTTGGTGTTGGGCTTCTGGTGGGTTTGATGAATGACAATGGGGGGAAGCACATGTTGGAACAAATTTCTGACCTTGTAGCCAGGAAAGAAAAGACAGGGAAAAAAAGGGTCAAGCCACAAATCCCTTCAAGGATATATCCACAAAGATCCAAGTGCATCCTTACAGTCCCTATCTCTTAAAGGATTTACCACCTCTTGGTAGCATCAGCCTGGGAGCCAAGATTTTAACACATGGGCCTTTGGAAAGCATTCAGCATCCAGAACTACAAAAATGGTAATTTCATATGATTCAACTGCCTGTATTGTAAGTGCTCAGCATTGTGCTGATAGGTGGTACAGTAGGTTAGATTGTGTCTCCTCTTCCAAATATGTCCAAATCCTTACCTCCAGTACCTGCGGGTGAGACCTTATTTGGAAACAGGATCTTTGAAGCTATGATCAAGTTAAGATAGTTATTCTGAATGTGGAAAGTCCCTAAAAACAATCATATGTATAAAAAAAATAGAAGAGGGAGATTTGGATGTAAATACACAGAATAGGCACAGAAAGGGAAAAGTCAAGTGGAAATGGAAACATAAATTGAGGTGATATGTCCACAAGCTAGGGATGGTAAGAATTGCCAGAAACTACTAGGAAGAAGCAGAAAAGGAGTCTTCTCTAGAGTCTTTAGAAGGAACACAGCCTTGTGGAGATCTAGATACTTGAATTCTTACCTCTGTAACTATGCAAGACAAAAATGTTTGCTACTTAAGCAATCAATTTTGTGGTCATGTGTTATGGCAGCCCTAAAAACTTAAACTGGTAGTAAGTGCTCGATATATTTCAGGTATAGGTTATCTAAAAGTACAGAGGGGAAGAAATTCCTTTTGTTGGAGAAAAAGCTGCTAAGGAAGGACTTAAGCAGTCAGAAAGAGGAAAGGGCATTCCAAATGAGGAAGTGTAATAAGTAAGTATATCAAGAAATAAACTTTTACTCACACAAATTTGTTTGGAATGTGTGTGAAGAAGAGAAAAAAGTGATCCCAGGCATGAATGATGTGAGATGGGCTTCTTATATTCCACAAATATAGTTTCTCTGCAATTAGCAATAAAGTTTCAGAGCAACTTTTCAAATTTTATAAAAGTTATATGATCTAACTAATATTTTCTAAATATAACTTTGGCATCAATATATGTATTAGATAGGGAACAAGTAGAGTTGAGAACATTATTGTAGTGGTCCAGGTTCAGGAACTTGAAGTCCCAGAAGAAAAACAGGAAAAGAAGGAAAAGATAGGAGAACTATTTCAGGTATAAAATTTATATAGTTACAGACTATTTCAAGTGATTTAGAGGAATAAAACTATAAATATTTCCAAGTTTCTGGCTTGGGCTATGTAAGGATTGAAGCAGCATATATCACACACAAAAAATGGAATGTAAGGAGAATTTTTTTTAGTAAAAATTAGAGAAAAGCTAAAGTCAAGTAAATTTCCAAGTGGAAATGTCTATAGCATTTGTGAATATGGATCTGGATATTTGAAAAGGGGTCTTCATTAGCATTACACACTTTATAATTACTTTAAATATATGTATGTATATATATACATTATAATCTCACATTATACTTCAGAGTGACTAGATTTTGGATAGAAGAAAACAAAACAAAGAAGACAGATAAAGATGAATCTGTCATGAAAACTGAAAAGTAGAGATACAATATTATAGTCCAAGGATGGGGTGATATCGGAATGGTAAAATCCAAAGGAGAAATTTCAAGGAAATTATATGCAATTTTAAGAGAGGTTCTATCAGTCAGGATGAAATAACTTATGATATGATAACAAACAATTCCAAATTTTTAATGGCTTAACAGAAAGGAGATGAATCTTCTTCATGTACAAAACAGTTCAGTAGGAGCATACAGATACTCATGGTCAGACATAAGCCAGGCTCCATCTTGACATGCACTTTTTTTTATTGGTGCACTGTATTCATACATCATAATGGTATAAGGAAAATACTTTTGTAGACATACATGCGCACATCGCCCAGTTAGCCCCTACCCGATCCCTACCCCGTTCCCTCCCCATCCCTCCTTCCCATGCTTGGCTTAGTGGTTGACATCTAGTTTTATATGGTTTGAAATCAGAAAATATACATCTTCTAGCTTTGTTCTTCTTCGAGATTGTTTTGGGTATCTAGAGTCCATATTCCATATCAGGATAGATTTTTTCTGAAAAATAAATAAATAAATAAATAAATAAATAAATAAATAAATAAATGTATGATAGTTTGACATGCACTTTGATGATCACTGAAGCCAAAAAGGGAATGGGCAGTGCCTCTTGTAAGCATGATTTGAAGAGCCCTGATTTTTACAGCTTCTGTATGCAGTGTTATGTTGTTTCCATTCACTGGCCAAGTCACATCTCAATGGTTACTTTTGGAATCGCCAAATTTATAAAGAGAATTAAAAAAGGCAATTTTATCATGCACCTAGAAGAAAAAAAAAATTCTGGAAAAGTACCAAAGAGGAAATCTTGAAGCCAGAATAAAAAAAAAAAAAAAAAAAGATTTGGAAGATGAATTCCTCTAAGAAATATGAGGACTTGGAGATGAGATACAAGTAAATAAATTTCTGGATGAGACTGACAGGTGTAATGGATGGCATTCGTTTTTAATGGACAAAAGCAACATGTTTGTGTGACTTTTTCCCAGGCATTTTCAGGGGATGGACACTGGTTTGTAACTGAGCCAGAATAAGGTCACTCAGTGAAGGAAGTAGAGGTGACAGGAGTGACTACAAGTTCTAATTTGGTTCAAGCATGCTACGATGAGAAACGTAGACATACGGGACAAATACAATTGAGATACAGGGAAAGGTCAGAGAACTGAGATCACAAGAATGTTGATTGCAGGCTAAGTGTTTGCAAAGGATCAAGAGAAGTAAAAAGCTTTCTGTAGTTTCTTTAGTTTGAGAGCAGTCTGGGAAGAGTTCTGCCAAAGGCAAATGAAGAAGAAATCTGAATTAAAATGAAATGAGCAGAGCGCTATGTAGCTAGTTTGAGAAGCTCTCTCCTTCTTACACCTTGAATTTAGGTTCCTTTTGGAGTTGTGTGGCCCATTGCACCATTAGATGTTAATGAAAACCAGTGGATTTCAATCAGTAGAGTTCAGGCACTGGAACAAAAAAGAACTGAGTTTAAATCCTGTTCTACAGCCGGGCGTGGTGGCGCACGCTTGTAATCTCCGCGCTTGGGAGGCGGAGACAGGAGGATCGCGCAGGTTCGAAGCCAGCCGTGCTGGCGTAAGAGACCCTGTTTCAAAAATATAAAATAGGTCTGGGAGTGTAGCCCAGAGGTAGAAGGGCTTCCAGGAACCCCAGAACCACCAAAAATAATAATAATAATAATAATAATAATAATAATAATAAAATAAAAAAATAAATCCTGTTCTACCATTTGTACTGAATTATCTTGCATATGTTATTTTACCTCTCCGACCTTAGTTTCTTCACATATCAATCATAGTTTGTTCAACAAATATGTATTAATTATCTGCTTAGTAGCATGTATTTAAAGAATCCCTACCATGCCACTTAGACTGAATGGCGGCAGTAAGTCTGAAAAGCTAACTACTTTGACTTTTATCATTGAAGACCCGGATGGAAAGTTGAACACTCAGAATCTTATCATATCCAGTGTAGCAAAGATTTTTTAATTATTACTTACAAAATACCTTAATTTTAGAGCAGCAATGACTTTCACACTCAAAAGCTGAATCCTGATTGACCTTAACTGATGTTGTCAAATTTTCTTCTCTTTGCCAGTGAGTAATTTCTGATAAACATGTGTGTGAAGTGGCACAGGCCAATTAGATGTTACAAGTGCCAGCTAGAGAGTCTCTAGAAAAAAATTATTCTCAATTAAAGAAAATCCAAGGGGGCTGAAGGTGTAGTCCAGTGGTAGAGTGCTTGTTTGACTTTCACAAAGCCCTGGCACTGTCGTGAATTGGTGGGGGCAATGGTGATTATGATTCCTTTTTCCTTCTATCTCTTTGGTTTTGATTGAAGTCTATCACGTGGAACATGATGTTAGAGTTGTATCAGCTCTCTCACAACCATTGCAAAAACCAACCAAACAAAAAATGTACCTATGGACATTTCCAGCATTATCAAGTGGTTGTACTAAACATGTACACCCAGATTTTATAGAACATAAAATAACTGCCTTTGACACTGAAGCAAATCCAAGTTAAGTGTTCTGATACTATCAGACTGGCACATGTGAAACAATTTGTGCAGTAGTTAATAACACTTTTCTCTGTTTTATTTTCCAGCATAATACATTTTATTTAGCTATTTCTTAACTTGTCTTCTGTGTTGTATGTTTCTAGATAAATTGTAAGCATTCTTTAAGCATTGATTTCTTGCTTTTCTACAGCAAAAGCAGTTTCTCAGTGAGGAATATCTTCTATCTCATAAGATAATCATTCCTCTACCCAGATCTGTAATCCCAGAACATCAAAATCATTCTCAAACACTTGCTTTTCTTGATCCACACCTTCCATCTGTGAGACCTTTCATCTCTATCTTATAGTGTCTCAAAAATTTTCACTATCACAGCCCAAACCACCACCATCTCTTCCCTTGGTGATGTCAATGTAGTCCTCATGGTGGTTAGGTCTCTACTATTTTGGCCCCAATTTTTCTCATCAAGGCATTCAGAATGATCTTTTGAAATTGTAAAATAAATCATATGCCCTCCTTCTCACTCCCAAAATATCTTCTATTGTCCTTAAAATCAAATGCAAACTCCTTGCCTCTGGCACCAGGCTCTGACTCCCCTCATTACCCACATTCCCATCCTTCAGCCTCTTTATGTTCTTCAAAAGGACAGAGGCTTTTCCTGTCACAACGAGTTGGAGCTTGCTCTATCTTCCGCCTGAACCAGTATTCTCCATGGCCCCTGAATGGCTATGTACTATCTCCTCTTTATAGAGATCTCAAGTATCACCTTTTTAGAAAGACGTTCCTAGATCTGCTGTGTATAATATGAATTCCTGTATTTCTTTCTTCCTACACAGTGGACTTAACTTCTTTTATATTATCTGATAACTAACCTAATAGCAGTTTGTTTTCTTTTTTAATTTGTCATTGTTGCCCAATTATTTCTCATGGAATTGGGTCTAGGACTCCCCAAAAATCATGAGTACCAAACTCTATGAACATCCAAGTCCCTTATATAAAATGCATAGTATTTACATATAAACTAAATCCTCAGGTATACTTTAAAGCAACTCTAGACTACTTATAACACCTAATGCAACAAAAATGCTATGCAAATAATTGTTATTCTTTATTGCTTAAGTAATAATGACAAGAAAAAGAAGTCTATGCCTATATACAGGACAGATACACATTTTTCAAATATTTTGGATCCATAATTGGTTGAATTCATGAATACAGAACCTGTGTATATGGAGAGAGATCTGTAATTCCATTTCATCTAAGGAAGGTATAAAGTCTATGGGATCAGAGACTTTTTATGTCTGGTCCATAATACTGTATCTCAGCTTTCAAAACATTCCACAGTGCATAATAACTGCTTGCTAAATATTAGTTAAGTGAATGAAATTTGTGTTGTCTTTCTCCTTATCTCTTCCAATATTCAACATAGGCTTACATACTATGACCAGTCAATAAATGTTTATTTGTTCAAGACATATTTATTGAGCATCTTTTATATGCAACACTCTGCAGAAAGCACTGAGGATATACCCTTGACGGAAAAAGAATGGAGATCCCGTCTTGCATCCAGCTGTGTTGTGAAATATTCAGGCAAATTCTTTTTACCCACTGCTAGCTGAGGGGCTTGGACTTTTGCTGATTTCCAAGGTGTGAATACAGTTCAAACCCAGAAAAGCCTGAATTTTCATGCTTAAAAATGCATGTGCTTCCTTTTTGTTCAATGTCAAATGAATCATTACATTTTCAACACTTGATGATCCTTATTATCGTGATATATTCTGCAATTAACAAAAATATTTAGACAACATTCATTTGTACAATCATAATATAAAGTATTCTCTGTTTTAAAATGAAATATTGCCTAAGGCTAGTTCTTACCAGGAGTTCTGTGCTTTCACATTACACATGCATTAATAGTTTGTCTGAACTCGGCAACAATTTTTAATCCTTGGCAATGCAAGTGTTTCTCTTACATTCATGAATCTCAATGATCTTTTCTGGTTGCTGATCCCAAGCCCACAGTCTCTCATGTCTTTTTAACAGTGTTTTTTTTTTTGTTTTTTTGTTGCAATTCTTGTTAACTCCTTACTTCCAAGAGAGTTGGTTTCCCAAATAATTGCTTTCCTCCTATAAAGATCATTTTTCGTAGAGAAAAGCAGAAACTGGATGTGGACTCAGAAACAGCTCTTACTGGCATTAAAACAACCCAGAGGTTGAAATGTGACCATCCAGAATGGAATAGAATTTAAATAACACACACAACTAGGAAATAATCCTATTGTATTATTGTTACTCCTCAGAATCCATATTATCTCTAGTTTTGTATACAGAAAAAAGGCTGCCTACACCTATAAAAATTACTAGCTATAAGTTCATTCAGGTTTTGGAAGAGTCAGAACAATTTATCTTGAAGAGATATTCATGTTCTGCATATGTAAATTAAATAAGCATTATTAGCTATAACACAGGGAGCAAAAGACAGCTTATTTATTGAGGTGATAATTAATGAATAAAAGGTAAAAGTATAATGTGAAAAAAATCATCACAGCTCTCCAAGAAAGAATCAGAGCAGATAATGAAGCACTAGTTCTTGCAAAGATTTGCAAATAATGGGAGACAAAGTTGGAAAGGCCCTAGACTTAGGAAAAATATACAGCAGTTTCAAAGGCAAGAGAAGACCATGTAGATGGCAATGAAAAGCTCTTTGGATGAGAGGAAGAGTCTACTTAGAGTCTGACTAACCAATGTCAAAGATTAGGTAACTGAGTTTGAGAAGACTATTGATGATATAGAAGTTAGCCAGGTCTAAGAATAAAATGTATCTTCTGGACAAGGGCCAGAGGAGAAGCCTGGGGTCCATCTTGGTCTAGACAAAACAAGGCTAGGTCAGTCAAACCACAGCTGGCTCACAGAACTATGAACATGAAATATTTGCTGTAAACTGCTAAAATTTTGAAATTGTTGTATGAATAACTTGTCCTCTTCAACATTTTTAACACTTCTACCTACAGAATCTTCTGTTTCTTATAGTGTTCCCATGATATTTTAAATTCCTATCAATTATAGTACCTCTAAACTGATATACTTTCTTATTCAAACATCCCTCCCTTCTAAAACACTATGAAACTTCATCATAAGGACTGTCTTACTGGTACTTTTATTTCATCTGGCCTCTAGCTAAAAGTAAACAATGGAGTGTTTGGAATAGAGTTTTCTACAAGGGACTATTAAAAAGTAAATCAAACATATTTATAAAGCAAATCCAGTTTCAGATGTTTTAGCCCCCACAGCCTACCTATCACATATTGCTTTATTTGGCTTTTCAAATACTAATATTAAGGACAGAAAATAAAAAAACAACAAGGTGCTATGGAATAAATGTTTATGCCCCCCTCCAATTCATATGTTGAAATCTAACCCTCATGAAGTGGGACCAGTGCCCAAATGGGATGAGTATCTGTACAAAATGGGCCACAGGGAGATCTCCTGATCTTTTTTTACCATGTGAGGGTACAGGGACTCAGTAGTCCATATCCCAGAAGAGGGCCCTTTCCTGAACCCAGCTATATGAACCTCCTAATCTCAGACTTTTCAGCTTCCGGAGCAGTGAGAAATGAATTTCTACTGCTTATTAGCCACTCAATCTACGACACATTGTTATTGCAGCCAGAACTTACTAAGACACAAAGAAAAGGAGTTAATCTATGTGGTATCAGAAAAAAATAATATTTTTATTGCATTCACAAAGTTAATGAAAGTTAATTTTTTTTTTTTTTTTGGTGGTACTGGGTTCCTGGAAACCCTTCTGTTTCTGGGCTACACTCCCAGACCTATTTTATATTTTTTATTTGGAAACAGGGTCTCTTAAGCCAGCGAGGCCAGCTTCGAACCTGCGCAATCCTCCTGTCTCCGCCTCCCAAGCACGGGGATTACAAACGTGCGCCACCACGCCTGGCTGAAAGTTAAATTTTAATGCTAAGTCAATCCTAACATGTTCTCATTTATTGCAGCCTTTTACAAAGCTAAAATTTACTCTATTCTAGCTCTATAGTTGCATAACATACTTTTATGTTGCTGAATAATTTGTATTTAGATATTAGCTTTTGCTCATATGAACTATTTTTGAAGAGATAAAAAGCTGTGATGAAACTAGTTCCCAATTCAAAAGCTTAAATTACCCACATGACTGAGTAGCTATGGCTATAAATATGTGTTAGGGTGAAGATGTTGAATTTGTACCATTTAGGATACCATTTTTTATATTGAGTTCTAAATGTATGTTAAAAATTATAATAGGATTGTATTTATAACAAAGTCAATATAGTGAAAGTCACAAAACTCTTTAGTCCGAAATTGGTAAGGAGAACGATTTTCAGTTTTGAACTCAAGTCCATTAGACTATCAGATATGAATCCTATAAGAAGAGAATTCATCTTTCTTAGAAAGAGAAAAAAGACAATGAACTAATCAGACCTAGTGGGTCAGGAAAAGTAAATTTCCATGAGATAATCTTGGTCATAGAGTATCCACCTGTGAGAGGTATGGAAGCATCTACAGTATTTCTGCATGGGAATGACTTCTGGGGAGAGTATCCTTGAGAAAGTTCGGAACACAATTCAGGTAAAATGAAAGTGGGAAATCACTGGAAATGAGGTCAAAGAGTTGAATTTATGATGAACAGGAAATTTATATTTATTTATTTATTTATTTATTTATTTATTTATTTATTTGTTCTTTTTGGGTCTGGGGATGGAACCCAGAGGCATTTGACCTCTGAGCTACACCCCCTGCCCTATATTTTATTCTTTATTTTGAGACAGGGTCTCACTAAGTTGCGGAGTGCCTAAGTAGCTGAGGTTGTCCGAGATCTGCGATCCTCCGGTCTCAGCCTCCTGAATGCTGGGATTACAAGTGTGCGCCACCATACCTGGCTGAACAGGGAATTTATTAAGCTGGAAATAGTACAATGAAATTTATTCCTACTTGGCTATTCTCTTACTTTGATATTCAATTCAAAACTGAAATACTGACCCTGTGAGTCTCAGGATAAGGCTTAATCTCTGTAACTTGGACCTACAGGTAGTCTAGAATCTGGATCTTATTAACTCCTCTAACTAGAGTTGTTTGGACTATGAATTGGAATCCTTGCTCTATCAATAGGTAGCTGTGAGCCTATAAAACAAGGATAATAGCACCTCTTACTTGAACTGTTTTCTGCGATTAAATAAATAAATGCACGAAACTATCTGTACTCAGAGCATGATTAGTACATGCAACAAGCTCCAAATGTTGCATGTCTGCGTGTGCTGCCTTCTCAACCTCTGAACCCAACATCCAGTCTCCAGGATAGTATGTTTCACTTCCCAGAGTAGATGTTGCTCTTTTCTGAGAAGGATTTAGGGGCCCTCCAAAACACAGTGAGGTGATTTCCATGTCCTTCCACAATACCATGGTCATTCACATATGTTATGCTACACTTTAATCATGTCTTCACCTCTGTGTATCTGTAAATGAACTTCTGATCATAATCTAATACAAGGAATGCCATTGAAAATGTTTTAATAGAGAAATGGCATGATCCTAAGATGGTAAAAGAATCACTCTGGATCCTGTGTTAAAAAGAGATTTCATGGGAGCAAATTCTTTAACTCTGCTCATTGTGTTAAAAAGCTATTGCAGAGGTCTAAGTAAGAGATGATGAAGATACGGACCAGGGTATTAGCAGTGTAATTGTGAGATATGTTTGAACTTTGGATATATTTTGAAAGTAAAGTGACAGAAATTTGATTGGATGTGGCATGCAAAGGAAATAGAAGAGTCAAAAGTGATTTCAAATGTTTACTCGAAAAGCCCAGAAGTTGCTATCTACTGAGAAATATAAGACTGTGGTGGGATAATTTTAGGGGAAAAATATCTCAATACTTATGTTTTGGATTGTTGAGTTGGAGACATTTAATAGGTATCTAAGTAGAGATGACTGGTAGAGACTATTGGATATATAAGATTAAATTTCCAGAGAACATTAGCTGGAAGATACAAAGTTTGGAGTTATTACCTTCTTAATAAACTTTATTTATTTATTTATTTATTTATTTATTTATTTATTTATTTATTTTGATAGTACTGGGGTTCCTGGAAGCCCTTCTACCTCCGGGCTACACTCCCAGACCTATTTTATACATTTTTTATTTTTTGAAACAGGGTCTCTTAAGCCAGCATGGCTGGCTTTGAACCAGCGCGATCCTCCTGTCTCCACCTCCCAAGCACGGGGATTACAAGCATGCACCACCACGCCCAGCTTAATAAACTTTAAAACTGTAAGATCAGATGAAGATATCAGGGAATGAGTGTAGGAGAGATGAGGACCAATATTCATGCCTTGTAGATCTCCAATATTTAAGTACCCCGGGGAGCCAGATGATGGATGATCTAGGAAATGCATTTGTAATGAAGCAACCAACATGGGGGAAGATAACTAAGATATATGGTGAGGGAAGTATTTTGAGGAAGGCCTACTTTTATTTCCTTTTGAAGGTGGGAGGAACAGCATGTTTGCATTCTGATGGGAATGACCTGGTGACGAGCAAAGATTAACGATGCCAAAAAAGAAGGTGAGAACAATGGCTGCTCTTCTTCCCTTGGGTCAGCAGTAGGTGATGAGATCTGGCACACAGGTCCACAGACTGGATGCAGGTAGAATGATGGATACTTCACCTCTGATGATACGTGGGAAGGTCAAATCTGGGGTGTGTGGCGGCTAGGTAGAAATATGTGGTGGAGAATTCGTGGAAGAATTTTTTCAGTTTCTTAGTGGAATAAGAGTCAGGGCCATCATCTAAGCCTCTGTTTCCCAAATAAGGAAAGCTAAAATGTCAAAGCACATTTCTATGATCCCATCGATGTGTAGTAATTACAGGAGCATACACTTGAAAAGATTCAAGAGTTGATAATCATCTCTGCTTATATAGTTACTGAGAGAGACTATAGCATATTTCCTTTTCTTTCTTTCTTTCTTTCTTTCTTTCTTTCTTTCTTTCTTTCTTTCTTTCTTTCTTTCT
The DNA here is from genome assembly GCF_963383645.1 of Muscardinus avellanarius. NCBI lineage: Eukaryota > Metazoa > Chordata > Mammalia > Rodentia > Gliridae > Muscardinus > Muscardinus avellanarius. The sequence continues at coordinate 25,414,746 of NC_137789.1, read as the reverse complement.
TTCTTTCTTTCTTTCTTTCCTTCTTGTAGTACTGGGTTTCCTGGAAGCCCTTCTACCTCTGGGCTACACTTTCAGACCTATTTTATATTTTTATTTCAAAACAGAGTCTCTTAAGCCAGCGAGGCTGGCTTCAAACCAGCGCGATCCTCCTGTCTCCACCTTCCAAGCGCAGGGATTACAAGTGTGCGCCACCATACCCGGCTACAGCACATTTATTTCTATTATCATGGTTTCAGAAAATGAAGCAGGACCTAAGTTTTATTAACTTTTCCTGGCGTGACATCCCCAGAGTTCCTGGCACATTTGTGAGTTCTATAAGAACAAGCACAGAAACTGTCTTGGAGATTGACACTGCCCATCTGCTTTAAAATAGTTGCTGTTGTAAAATGCCATATTTTCTCCTAACGTTCTCTTACACTGAAGTGAATGAAAACATTGATGTTATTAAGAAATGATCTCTTAAAATATTCACCTAGGTAGGATCATGAGCTTTCTTTAAACAAAATGAATTTAATGGTAGAAAATTGGTTAGTTCAAGTTTTTTCCCCTAATGTAATACTGTCATACTTAGCTAATGATGGATACCTATTTTCCCTTAATAATTACTCTAACATTAAATTGTAGTAGCACATGACAATAAAAAAGAACACAATTTTGGTTTTGTGTTTCAGATGTGCTTTGTATTCCACAGTGTTGGTTTTCTAGACAGAGGATTCAGTTAGGGAGTGAAGCAACTAGATAAGGGCCTTCCAAAAACTATGAAGCAGGTATAATTTGGGGGTGGAGAGAAGGTTGTTTTAAAATGTACTGAGTTCTTGTTTTTGTTGTGGTTTGAAATTTGATATTCAGTGTTTTAATCTTTTGGGTAAGAGTCTCACAACTTCTATGCAGATAAGCTGCCTGCATTTCAATTTAAAGTAATAGTGTGAGCAGTATCACCCCATTACTTCCAGCTCCAATAGGCTCATAGTGTCCACGGTAATGCTACAAAGAAATCATGAAAAGAACAAAGGCTTCTAATTTGTATAATGGGCTTGAGTAAGATGGTGGCTTTTGCCTCAGGGATGAACATGCTAACGTATTTAAAAAAATGTTAGAAGCCAGAAACATCTGGTATGTAAACCTTACACACCACCCTCAAGAAAATATAATGGAGAGAAGCAGAATCCCTTTAATCCTACAGAAAGCATCTTATCGATATGTGGTTACAAGGAAAACTCATTCATGATCCATATTTTCTGTTTCTATGGGGCATAGATTTCTGTGTCACTGAGACTGACTGTCTTTTTATGTGAATGTAAGAAAACAGTAAAGATGAAAGTCCTACTCTTTTGAAACCAATTTGTGGTAATTCTATAAATGATATCATTTAAATGTGCTCAGATTAAATGCAACAACGAGATATGTGGAAAGAGCTAAGTAGATCAAATGTTTGCAGTTGGGTGTAACAGTATATACAGATTTGCACAATTTAATCTACCAAAGTATTTTATACTTGTTGGATAGAGTGTTACTTTAAAGCTTAATACTGAATGGTGTATTCTGGTAGAAGAATAAAAATAAATGGATTAGGTGACTGTCTATATTATAAATTGATCTCATTTTGTATTTTTTTATGAATACCACTCAACTCTTCATTCAATTTCCCTTTTCTTTTTATAAGCAAAAAGCATATTTTCTACCAGGCATGGTGGTTTGTGCCTGTAATTACAGTAATTGAGAGGCTAAGACAGGAGGATCACAGGTTTGAGGACAGCCTCAGAAGGAGTGAAACTCTCAGCAACCAAAAGAGACCCGGTTTCAAAATGAATTATAATAATAGGCTGAAGGTTTAGCTCAGAGACAGAGTGGCCCTGGGCTCAATTCCCAGTACCGCACATGCACACAATTAAAGTATGTTTTCCTTTTTGATTTTGATATTGGAGTGTGTAAGTTCTAAGGGTTTTTTCCAGGTAAGATAATTTCATCCACTACTTAAAACATGCAAGTGTATCTGCATATAGCAAAAGAAAAAGAGACCTACTAGAAAGCTTTGAGTAGATACATATTTTTTTCATTAACTGTCATACTAACAAGATATGTTTCTAGGTATTTTCTTGGTTTGATAAATTCAGTAGACCTGACTGAAATACTTTGCACACCACATCAAAATAAGTTGTACATCTATGAACACATAGATAAATATATAAATGTTCTTTTCACCCTGTACTCTTCAATCATTTACTTAAAATGTATTCCTTTAGACATGCCTGTCTAAACCCAGTACTGTCCCTGAAAAGCTTTGGGAAACAGCATTTGTGTCCTTTAGAAATAAGCAGTCTTGTAAGTCTCTTGTAGGTATTTGCATAAGATGCCATCCCTCCTACAACAAGGAAAACCTAGACAGAATAAAATCTGATGATCTTCCTTGGCCTCGAAAGAAAACTGAGGTTACAGCGCCAATTGCCACCTCCAAATCTGGGCTGAGTTTCCCCCTGGGAATCGCAGATGAGTTGAGCTTACATTGAGCAGAGCTGCTTAAACCATAAACTGGTAGAAACACTTAAGTTGTAATTTTGATGAACTGCAAGAGGTTGAGTGCAGACAAGCATAAGGACGAGAAACTCCTGGGGCTGCAGGACTTTCTTTTGGAGGAGGGAGTGGCCATGTTCATGAGACTCTGCCAGGGAGAGGAGAAATGTAGTCATTGCGAGGTACAGCAGGAGCCTTCTCCATAACAGAGGTCTGTTTTCGAGTGAAGAAAATATCACCAGAAGAGTATTCTGCTGGGATTAGAGATAGTCTATCCACTCTAGCTTCCTCCATCCTTCCTGTTCCCTCTAAGATGGAAGAGTGGCATAAACATAGTCAAAAGAAGCTAGTTGTTTACGAAAATAGACTGGTAATGCTATAACCAAAAAAGAAAAGAGCAGCAGGTAGAGTTATCCACTGGAGAAACCACTGTGAAATTCACAGGCTGCAGATACAGGCCCACCCAAAGACTAGATTTAACAGTACAGTTATAGAATTTTGTCCCTCAATCAGACTTTACCACCACAAAACAAACAGACAGTTAGTAGAATTACAATGAATTAAAGCTGAAAGAGTTTTGACGAGTTCTTTATGTAGAGGAGTAGTTAAGGATACTTACAACCAAAAGACACAAAAATAAGGACCCTAAAGGATCTAGTAGACATCATCACAGCAAATGTTAAACAAAGCCAAACTCCTAAGCAGGTTAATATAAATCATCACAGTAGAGTATCTCTGTGCGTTCATTTTTTAACAAAAATAAATTATTAGGCATTCCAGAAGGTAAGGGAAAAAAGAAAACAGTCTGAAGAAACAATATATTAGATTCAGATATAATCCAGAGGTTGGAATTATTGGAAAGAGAAAATAAAATGATTAATATGTAAAGGGTTTGAATGTAAAAAGTAAACAAGGTACGAGAAACATGGATAATGTATAATCAACAGAAATTTGTAGAAGTAAAAACAAACAAATAATGGAATAGAAATGGAGAAATACCTTTAACTGCCATTAAAGCCAGGATACAGCTGAGGAGAGAATCAGCAATCATGAAGACAGGAAACAGAAATTCCCAAGTTGAAATGCAGAGAGAAAAAATAATAAGAAAGAAACCATAGCAAAAGTTATGGGACCATGTCAGAGGTGTAACTTATGGATCATAGGAATATCAGCAGGAGAAGGAAGAGATGAAGCGAAAAAAATTTTATACAATAATGGCTGAATAACTTTCTAAAAATGAATGAAGGTTACCAAATAACAAGAGAGAGAATATCAAGCAAGATAAGCACCAAAAACAGCCACACAAAGGCATATAGTGTTCAAGTGGCATAAAACCAAAGACAAAAAATATATATATTTTAAAAAGCCAGAGTAATGAAGACATTCTTGGGCAGGAAAACTGAGAGATTTCATTTTCTCGGTCTGTCCTGAAACATATTAAAAGAAGTTTTTCAGGGACAAGGAAAATGATCTATGTTAGAAACTTTGATCTATATAAAAAGTGTCAAATAAGAAATAAAGTTAAAATAGAGTATTTTTCTTATTCTTAATTGATCTAAAATATAACTTCATTTAATTATTAGTAATATGTTGCATGATTATAGCATACTGGTGAGAGAAATTAATGGCAGACATGTTATTAGGGACAGAAGGAGGAATCAGGAATATACTGGTATAAGTTTCCTATAGTAGAATAAAGCAGTATGTCATTTTAAGATGGATTTAGAGTAATTAAAGTGAATATTGTAAGAATGAGGGTAGCAAGTAACTTCTTTAAAAGAGAAGCATAATTGACATGCTGAAAGGGGATAAATATAATCATATAAAATTCTTGATTAAAACAAGAAAATCGGGACAATATGCAATAAATAGAAAACAGTTATAAACATGATATCTATTGAACCAATTATATCAATAATCACTTCAAATGTTAATGGGATACATATGTTAATTAAGTGGCAGTTATTCTCAGAATGAATAAAAAAAGTCCCAGTGTATATTGTCTAAAAGAAACTCACTTTTAATATAAAGACACAAATAGATGAAAAATGGAGAGATATATGAAACCTGGTGTAGCTCTATCAATTTCAGACAAAGAGATCAGAAGAAGGAAGATTGCCAGAGATAAAGATGGGCCTAACATAATAAGGGGGTAAATTCTCCAAGAAAACAGAGCAATACTAAATGTGTACACACCTAGCAAAGAGTGTCAAAATACATAAGGCGAAACTATATAGAGCTGAAGGAAGACATAAACACACCCACTAGTGTAGTTGGGAACATCAATATTCTTTCTGCAGTAGTTGGTAAGTTAAGCAGGTAAAAAATTTGTAGGGGTATAGATTATTTGAAGAGCCCTATCAACCAACTTGATCTAATTGACATTTATAAAATACTTTTCAAAATCAACAGAACATACTTTCTTCTTATGCTTACATAGAACATTAAGCAAGCCGGGAGTGGTGATGCATGGCTATGATTCCAGTACTTGGGAGGCGGAGACAGGACGATTGCAGGTTCAAGGACAGCCTCAGCAAGTAGTGAGACTCTCATCAACCTAGGGATACCCTGTTTGCATAAACACACACACACACACACACTCAAATTACCAAAATCAGAAATATGAGAGGGAGCATAACTGCTCATCAATAGACATTAAAATTATAATAAACTCTATTCCTAACACATTTGATTACTTGGATGAAGTGGAACTTTTTCTTGAAAGATAAACTACCAAAATTTACACGGAGAGAAATAGACTGATAGTCAAGTATATGTTTTAAAGGGTGAATTAGTAATTAAAAACCTTCCAAAAGATGGAGCACCAGATTCTGATGTTTTATGTGTTGAGTGTAGCAAGTGCTTTGGGAAGAAATAATGCTAACTCTTCACAATTTCTTCCACAAAATGGAGGCAAAACGAGAAACTGTTAACTTATTATGTGGGACAATATTTCCCTAATATCAAGCAAGTAAAGAAATTTTTAAAAAGAAAACGAAATACCAACACCTCTCATGAATACAGATGTAAAAATCTTCAACAAAATATTAACACATTGACCAAATGGGATTTGTTCGAAGTATGAAAGACTGGTTCAACATTCAGAACTCATCAATGCAATTATCATATTGTCAGGCTAGATTAAAATCATATATTCATATCAAATAGTATTAAAAAGTATTTGATAAAATTTAATGCCTATGTGTGACAAATACTCTTAGCAAACTAAAAATAGAATGTCCTTAATTTAATAATGAACTTTAAAACAAGCTTACCATTATCTTTGCACATTATGATGAGCAATTGAAAAATTCCCCCTACCAAGACAAGAGAACAGCAAGAGCATCCTTTCTCACTATACTTATATACCTGTTCAACATCATGATGGTAGTCTTGGTTAGCACAATAATTAAATAAAAGGATGTAAGTTTATGTGGATATATTGAATATATATGTGTATTAAAGAAAGGAACTCAGTTGATTTCATTCACATATAACATTATTTTCTATGTGAAAAACCATAATTTTTTTCTGGAACTAATAAATTGGTGTAGCAATATGGCAGAATATACAAAAGTCAATATAAAAAAGTCAACTGCCTTTCTATATGTAATCAATAAACTCATGGGATTTGAAATAAAAAATCATTTATAATAATACCAAAAATTTTTAAAGGAACACTTAAGTATAAATCTGACAAAATATTTTACAGAATCTGGATACTGAACACTAAAAAACTCCATAAAAAAAAGAAGATGCAAACAAATAGCAATATATTCTATGTTCATGGATTGAAAGACTCTATATTGTCAAAAGTCAAAATGCAACACAACCTCAATTAAAATCTCAGCATACTACTTTTTATATATCAGTAAACTGACTGTAAAGTTTATAATGGAATGGAAAATACCCAGATTTGCAGGGAGGTACTAAAGAAGAGAAAATTGGTGGGCTCATTTTACCTGATTTGAAAACTTACTATAAATCCGTTTTGATCAAGATATTAGATTATCAATAAAAAATAAAGCAGAGAGCCTATTAATATACCTACACAAACATAGTCAACTAATTTTTGAGAAAATCACAAGGGTCATCTTTCCAACAAATAATCCTAGGTCAATAAAATGTCCATATATGAAAATTAAATCTGGATACAGACCCCGTGATTTATCCCATAATGAATTTATAATGGCTTATGAATCTGATGTAAAATGCAAATCTTTAAATCTTATAGTGAAAAAGCATATGAGAAAATTTATGTGACCTTGGATGTGGTAAGAAGGTATTTTAGATATAACATAAATCACAATCTATGAAAGAGAAAATGGTTAATTGGAGTTTATTAAATTAAAAACTTCTGTTACAAAATTATGGGGAAAAGAGCTGGGTTTAGTGGCACACACTTGTAATCCCAGCATTTGGGAGGCTGAGACAGGAGGATGGAAGTTTTCAGATAGCCTCAGCTACAAAGTGAGACCCTTTGCAACTCAGTAAGACTCTGTTTCAAAATAAAGAATAAAAAGTAGGAAGCTGGGGGTGGTGGCGCACACTTGTAATCCCTACGCTTGGGAGGCGGAGACAGGAGGATCGCACAGATTCAAAGCCAGCCACGCTGGCTTAAGAGACCCTGTTTCCAAGTAAAAAATATTAAAAAAATAATAGGTCTGGGAGTGTAGCACGGAGGTAGAAGGGCTTCCAGGAACCCCAGTTACCACAAAAAAAAAAAAAAAAAAGAATTAGAAAGTAGGGCTGGGAATGTAGTGTGTAAGCTTGGATGTAGAATGCCCCTGGGTTCCATCCCCAGTATTGAAAAAAAAAAATACATACACACATTGGAATTCTATTCAGCAATAAAGAACAAAATTATATCATATGCAAGAAGATGAGAAAACCTGGAGAACATTATGTTAAGTGAGATTAGTCAATCCCAGAAAGGGAAGGATCATATATTTTCTCTAATATTTGCAGGGTAGGGAGTAATTGGGATATAACACAAACTCCAGATAATGGAGGAAAATCCTCAGGAAGGAGATCTAAGGGTAAGGGAGGAGGAAGACAAGTTCATTAATGGAAATACTACCATTGACTATGTGTATATTTGTGAATATACCAGTGTCAGTCTTGGTACTCTGTATTGAAAGAGAGGAAAATGGGAAGGTGGAGGTGTGTCCACCAAGTGACGTGTGAATGTGTGTCATTGTCAACATGATTTCCATTATGATAGGAGACTATAATGGACCAATAAAACACAAAAAAGAAAAAGAAAAAACACTTCTTAATTAAAAAAAAACACTGCTAAGAGAATGAATAGAACATCCACACTCTGATAGAAAAACTTGCAAAAAAAATCACTCTTACATACAAAATATACAAAGAACTCTTACAGCTCAACAAAAGTAAATATTCAACTGAGAGATAAAACTTGGGTAGAAAAGTTTGACCAGACACTTCACCAAAGAAGATACAGATGGCAAATAAGCATAAAAGATGTTCAGCATTTTCATTAGAAGTTTGAATCTAAACAATAAGATACCACTACACACTTACTAGAATGACTAAAATCTAAAAATAAGTGACTAGACCAATTGCAGCTGAGAATGTGGAACAGCAGCCCTTCCATTCATTGCCTTTGGGAGTGCTAAATGGCGCAGTCACTGTGGAAACAGGCGGTTTCTTACAGAGCTGAGTATAGTCTTACCATACAACTCGACAATTGCAATCCCGAATATCCAACTGATTGGAAAACTTATATTTACTCAAAAATACCCACGTGAATGGTTAGAGCAGCCTTATTTAAAATTGCTTCAAATTGGAAACCATTTTGATGTCCTTTAACAGGTGAATAGATAAATAAATGGGTATATCCTGGCAAGGAATATTATTCCATGGTAGAAAAAAAAATGAGCTAACCTGCAACTCCAAAAATATGAAAAAATCTTACATGCATATGGTTAGGTGAAAGAAGCCAGTCTGAAAGGGCTATATATTATATTATCCTATTTGACATTCTTAAAAAGGCAAATTATAGATATAATAAAAAGATCAGTGGAAGCAGGCACTCAGCAAGTGGTAGGAGGGTTGAATAGGTGAAACACAGGGGATTTTTTAGGGCAGTGAAACCATTTTGTATGATATTGTATGCATTTGTCAGAACCCATAGAATTTTAAAGCACAAAGCGTGAGCCTTAATGCATGCAAATTTCAAAAGTATCATTTAGAAGGTTGAGGGTTTCAAGAATAGAATGTAGAATGTGACAAAATAGTGTAATTGTATTATAAATGTATGAAATGCCTTCATTGAAGGCGGTGATGGGAAAAGGTCTTGACCTAAACAAAATTGAAAATGAGTGGACTGCTGAAGTCTAAAGACAAGAAGAAGCGTCTGTTTTAGTGGATGAAGTACTATCCCAATGAGGCAAGAATTAAAAGTTCCTAAAGCACAGTGTATGCATACTGGAACTGAAATATTGAATACAGGGAGAGCAAGTGGTGGGAACCAGGTGTCTCACTGTTGGAGTGGGAAGTTATAGATCAGAGGAAAGAAGGCTCAAGAAATGCATTTGGTAATAGATTAGAGTTGGATACCTCAGTGTGAACACATGTTTGGCTTACTATAGATACAGATGGTTACAAATGGAATATTTACAGTTATGTGTATATCCTCAGGTTACTATATACACACATATATCCTTGTTCTGTCAGCTGTGAAGGCTTGTACCAAGAGTAACTATTAGCTAGGTCATACCTATGGCTCATGTATTTGGTTTCTATTATCATTCACAAATAAAAGGAGCCAGTGCTCCTTGGATAGAGAGCTGCTTTTAGGACTGGGATAGGAAATAGGCAAAAGAAGCCAGGTGCATTCTGTTCTACCAAAAACCAAAGAAGCCCTCAAATATCGTTTGTTACATTGATGGAGCTATGTGGAAAAGACATAGAAGCCTTTTGAAAGAGTTCCCAATGATAAAAGCAGGGAATATGTGAGCAACAATGGAAATAAATTTGAATTATGGTTCAAATTACAAAATAAATATGTATAAATCCATATTAATAAGTGGTTACATAAATAAATAAGAGAATAGACAAATATCCCTTGTAGAAGAATTCCAGATTATTAGATACCCTGCCCTGAAGGTGAAACCTGTCTCACTACACCCATAGTGTGGCCTGAATCTAGTGACTTTGTTCCCCAAAGGGAACCTTGCAAAGGGGGAAAGAATAACTTTGCAGGCCTGGGAATGTAGCTCAGTTCTTCCTCAATTTTTATTTCTCTTTTTATCTCTCGGTTGGACATTTAATTATTGTTGAGTTGTAAGAGTTCTTTGTATATTTTGTATGTAAGAGTGATTTTTTTTTGCAGTTTTTTAAACCAGAGTGTGGATGTTCTTTTCATTTTCTTAACGGTGGCTTTTATGGTTCAAAGGTTTTTAATTTTAATAAAATCCAATTAACCATGCATGGGGCCTTGAGTTTGGTTTCCAGTACCACAAAACAAGCAAATAAACATCTTTGTAGTAGGGAAGTCTGTCAAGTACTACCCCAGCAAAGAGGCTAAGATTAAAGTCAAAGGCAGTAAGGCACATTAGGAGTATGTGCCTTTTACAAGATGACAACGGCACTGTACCTCTGTGATTTTTCTCCCCAGATCACAGAATTCCATTCTGATCATAAGAAAAACATCAGAAAAATTCCAACAGAGCAGTCCTACAAAATATGTGACTCCTCCAAACTACTAAGGTCATCTAAAACAAGGAAAGTCTGAGTAACTGTCATAGCCATGAGAAGTCCAAGAAGACATGACAGATAAATGTGATATAATATCCTGGATTGAACCCTGGGACTCAAAGAGGACATTAGGGAGAAACTGTAAGGACATCAGAGTCATGTGTGGTCTTCATTTATAATATAGTTTTTTCTAGTTCCCTTTCAACATACTTCTCTCTATCCTTCCTGCTATCCTCACTGACACATACAGGGAACACAAACAGCTGTATAACCACAGATACCAGCCCAGGGAACAGATTTCTCATGAAACTGATCATTGCTCAGAGGATGAAATCTTAACAAAATGGATTGCAAAGTGCTCTAAGTTTTCAAACTCTACATTCTCGAGCTGATTTAATTTTTCCTTGATGGCTCAGGGCTTTTAGGGGTGATAATGGTTGTATAATGTTCATGGATTTTGTCAGTGTCCGTTGTCCTAACTGAAAATTCTCCTAAAAGAAAGGCAGCGTTCCTTTTAGAAAAGCATCTACACCTAAGCATAAGTGCCATTCTCCTTGCTGAGCGCTGTATTTGGTGTGCTCTTAGCTCACCCTGAGCTCTCTGGCCTTTGGCCTTGTGTTGTGGCAACTTGGCCTTTGTCTCCTTTACCTGAACTATCTGGTCTGACCTGAGGCTTCCTACGAGGCCGACTCTTGGCACTGCTCTCCATTGCCATGTGTTACAGTCATAGCAAGGGACAGAAGACCTCGGACTCTGGGGGTGCCACTGAGGAAGCCTGGAGGACTCTGGATCCCTATTAACATGGAAGGATCATTATTGACAACTCTGTGCAAGTGGCTGGTTTTTCTGCAAGAATCTCCCTGAAAATACCTAGGTGGCATAATCTCTGCTCAAATACTGCTTCTGAGGAAGAAAATTCTTGATGTGTTTATACAAAATAATATTTACCAATACTGTAGAATGCTTCTTCTTGATTTACTTTTTATGGAGTTTGTAAACACTGGATTTACAATGCTTGTTGATTGTGAATCCTCCCGTGAATAAAGTTCAACAAGGGTGGTCGATGCATCTCTTGTTCACTTTTCGATAATCTCAAGCCTATAACCAAAAAATAAAATAAAATAAATTTCAAATAGTGACTATTTGTTGAATAAATGAAGATTGAATTTCCTGGTGTTGAGAGTATTTTTGTGTTTCTGAAATTTTTTTTTCTAAGTCTTTCTGCTTTTGCTAATCAACTCCCTCTACTCTCAAAGTAGCTATAACAACTCCTGAGAAATTAGATTTAACTAATCTTGATCAAGGGCCTGTCAGGATGTGTACAAATTAGTACCTGAACCTTGCATGGACTTTATGCGTTAATATTGGTGACTCAGAAAGAAGCCTTAAAACATTTTCATCATATTCTGGAAGTTGTGTGTGAAGTTGTCAAATTGTTCTGGTATCAATGAAATAGTTTAATTGTTATTTAAATTTGATCTCAAATAAAACATGTGGGTACAGGAAGGAGTTTTAGAAGAAAAACTATATAATACCTTCCAAAGTCAAATAACTACTTTAAAATCATATTTTCATCTTTGATTCTTTTCTGTAACCATTAACTTTTTAATAACACTACCATAAAGAACACTCAAGAAATTTAAGAAAATAATGCTCACTGTAAGTCTACAACAACAATAACAACACAACAATGTCTGACTATAAGCATACAGTGATAATTATAGTATAAACATACTTTTGTGTCCTGCTTTTTCTGCTTAATCTTCTGTAAATACATTTCCATGTTGCTACTTTTTATTCTTTAGAGAATGAAAAAGGGAGATTTAAGTTAATATTGACTGTCGCTAATTTAATTTCCCCCCAACATTATCAAATCATGAGTAATATGCTCATATTCTCAGGAATCACAAGATAACAGATTTTTCCTGAGGCCACATTGCCCCAACAAAAATAATTTTAGCAGGCTACACTGTCACTCAATTTAGAATAGTGCAAAATATATTTCCCTTTTGGCAGTAAGCAATTTTTTCATTAATAGCCAAGATTGATCATTATAAAGTTCCTTTATCTTTTTATATAGTGCTGTGCAGCTCAAGGTACTATCACAAGGTCAGAACGAATATAAAACCCATCTTTATTCAAAATACATTAACAAAGACAGCAGGAACATTCTGTGCATAGCCCAACAATGAAACACACCAAAATGTCAGAACTGCTTTAATTATGTGAGAGCACTGATTGTTCTTAACACAAATCAAATGTGTAACAAAAGAAATAAAATTACTTTTAGCCTCTTCACACACTTACTTATCTCACAAAATTTATATCTTTAGGGGGCTTGAACTCCCTGTTTTATTCCTTCTTTTCCTTCGCACTCAATTTGAAGACTGATTTTCTTGGGTTTTTTTTTTGGAAGGGCCTTCATTTGTATTTGTCCATTCTGTTAATGTTACTCCACTCTCATGAAAATTGGTCATATAAACACAGAACGTTTCCTTACTTGAATTCTTTCCAGTTCTATTGTATTTTTCTGTTTATAAAACAAAAGCAACAATAAAAAATTGAATGTGCTCAGACAGCATCCTCATTTACTTTGACCATTCAATCCCTCCTGTAGAGATGAGGGGACCTGGGACAACAGTATGTCTATTGGTTAAATATTTCCAGGACTCGTCTTGGCACACTCAAACTCAAACCTTGAGACTGATAAAGTCAAAAGATGTTCTTAAGCAGGTCAATATCATTTAAATTTGAGCTCATGCACCTAAGGAAGGTAAGTAATGAGAAGAAATGTTCATGCAAAAATATACATCAACACAAAAAATAAGAAATGGTGGCTCACACTTGTAATTCCAGCATTTGAGAGGCTGAGACAGGAGGATCGCAGTTCTCAGCCAGCCTCAGCTACTACTTAGGGAGGCCCTTTGCAACTCAGTGAGACCCTGTTTCAAAATAAAGAACAAAAAATAGGGCTAGGGGTGGAGCTCGGAGGTAGAATGTCCCTGGGTTCCATCCCCAGTACCACCACCACCACAACAACAAAAGAAATGCACATAATTAAGGTTAATATCTGTAGCAGAATAACACTAGGAAAATTCATTTTTTACGTAGAATGTGTTGCCCACCGTGCTTGTGAGGGGGTCACGTCATTAGTTTTTGGCAGTGCGAACGAGCACATGTAATTTGAATCTTTTCCAGGTCAAAGGTTTTAAGAACAATTGATCTTTCAACCCACTGAATGCATATGAAAGATTATAAAGGATAAAGAATTAATGAATTAGAGTATAAATGACCTAGGCACACACTGAACCATAAGGTGATAAACATTTGTTACTTGATGAAAAATATATTTCTACTGCTTAAAAACACTGTTATTTGGGGGTTTGTTTCTTATAGCTGTTAATGCTAACCTAATACACTGTACTTTTATCCACTGTTTACATCTTACCCTTTCTGTTATGTCATATCCAAGTCTTGGTTCTTTAGTGGAGAATTATCTGACAATTCCAGCCTCTACCAATTTTCCCCTTGTTTTTGATTTCTCATATAGTGTTCATATTTCTATACCAATGATTCCCAAAGCTGAAAATCATCTTGAGAAATTTTTTTTACAATAGTTAAGCCTAGTAAACATGGTGATTTAAATTATCGGAAGAAGCAACTTGTTGATCTGCATTCTTATGAGTTCTTCCTGCTATACAAACAGATTTGAAAAATTCTGGTACATTAAAAAATTTAAGGTCCTCACATTTCATTGTTTTTGTTCTCTATAGTTTTGTTTGGAAAATTCACCAATCAAAAGTTTTTGAAAAAAGGGCTGGGCATGGTGGCGCACGCTTGTAATCCCAGCGCTTGGGAGGCTGAGTTAGGAGGATTGCAGAGGTTTGAAGCCAGCCTCAGCAGCTTAGTGAGGCTCTCAGAAACTTAGTGAGACCCTGTTTCCAAATACAATATAAAATGGGTCTGGGAGTATAGCCTAGAGGTAGAAAACCTCTGGGTTCCACCAAAATAATAATAATAATAATAATAATAATAATAATAATAATAGAAAAAAGAAATCTCTCCTCTTATTCACCCTTGCCCAGCTATAAAAATTACCCACCTATGAAGCAGCTCCGTTCCAAATCTATGTTTGCAAAAGCTCTTAGAATAAACATCTCCTGCTTATTCTTTAGGGATACATCTTCAGCTATGCGTCCCTGGTAGAGTTTCCAGAGATGAATTTCACGTATATCTCATTTTAAATCAAACCATCTTATACCCGTCTACAAATCTGGTGATAGATGACAAATATTTTATTTTTTGGTACTGGGAGTTGAACTCAGGGGCATTCTACCTTTAAGCTACACCCCCAGCCCTATTTTTATTCTTTATTTTGAAACAGGGTCTCACTTAGTTGCAAAGAGCCTCATTAAGTAGCTGAGGCTGTCCGCGAGAACTGCGATCCTCCTGTCTCAGCCTCCCAAATGGTGGGATTACAAGCGTGCGCCAACACGCCTGGCTGGATGACAAATATTTTAAATATAATTTCATTAATCAGAAAATAAAGGCCGGGCGTGGTGGCGCACGCTTGTAATCCCAGCATTTGGGAGGCTGAGACCGGAGGATCGCGGTTCGCGGACAGCCTCAGCTACTTAGTGAGGCCCTCTGCAACTCAGTGAGACCCGGTTTCAAAATTCAAAATAAAGAATAAAAAATAGGGCAGGGGGTGTAGCTCGGAGGTCAAATGCCCCTGGGTTCCATCCGCAGACCCGAAAAAAAAAAAAAAATTAACTTATTCCCATTACTTCATGCTTGCCTTCACTAAGTGAGTGATTATATATATTTTTTGTTTGTTTGTTTGTTTTGGGTTTTTTTGTTTGTTTTTTTGGTGGCACTCGCGATGGAACCCTTCTACTTCTGGGCTACACTTCCAGACCTATTTTTATATTTTTACTTGGAAATAGGGTCTCTTAAACCAGCGCGGCTGGCTTCGAACCTGCGCAATCCTCCTGTCTCCGCCTCCCAAGAGCGGGGATTACAAGCGTGCACCACCACGCCCGGCAGTAAATGATACTTTAAAGATAGGATTCTTATCCTATGTTTTCTAGTTTATTTCTCTCCAGGCCTCCCGATGTTCTCTAGGGTACAAATGCCATTTTATTCCTCTCACTCCTCTTCTGGGTCGTCCATGTTTAGTTTTGCTATCTTGCCCATGAGTTCCTAGGAGTACACGGAGGTGTTTGCTTTGTCTCTGTGCTTTGTGTGTTCCTAGAGAACTTGAAATATCAAAGCATTTCACAGTGAAAGGAAGAATTTCCTCCTGCGCTGCTGAGTGGTATCACTTTTCACTAAAATATTATCATGGGGATCTTATGGAAACGATTCTTTTTCTTTCTATAAGTTAAGGTTAGATCTAATAGAGGAGGACCTAAAGGCCAGTATTCGTGAAATATCTTACAATCTGTAACGATTTCCTACTCACGGGCACCTAACTACCTTCTAGATCCTTCTGCTTCTACAGTCAGAGCCAGACAAGATTCCTTCTGGTTGTTTGAAGTCCCTCTAGAAAGTGATGTAAGAGATATGTCTGTACAAATAGAAGGTTAATAAACAGTTAAATGAACATTTATGTAATTCATGCCAGTGATTTTAGCATTGCTCTTTCTTCATTTATTTAATACAGAACATTTTAACTGCACAAAACTGGTATTTTGTAGTAAACATAATAGACTTATTTAATAGGTCTGCTAGATATTAATAGATATTAGATCTTAATTTTACAAATTACTATGCTACATTACTGGATATAAGTAAAATGCTATTCAAAGATGTAATTCTTGAATTTCTCGAATGGCCATAACCCTTATTTAACATATACGTACAAGCTTAGGAAGGTTACATTTATTTATTATTATCCACAAGTAGGCTGTGCCTTGCTTGGGGTCTTCACATTTGCGGTGACTAAAAGCTAATACACACACACACACACACACACACACACACACACACACACACACACACATATTTGGGGGTGCTGGGGATTGAACTTAGGGGCATTCTACTTTTGACCTACACCACAGCCATATATTTTAAGTTGAAACCAGGTCTTGCTAAGTTGCCGAGGGACTCATTAAGTTGCTGGGGTTGGCCTCATACCTGTGATACTTTTGTTACAGCCTCCCAGGTACTGGAGTTACAGGTGTGCACCACATCTGGCTTAAATGTTAGTTTAAATTCCAGTTAATTTATTTATCATTATCAGTCTCAGCATCTCTCAAAATAAAATAATGGTCAATATGTTTTCCTTTCCTAAGTTAACATCACTGTCAGAGACTTATAGATTTTTTTCAAATATAGCCATACTTTTAAGAAAAATACTTGTATTTAATCAGGTGAGAAAAGTCGAAAAAAAAAAATTAGACCATAGTCTGTCCTCAAGATTATGAAAGAAGAGACTAATTTTCATGACTTTTGTTTATTGGTCCCTTGCCATATAGTGTGGGAGAAGGGTGTGTTACAGAGGCATTGACATACATTTTATAATTATTCGTGTTTATTCAGTTAGGAAATAGACCTTGGTAGGTTGAGGCCTTCTTTCCTGGCCAGAGAAACCCTTTTACCAAGCACCATTTTAAATACCATTGGCTCTTTTTTACAAACTGACCACTCACTCACTGTGTGGAATTTGGCCAGTGGCTAAACAGTTTGATTTTCTCATCTCTTTTATTTACTATGACTGTTGGAATGGGGAATAATTTTAATAAAAGGCATAAAGCATTCATCACAGCATTGACTTGTTAGACAGTCTCAATATATAATAGCTATTATCTCCTGGCTTCACATTGTAAGAAGGTAATCACCCAATTTTATAGCTAAAGTGTCCAGATTTTATAACTAAAGTTCAGTTCCATTAAAAGAGAGGTTATTTACACAACTGCATCTGTTGAATTTAAGATACTTCATCACATTTTCTACCAGCTTACTTAACTATTGCTCAGCAATTTTCTATTTTCTCAGTAAAACAGATAAATCATCTATGCTTTATTAAACTCAAAGAGAATTTTCCTTTGTGGTTTAGGAATATTCTGAGATACCAACGATTCTTAAATGCTCATTCTGGTGACCTATAAAATATTAAAAACATTGTTTTGAAGAGAAACAATAAAACCCATATGAATAGTAAAGTGTAGGAGGGGCCACACCTTTTAATAGAAGGGAAATATAACTAAAATTTTCCTCTAAAGTAGACAGACTTATCTGGAAAATGTTATAGGAGATGTGCATAAAACCAAAGAAATCTATTTCTGTTCAGAAAGCTGAAGAATGTTCTCAAATGGATACAGGAAAATGAAAGTGATGGATGGATGTTATAATGTCCCTTTTGTATAGTACTGGGTCACCATGGGAATAAAGAATTAGGGAGAAAGGTTATAATATTTCAGCACCTCCTATGGCTACCTGAGAAGCTTAGTTATTACACAGGGTTGTTGTGAAGCTCACAAATAACAAATGCATTTGGTAGTTCTTTGCAAACTACACAGTATTTAGATGTGATCAATTGTTCATAGGAAAAAAGAAGCTAAAGCATGGATAAAAGGTATTTTGATGACCCTAAAAATTTGTGTAACTTTTAATAAACATGCAACAGTCTCAATGAGTGGATAACAAAAAGTCTTTAGTGCCACTTGGAAACTTTAAAACAGTTCCAACTCAAAAGAGTAATTTTGAAGAATGAAGAACATACTTTTTTTTCCCTCTGTGATTATCATGCCCACATATGGATGGATGTTCACACAAATTCATTATTATTTTTAATGCGATATTTTGGAGTAGGGTCAATGACTGCCTTCCTGTTCTTTGCCCCTCTCTTTAAAATTCTGCTCGCAGCCAAGTACTGCTGCACTGGAAGCAATGGGTCACTTCAAGTGTTTGCAACAGCATGGTGTTTTGTTATGCAATTGAAAGACAAATATGTCTTTATCTTTCCAACTATCCAGCTTTATTTCTGCCAAAGAGTGGTAAAAGTGAAAAGGAAAATATTTGTGGGAAAATGGTGAGAAATAATGAGAAATGTAACAGATACAGATGGTATTGCTCAAGTTAGCACTTTCCTGATTTGGAAATTTCATTAAAGTAGGTTGGCTGGCCTGTTCAGTGATACCTTACAGGGTGGTAGTCCCATAGGCGAAGGCTAACCTCAGTTTTGCAGCCCCAGAAATTTGACTTTTTCAGTGTGACTTTAAAGAAATAGGCTTCTGGGAACTGACTGATGATAAGCCCAGCCATTGGACACTAACCAGAAAGTTACTGAATTCCTTACAAAGAAAAATATGAGTTTTCAAGTCTGCTTAGCAGTTATGTCAGCTGCTCTATATTTTTCCCCTCTGGAAGCAAATCTGCAAGAAAAGTTAAATTGTACTAGCATACTACTTACTGAGCAAGGGAAAGGAACAAGTAAATTTCAGTTCAATCCAATTTTGGCTCCTACTATATTTCAAATATTGCTGAGTACCAGATATACAATGGCAAATCAGTTGAGTAGGAGCTGACATATAAGCACTAGATTCTATCAACCAGGATTCTTAGCTGCAAGTAACTGAAACTTTTTTTTCCCCATGCAGGATAGAAGTTCACCAAACCATAATAGGTTGTTGAAGGAATTGTTAGAAAGTAATGGTAGGGCTATATGAATAATAAAAAGCCCCAATCACATAGAAGAACCAGTCCAGTGAGGACACTATTGATGCTATCTCTAGTAGTTATCATTACTGCTTGCCCTGTCTAGAAACCTTTATACAGTACAGGGGAACTGTCTCCCTACCGCCACTCCTCTGCCATTGCGACTCCAGAACTTTAAAATGTTTTCTAATAGTAATGCTAAAAGAGTTCCTCCTGGAGCCTGAAAATATTGGGCAGGTACAACTAAATGGGGGAGGACATGTAGCCTGTCTGCTTCTCTTCTGAGGGAACCTGGATATATCAATCTGCTTCCATAGGATAGTGGGCACTGGCTCCCGCCAAATGTGTACATTTCTTAAATATAAGAAAGTTGACTCCATGCAGTATGACTAATGACCAAATTTGACAATTGTACAATTTCAACATAGTGAATTGCAACATCAGACTTATGATTTTTATGCTTTATGAAGATAGGAGAGGACCATCAAGGATCTGGAAGATCACTTTTTCTTAGATATCATCAAAAGTTTTGATAATCCTACACATTCATCACCACTAAGGAGACAAAACATGGAAGCAAATGAAAACTGCCATGCATCTAGTCCACATGCGCTTCAAGAACCCTTACAAAAAGTCAATTATTCTTTCTATTAGGCAGATGCAAAAGCTGAAGTTTCGTCAGATTAAGCCATTTTCCCAAGCTCCAAGCTCCCAACTGATAAGTAAGCACAAAAAGGTGAGGAAATCAGGGAGATCTGGTTGTAAAAATTGTACTTTTTACAATATATCTAATGCACCCTAGAATGTATTTGGCCTTGGTCATTATATTCAGTATTGACCAGAGTCAGAGGAACTGTCTCCTGACTAAAGACATGAGGTGAGCTGACAATTTGGAATGCCAAATATTGTAAATAAAGTATTTGACCAATAGGCACTCTTCTCTCTCTCTTCCCTGAATCTTAGGATATACAAGTACGGTTTGGCTTCCTGAGAATTCTTATGTGACTGAGATATCATCCCATGGCATTTTCTGCACATGTTCTGAAGGATTCCTACTGATAAAGCCTGCTTAAAAAGGACCATTCATGTGCTGATTACAATTCCAACATTAGGAAGTTTTCATTTACAAAAAAAATTGCTGAAAATTAGCATTTGGAAAGAGAAAAGTGGAAATTATAAACACACCTGTTATCCCACAAAGAATTATGAACTGCATCTTTAGCCGTTGTGTGCAAGGACCCCACTTTAACCCTGGTGTTAGAGGCTCCTGAGGAGGTCTGGGAAGGATAGTAGTCTTAGAGGATGTTACAGAAAGAAACAGCTAATCCTTGCTCCAATCTTAAAGGTATCCATTTGTATTCTCTTCCACATCAGGCTTTACATGCACACTAGGTGAGATTTTCCCTTTACCTGGAATGCTCTCCTCTCCCTATGAAAGAATCACCCCATTATTAATATATAATTTAGCATATTAAAGCTAAGAATTAGATTCATAATGGCATAACCAAAAGAAAAAGAAAATTTACTGACAAAATCTTATAATTCTTTTCTTTTTTTTTTTTTTTTGTGGTACTGGGGTTCCTGGAAACACTTCTACCTCTGTGCTACACTCCCAGACCTATTTTTATATTTTTATTTGGAAACAGAGTCTAAGCCAGAGGGGCTGGCTTCGAACCTGCGCGATCCTCCTGTCTCTGCCTCCCAAGTGCCGGGATTACAAGCGTGCGCCACCACGCCCAGCTTAGAACCTCTTTTGATAGCACATTATTTATTCGTATACATGAATAGCAACTAGGAGAACAGTTTACTTCAAAGCCCATCTTATTTCAGGCATAAAATTTAGCTGAAGTGCCTTTGCTGATGTTGGGTGTTCCCAATTCTCCTCTAAAAAAAGCGACAACAGTAAAAACAAAACCTTTGGATTGTTCTTATATAGTTCCACAGTTAGAGCTCACTTATCATGTCTTAATTTTGTGAATTTCAGTACACAAATAGTATCCATCTTTACAATTAGTGTCAGGACTTTTCATCCAATTACTTGTGTTAAAAGTCTAAAAGTTTTTTTTTATTAATTCTTTTATCAGAAGTACAAAATAGGGTTGAGAAACCTCTACCCCACATGCAATTTGGGGAAAACATTTAATTAAATAATTATTATTTTTAAATTTTTTATGATGCTGGAAGTTGAACTCAGGGGCATTCTACCTTTGAGCTACCTCCTCCCAGACCTATTTGATTTTTTATTTGGAAACAGGGCCTTGCTAATTTGCTGCAATCCTCCTGCCTCAGCCTCTTAATTATTTGGTTTACAGGCATGTGGCACAATGCCTGGCTTTAATAGAATAATAGTCTCAAGGTAGCAATATTAATTCAAACATAATACACAAAAGGTGAAAATTTCAATTAAAAATTTAAAATACACAAGTAGTCTGAGGATACACACAGGACCCATGTGTCCTCTCCAGATGCATTTAGAAGAGAGACATGAATCTCCCCACAAACTTCTAGAATACAGAAATTCAGGAATGTATTAGGACAAAAGTATACTCCAAACATGGATTAAAATATTTCCTTCCTTCATCAGCATCAATGACTTAACAAAATGTTATTTTTATGTAATCAGGAAAATGAAAAACAAAGCCATGTGTAGTGGCTCACATCTCTGATCCAGTACTTGAGAGGCTAAGACAGGAGGATGGCAGGTTCAAACCTAGGGAAGATCTCAACAATTTAGCAAGATGCTGTTTTCAAATAAACAATAAAACGTAAGTATGGGTGTAGCTTGGAGGTAGAATGCTCTCGGGTTCAAAACTCAGCACAAAAATAAAATAAAATAAAAAATATGAATAAGCAACAGAAATGGTTCCTGGTTATATTATATCTACTTATTGAAAAATTTATACTATACAGATATAGTTTATTAATTATAAGATCTTTATTTATTTTATTAATTTAACTATTTTCCTCCTATAGCTTCAGTAGGCTCTAATTTACAAACTTAAATCATATCTTTGATATAACAGAAATCTGTAATAGGCCACGAGTCAAACTAAAGGTTTTCAAAGCAAACTAAATAGTAATTTCTCCTCTGTTTACTAAGAACTTATTATCCATCCAACAAGTTTTAAAATATATATCTTGTTTATTTTTAATTGTATCTATATATCTATATATCTATATATCTATATATCTATATATCTATATATCTATATATCTATATATCTATATGTATGTATGTATGTATGTATGTTTGTGGTACTTGGGATTGAACACAGAGGCATCCTATCTCAGAGCTACACCCCCATCCCTATTTTATTTTTTATTTGGAAACAGGGTCTACCTAAGTTGCAGAGAGCCTCTCTACGTTGCTGAGGCTGGCTGGGAATCTGCAATTGTCCTGTCTCAGCCTCCCAAGTACTAGGATTACCAGTGTGTGCCAACACGCCCAGTTCATACCTTCAGTTTACATAATACAGCATAATGAAATGTACTTTGTCTTGACTGCATGCATCAGGGCGTTAAACACAGTGAGTGAGATGGACCAGCATAATTACCTTTGAGATTTCAACTACGTTGACTCCACCTATGTCAGGCAAGAACACTGCTGTTACAGCCATATACTGTGGCTATTGTTAGAAATTCTGACTGTCTATGTTAAGCCACTGGGAATATGAGAGTAGACACGGTTCCAACTAAAACAACAAAGTCAGCTTTTCAATAGAATTGTTGCTTGCGATACTGAAATGGCAGTACATGCTACTTGGTGTGTTTGCAGTCATTTCAACTGGTGTTTTTCTACGTGAAGCCACTTTACACATCATTAATAGAAATCTTTGTTAAAAAATCAGCTTACTTGGCAGTTTTCACAGTTCCCAGGCTTATTTATTTTATCTTAAAGTCCATATCTACAAGAATACTAGTAAGAGGACCAGAAAGCAGAGGATCCCACTGGCCCAAAGGATTCAGGTGCAGCGCTGTCTCTGGGGTAATGTTCCTTTGGACCACTGACTACACCTGACTGGAACAGTCTGGAAGACTGTCAAAATTCACAATGATATCCTTATGTTTCCTAGCCAACCCTTCACAAAGACTTGGGTGGTGAGCTTAACGGCGAACCTGGCTGAGCTTCGCTGGCACTTGCTATTTTGAGAAAATACTCAAAGGTCCTTCCTGTCATAAAACACTGGATAGAGGAAAGCTAGGAAAAGTCCAACTTTAATTTCATGAATTTGCACTTGCAAAAACACACATCTTCACCAAAATTAAGAAGAGTTGAGAATTTGGCTCTAAGCGAAATTCCACTCGTGGGATAGCAGGATTGAATGCAGATTTCTGCTGTGGGCAAAACCTCACTATTATTTCTAGACAATGGGGCTCTCTGTAGTGAAAATGGTGGCGCTCTGCACATTGAACTGGCCACAAGCCAGTTCTCAGTTTTCTCCAGTGGATTTGCCAATTTGGCTAAGGAAGAGAATATTTTCATACAGACTGGTAACATGTCTGATGAAACTTGGGGGAAATTAATCTGGTTAATTTTTTTTCCAAAAGTGAGAGATAGTCTAAAAACTCAGAGAAAATACAACAAATTGCCTCCAAGAGGCACAATCAAGACCCAACTTTTCTTTAAAGTCTGGAGGGGAACTGCCTTCAGGTAAATTCTCTATATTTTTTTTTAATGTTCCCGGTGTGATCTGGATTAGTGTTTCTCTAACTTTATTTCTTTATGAATCACCTGAGGCTCCTGTTCAAATGCAGAGTCTACTTGAGAGCTGTAGGCTGAGACCTGAGATTCTGCAATTTAACAACTCTACATGATCTTCAGGCTGCTGGTCTGCCCACAACACTTGGAACAGCAAAGATTTAGATGACCATATGGTAATTCACCTGAGCAATTCATTCACAAATGTTCAATACATTTAATTAGTGAGTTACAGCTGATTAAAGGGTAGTGTAACTGAAAAAGGTACCTGTACAGCACAGCACTCTGCTTTACAAAAGTTGATGCCCACAATAAGCTGGATGGGTTTCCAGGGAAATGTGCTGAGTGAAAATAGCCAATCCTAAAAGTCACATACTAATTGACTTCATTTATATAACATTTTAAAAACAACCCAAATTTAGTAATGGGGGACAGAATGGAGGATGTGGGGAGGATTTAGATAGGGGAGTAGGGAAGAGTAAATGTGATTGTGTGCACATTTTTTGTTTGTTTGTTTCTGTGGTACTGGGGATCAAACTCATTCTACCTCCAAGCTACAACCCCAGCCCTATGTTATTTGTTTTGAAACACAGTCTTTCTAAGATGCTAAGGGCCTTGCTAAGAAGCTGAGACTGGTGTCAAAACTAAAATCCCCCTGGCTCAGCCTCCCAAGTGCTGAGGTTACAGACATGTGCCACCAATGCGGGCCTTGCACGTACATATTGAAGTAGAAGTTAAGAGCATACAGCTAATCAAGGAGATCAGAGTTCAGTACAATTTTCCATCCTTAAAGATGACAAAATGTCATTCAGATTCTTGCCTCTGTAAAACAACTGACTCTAAATTAATCCTAATGCTCAGTTAACTTATTTCCAACTCATTCTTCTTTCTACCACTTAACACAGTCTGTTGATTGATTGAGACCTTCGGCAACATAAACTATTTTCAAATTTCTGATTTCATTTACTTAAAATAGAAATAAACAAAATTTATTTAGAGCTGTCAAAAATGTACTTCACTTAAAGATAACTCTCTAAATCTAGCAAGTATTTTAAGTTTGTAAAGATAATCCTAATTAAAAAAGAATCAAGCTGGTAATATCATACAGATAATTGTGTCAAGTAATAGTTACTATCTCACATCATCTTTTTCAAAATATTGTTGTAATAAATTTCCACCTTTAATCTATCTATAAACTGTCTCAAGTGCAAATATGGTTTCCTAAACTACAGATTCTTTCTTTCTTCCTTCTATGAGCACAGCAATTGCTCTGATAGCAAAGTTTCCATCTCCATGAGATTAAACTGGGAAAGTCACTCTGTGCGGTGTATCTTCCATTGGTCAAACCCAATCCATTCCCCTTGCTTCCTCCTGCATTCTTTATGCCATGAAGTTGACTTTGGATAATATCAATGGACCCTGTCATTGAGCTTTGAGTTTCATTCATCTAGTGGTTAAAGGGAGACAAGTAAGGCTAGGGAATTTTCTTTTCTGGTGGAATCACTTTGCCCTGGCTATCTTATGTGACTAAAAGCCTTACCTATCACCAGTCCCTCCTTCACATACAACTTTTTTGACTTTGGTTTCAATAGCTACTTCCTCCATTTTTTCATTTGAGAAAGAATGAAAGAATCAGCCAACATTCTTACTAGCTCTCAGTGAATGAATACTCTAGTCCCTGTGGCTTCCCTATGCCTCAATCAGATCCTTGAAATAGTTGCTTCATTAAGTTTTCTTTAAATTATTTATTCTGACTGTGCCACTTGTGATTGGCTGATGCATAGTAGGACTTTTGGTTTTTTTTTAATTGTTTTCATTTTTTTGCCAGATGTTTATTTTCTTAAGTTCCTTATCAGTTAGAGGCGGTTAGGTAGCCTGATTGTCACAGTGAAACTTAAGAAAATATTAGCTAAGAAGTCTTGGGAATGTTTTTACTCCCTGATGAAAAAAACATAAAAGGTTGGAGATACTAGCTTTTTCCTTCTTTCTTCATAATTTAGCTGTTTGTGGAAGTAAGGATGCACCAAAGGCCGATCTGTGACCATGGAGTATCGGCTCAAAGACAAAAGCCAGCACACAGAGGAAGGCAGAGGGGCCAAGACTTCTAAGACCATGGCCCTTTAGGGAATCACTGATCCACAGAACCACCTCATACAGATTTCTGGTTCACAGTGCAATATGGGCTTTTGTGGCTTAAACTTATATGAATCGGGTTTCCTTTATCTACAACCAAATAATTCCTGATGGATGGAGTAATATATCTTCATTGCCAGATACAGCCTTACCACTTCCAGGCTAAACATCTACTAATGGTTCATCATGGTCTGCAGAATGTAGCCTAGAATGCAATCAACAACCTCTGTGACTCAACCCCAGACTGCTTCTCCACTTTAGTATGCTTCATCTTACCATGACACTGCTCACTCCAAACTCCTGTGGTTCCTGGCATTTCTTGACTGGGTATTTGTAGTAAGAGTTTTCCCAGGAGCATCTTTTATACCAAGGACATATTTCCAGTCTTCTCTCTCTAGCTCATCTCTTACTCATATTTGCGATTCTAATTAGCAAAATAAGTCAGCATTTAGTTATAGAAAGAGAACAGAAGAGAAAGAGAACAGAAGTCTCTTCTAGATTATTCAAGAGGTAGGATTTATTGGGCAAATATTGCATAGTGGTAGAGTGGTTTAGTCTATGTCATATTGTTATAAAATACCTAAGAATGCTAACTTATAAAGAAAAGAGGTCTATTTAGCTCATATGTTTTGGTGGCTGGAAAGTTTACAGAGCTGGGAACCGGCAAACCCCCAACCATACTCCACCTCCAGCTCACAACATGACAGAGGAACAGAAAGGAAAATGGTCTTGTACAGAAGGGACTAACCATGTGGGGTGGACAAGATTTATAATAACCTACTCTTATTAGAATCAACCAAGTTTTTTTAGAACTATATTAATCCTCTTCAAATGCTGTATTCCTACTATCTAATTGCTTCCTGTAAAGACCCCACCATTCGAATACTGTTACATTGGAGAATTAAGCTTCAACATGAGTTGGGTGAGGATAAGACACATCCAAGCCATAGTGGGAGGCTTAGAGGAATCTAAGAAATTAGAAAACTACCAGGCTTAGAAAACTACTAGGAGGAAGAAAAACCAACTAGTATCCAGAAAAACAGCAAAACTTATGGGGAAACAAGTCCAATGAATGGTACTGCAGCCTTTCTGAGGGATGGATGTCTAGCTTGCACCATCAACTGTGAACAATGGGAACTAATCTCTCTCTTATCTTGTCCTCTAATCCCAGAGTGAAGACCCACTTTTTGGCCTTATCAGTTCCTACTTCCTAATCTAAGGAAAAGCTGTACCTAATTTGTGGAGCTTTGATCAAGTGCTGACTCTCTAACAAGAGCAAGGTAAGAAAGTGGGTATTTGATGCTTATATTTTGGAGGGAGGCCTCAAATTATGAATAAGTTACCAAGAAAATAGGTTCAGATGATGTGTTGGCAAAAACCATCTTACGTGCCCAGTATAATTTCAATAAATGTGTTAAATGTGATAATGCATGTAAAAATAAAATCAACCAGGATACAGAATAGATAGCTACATCTAAGCCAGCACTTTGTCAATTATTTTTTTATGGTATTGGAGTTTGAACTCAGGCACATTCTGCCTCTGAACTACACTCCAGCCATTTAAATTTTTGTTTTGAAACAAGATCTTCCTAGTTTTCTCAGAGTCCCACTAAGTTGCTGAGGTTGATCTCAAACCTGCCATCCTCATGTCTCAGCCTCCCAGGTACAGAGATTTCAGATGTGCACTACCATGTCCAGCTAAGATCAGCATTTTATAACAAAAGTGTATACTAAGTAATACATGGAATTTTTTATTTTTCTGGTACATTAATTAAAATACATATTAAACAGGTAAAATTAACTCATAACATACAAATTAAATGTGTTGAAAATATTATAATTGTAATACTTAATCAGTTTAAAATTATTAATAATATGTTTTTACATTATTTTTCAGTATTGAGTGTTTGGAATTTAGTGAGTGAGAATTTTTTATTTACAGCACATCTCTGGGTGTCTATTAGCCATACTTTAATAGCTCAATAGCCAGGTGTATCCAGTTACTATCATACTGAACAGCAAATATCTAGACAAACTCAGCAATCACCAGAGGAGAGTGCCATGGATCGTTTGCCTGGTGTGCAACTATGAATCTTTTATATTTAGCTTTAGAATTCTCAGAAATTCTGCTCTGGGTTGTGAATAATACAGAAGATATTTAAGGTCAGGGTAACTGAGTTGGAAAGCCTTGATCTCTGTGTCATTTAAATCATTGAGTTTTGGGAGCTCCTGTATTGATGTGACATTAAACTAGTGTGGTCAGAACGCTAGGTTCACATTTTGATGGTGTTTAGGTTTAGACTGAAGCCACGGAACTAGATGAAATCTGCCAAGGAAAGAGTGTACAAGCACAATATAAGGTCAGTAATGAGTCCCGAGGGCACAGCAACATTTAAGATTAGACGATAAGAGGACTAAGTGTTCATAATGGTAAATGAACTGGAAGAAAACAGCTTTTCAGAAGCCAAGCATCTCAATTGCAAAATTATATTCTTCTTGGAAAGCCAACTGAATGTGGAGTCATTTCCCAATTTAGGTACACTGGGTCCACTAAAAATCCAGTTTAAAAGCATTTTAGATTCCGTACAATAACCAGAAATTCTATTTGTTCTTGGTCAGTTCCTATTCCCACTTCAAACAGAATCTCCCCTGAATCTTCTGCCCCTTTCCTGTAGCTTCCTCCTGCTCCTTCTCTCCTGCTCCCTCAGTAGCTCATTCTGCTCCCACTTCCAAGAAAAGATAGCAATCATCAAGCTGGAACCCTTCTACTTCTTGAAGTCTTTCCCATACAAAAACAATTTCAATCCAGATTTACCTTCCACTTGTTGGGGTTTGGAAGAACCTAGTAAATAGCATCACTGTTATACCCTTTGTCTGAACTCTACCACCGTTTTTTGCTAAGAGATAGGCATAGAAGTCAGGAAGAGTACAAAACTTGCCTGGACAATCAAACCATTAGAGAGTATGTCTGAGGACTGTGGCCAGTTTGGCTTAACGTCCTCATCTAATGAGCACATTTTCTTTTTCACTTGTAGTCAGGTTTTTAGAAGCCATATCTATTTGCTCAACCCCTACACACTTCCCAATAAAAGACAGTGTGGCTTCTGATCTAGTTAGGCTGGTGACACCATTTCTACAGATGTTCCCAATTCCCTCCACAGTTGCTCAAGCTCAGGGACACTCGCCAATCCTTATCTCACTGACCATTTAAAGTTTCCCAGTATTGGCCACTCCCTCCTTTGTGCAACTCCCTTCTGATTTGTTCTTAGTTGCTCTTGGCTGTTTTATCTCAGCTTCCTTAGGCTCCTCTTGCCTATAAATATTTGGATTTTCTGGGAATCCATCCACTCTTTTCTAGTGTATTCACTTCATTCTCCAGATAATTTCCCCAGGTCATTAATCCATTCTGAGATTCCAGTCGCTATTTAGCTATTTACGTATTAGTTGATCTCCTAGGCTTCCGTACTGCCCATCCAGAATATATTCAGAGTGATCTTTCTGAGAGCTGTTGTAATCATGATTAAAACTTTCCTTTCACTCCTCTTGTAACACTTACATCCTTCTCCTCCTGTTTTCTTGTGACAGAATGCAAACTAGTAAAACTCTTTGGGCTGATCTTTATCCTTTCTCTCCCTATTGCAAAGAGAGAAGGAGTGATTCATTTATCCCTATTGAACGTTGATTCCCGAAAGAGTAAGCACATTCTGAATCCTCATTTGACTTAGGAGAAGGTACATTCGGATCCCTTCTGCCAGGTGGCAAGTCATTGTCTTTATGGAGGAGTTTGAAATTTTAGAGAAAATTTGGTTCAGGAGACTGTTAGAAGACTGTGGGTCCATGTCATTTACTACAAGCTAAGTCAGTAAGAAAGATACAGTCTCATTGCCATTGTCCTAACTTCCAAGCCCCAATAGTTTGAAAAATTTGATTAGGAAAACACAGGCCTATCTATAGAAAACAAAAGGTTGTAAAGTATTGAAGGAAATTTTTATCAGGTTTTCAGTAGAGAAACTTCTTTTACACATTACTTGTAATCTTCCTCCCTACCCATATTTATCTGTTAAGCAAATTTGGAAAGAACTGTACTCACAAGATCTTGCTTCTTCTGAGTGTTGGGGATCCAGCAATCTACAGAGAAGAAACCTCCTGGGCCACTGGCCCCACACAAGAGTTCTGGCCCTGCAGGAAACCATAAAAGAATGGCAGCAAACATGTTAAGCCTCACAAGTAACTTTTTTGATAGCAGTTCCTAATAATAAAAATTATGATATTTTGTTATCCATCTGATTTCTGTGTATTTCTCCTAATTGATTAGAAACCCAACTGGGAAAGAAATCTTACTTATTGGCTCATTGAGATACTGTCAAATACCCCAAATTTCTCAAATATTTACATTTCTTAAAAGGAAGGATGAAACCATTTCACTCTCATTCCTAGATCAATGGTATAGGCCAATATGCATTCCACAACACCCACTGATAACCAATGAATTTACCACTCTTCTAGGTTTTGTAGATACAAAATAAATGAACCAAGCTTTCCAGGAGGTCAAAGCTCAGCAGAAGACGTTTGTGTTTCCAATTAATAATTTTGGGTAAACTCCTATATTGCATTTCTTCATAAGAAGAGGAAAACTGTAAAAGAGAACTCTTTCCAAAAAGCAGGACTTATTTAATTGTGGTCATTGCTATAGTAACTGACTTGATGTGGCTGGGGTAGGAGTGGAATAAACACTGGGGCATTTGCAGAAATATAGGCAAGAAGAAGGGGATAAACAGAGATGGAGAAAATAAGAACTGGATCTCCTTTGTACAGTAGATCATAATCTATTCAACACAAAAAATTAAATGATAACAATGCATGGTAACTTGAAAATGAGTGCTGGTGAAAAGTGTATAGACATCTGTATTTAGTTCCGGCACAAAAGGTAATAACCAACAAAACTATGGAAATCAATGTGCATCTTGCTGATAGGATGATACCTATGAGATTATTTTAGCCATGGTTCAGGCTATTTTATATACCATAGAGATATAGGTCCTCAATGGGCACAGGAAAAGGCTTTAAACAGAATGAAGTGTCATACAAAAATGAATAATCTCTGCTAATTTAAGCTAAAATTTTACCCTGCTGTGAAAACTTGGCCTCAAATAGAATGGTGCTTATAAGATCTCAGAGATCTTTACCCTCACATCGATCACTGAAAAACAGTGTAAAATAGTTGACATAACACCACAAGCCAGGGTTTGGACTTCAAAACCAGACATTTTAAAGAAGGTTTGTTGGACTCTGGGAAGCATGTACAATGACTAATACATTAATTTAGACTGAGTTAATTATTTTAATTCTCTTTGTGCCTCGTTTTCAAAACTTCTGATTTCACTCATGTAAAAAAAAAATAACCAAAACAGGTGATATGATTTTTTTCTATGTTTGAAATTTTAAAAGTCCCATCTGTCACTAATTACACATTTATTTCATTATGCAGAACTATGAAAATAATTGCTTGAGGTTTTTTGTTGACAATTTAAAGTTTAAAGTAAATACTAATTATTTTTGTTATAACTATGCATTAAATAATTCCCTGCTAGACATTTTTAGGCTTCAAATAATTTTATTAGAACCACATAAGAAAGCAATTATGTAATTAGTGACACATCTGCCAATCTTATAAGTCCATCTTATAATATTTGAAGTCCTTTTTTGTTGTTGTTGTTTCTCCTCTTTTAGAAGCAGAGATGGCTCCTTTGTATGCACATCCCAGCATTTTACAATGATGTCTTTGGCCTGTCCAGCCAGCTGCTTGTCTCTATCACTCTATCAAAGTAGCAATGACTCCAGGCAATTAACTACTTTTCACAACTCTCATGGTCTTGAGTTGAAGAAAATGTAGTTAGATAACCGTGGTGACTTCTGCTTTAAGCAAATTCCTTTAGAAATTAAAATATCTTTTCCAAACGCCAACCAGAAGTTTCTGTGAGTTCCATTTGGAACTTGTGCTAATAATAATATTTTCTGGAATAATAACAACAGGTTTGGATTTAATTAAATATGTTGCTCACTGAAGCATCTGTTTTAAACATTCATGAATGGCAGTTCCTATGGGATATCCAAATGGGAGTGTTTTCACTCCATAACACTATCCTAAAGTGTGTTTTGGAAATTTTAAATAATTAGCTGGTCTTTGTTTTGAGAGACTTATCCAGGATAAAAGAGCAGTCCTGTCCTCAAATCATATTGATAGATGGAAGCCAGTTAGGGAGAGACAATCAATCACAGAGGCAGTCTGTACAGAGCTGTTAGGCAATCCTCAGTATTAAGAGTCAAGTTTTTCTTCATGTTCACACATAACTCCTATTATCATTCATGAGAATTATTCACTTATCAAGGAAAGGACACATCCCTTCCCAATTAGGCTAAGCTGCTTTTGGCTGAAAGCCATTAAAAACAGCAGACATGGAATCAAGGTCTATGACTAGCCTTTTAGGATTAGGAAGCCACCTTTGAAATAGCCTTTATTAACATGGTTTGATAGAAAACATTCCAAAAATAGAAAATCTTGGAATGCATGGCTTGCTTGCCACTCAAAGTAAGCCATATGACCAAGACTCGTTTGCAAGATGGCACAATTTGTATAGTGCTCTTTGAAAAGTAAGTTGTTAGACTTAAGTTCCATGCAAATATGACTAAATGTTTTTTATCAACCAGTGTGTTAGTGTCACAAAGACCAGTGCCAGACATAATAGGTACATAGAAGATATTTGTTGAATGAATGATTGAATGAGACGACCACATGCTATGGAATTCGACAAGCTTTTTTTTTTTCAGACTCTACTTTTAGGTGATAACTAGCATTAGAAACTGTGGATATAATATTAACCATCTGTATGTGCAAACACACATATATAAGTGAGAAAGAAATTGATTCTTCTGTCAAGAACTCACAATATCTCAGATAATACTAGTGTTGTCAATACAAAGATATTATCTAGGGTGTTAGGGAGCATAAAACTTATGTGAGGTTTGTAGGAGATATATGACAATTTAGTCTGCAAAGAAATGCTAACTTTTTTATGAAATTTATGCCGTTCAGACAACGTTAATAAACAGATAATATAAAATATTCCTAAGTATGATCACCAGAATTGGCACCTTGGTTTTGAAAAATACATTCCGAAGAATTAAATGAAGCCATTAGCCACATAATTGACCAAAGACAAGGAGTATTATGGACTCATTTGGAGCATAGTAGATAAATATTCTGGAAAGAGAAAAGAGAAAGACTATGCTGTAATGCACATGTGCTAGACTGAAGAAAGCCACGATGATTATGCATCGTGATTATGCATTATTTCTTTAGTTAGGCTTGGGCAATGCTTGTCATTGACAGCATCGTTCCAACAGAAAAGACAACATGGTGTTAAAGTAGATTTTAAAATATGACATGCTGGCCTGGGACTTAGAGTTCCAGCAATGGCAAGATGACTTGTACTGTACAAGGCTTCTCTGATAAGTAGATATAACAATATGCCATACATTGGGTTCAGACAGATTCTCGGAGGGGGAGCACATCTGTTTCTCAACTAATCCAAGGGCTTTAAATACTTTTGGATTTGCTGTGGTGCAATGGCCTGGAGGATTTCTCAGACCAAAGACTCATGCAGACATAAACTTCATGTTTTATCTATGAAATAAAGGAGTTGGATTTAGTGATATGTAAGGTCACTGCATTTTTGTGTCTTCCCTTTCTTTTCTTCCAAAATTTCGAGGCCATTAGTTTTGATTGATTGAGCTTATTCTATATCTATCTCCACTATTTCTTGTTTTCTTTTTCTTCCTATCACTGAACACTTGGGAATCACTTCCTGTCAGATATGATATCCTATTAACCTTTGTAATTTTTTTTGTTCCTAACAAATTTGGGCACATAGTAGATGCCAATTAGGGAATAAACTAGGTGGCATCTATAAAACAAAGCAAGGGTGAGTTTCTTTGAGGGATTGCAAAACAATATAAGATTACATTTTGTACTCCAAAAAATAATATCCTTCACTTAGGTGACAAGTCCTTCTCACATGTAGCAGTCAAAAGTATAAGCTCACTTAATCCTCACAAGAAGTATGACATAACTGCTCTTATAGAAACAAGAAAACACAGAGTACTTGCCTTAAGTTTCACAGCTAATAGGTAGCTGAGCCAAGAATTGAATGGAAGGTATTTCTTTCCAATATTTTCTAAGAAAAAGAGTGTCCATTCTTTTCTAAGTGTTGGACATGTGCTTGTGAGAATACACACACACACCACACACACACACACACACACACACACACACCACACACACACACACACACACACACACACACACACGCATACACTCTCCCATGATGTGGGTAAGCTCCCTCGATGGCCATGTTTTGTGATTTCATAACACTTCTCGATCTGTCAAAATGATTGCACCAGTAATTGGTGCCTGATCCTAGATTAGCCAATAGACATCCTAAGCAGACATCTGCTGAGGTTTTCTGGTATGAGAGCTCTGACTTCTATGGCCAATATTGTTTAATAGAACCAATAGGATACTCCCATTGCATGATCGGCATAAGGCATGAGGCTATGGGTAGAAAGAGCACAAACAGACAGACACACCGGCAAAGGCAGCCAGCCAAGGACCCCACTCAGCATGAACAGTGAGTAGAAGGAAGAGTGAGGTAGCAGCTAATGCTGCCACCCAAATGAGAAAAAACATTGAGAGAAAAGCAGAAACAGACAAAGGCAGGTCCATGTTCTGGATAAAGAAAAACAGTATCAGCCAAATCTCCCTCTAGCAAAGACTTCAGATAAACTGAAATCCAGATTCATGCTGAAATAAATATTGTTCCAGACCTAAGTACAAGAGATCTCATGAGGAGAGTCAGTCCACTCGGGTTTCTATAATGCGAATACATATCTTAAATGCCTCCAGGCTTATTATATATTACTTGTATTAAAATTTCCTTTTGCTACCTCAAAAATATTCCCTAAGTTTAGTCACTTAACAGAATACTCATTTATTATTTTGAAGTTGCATAGGCAGAAATAAAAAAATGGGTCTCAGTGGGCCTTTAGGTTCCTTCTGCAAACTCTGAGAAGAAGTAGTTTCCTCACATCTTCCAGCTTCTCAAGGCAGCTCACATTTTTTGACTCATGGACTCTTCCTACTTTTTCCAAAACAGTCATATAGCAAGTCTAGTGTGGAGAAACATGCCTCTAATCCCAATACTTGGGAGGCTGAGACAGGAGGACTGCAAATGCGAGGCCAGCCTTGGCAATTTTTTGTTGTTGTTGTTGTTTGTTTTTGGTGGTACTAGGGTTCCTGGAAGCCCTTCTACTTCCGGGCTACACTCCCAGACCTATTTTATACATTTTATTTTTGGAAACAGGGTCTCTTAAGCCAGCACGGCTGGCTTCGAACCTGCGGGATCCTCCTGTCTCCGCCTCCCAAGTGCGGGGATTACAGGAGTGCACCACCACGCCTGGCTTCAGCCTTGGCAATTTAGAAAGACCTTGCTTCAAAATATAAAATAGGGCTGGGAGTGTATGTAGTTCGGAGGTAAAAATACTCCTGGTTTCAGACTCCAGTACAAACAGTCATATAGCATCTTAAAATCTTCGGCTCAGACACTAATTCTCCTCCCTCTCTCTTCCCCTTAGAAGAGCCTTTGTGAGTACAGTGGGGCCATGCACACCATCCAGAAAAAATGTCTCTATCTCAAATTCAGTTGGTTAGCAACCTCAACTCTGTTTAATTCTCCTGAATAAAGGAAGCAGCCTGAATTCTCCCCTCTCTGTGCAGTATCACACATTTACAGTCTTTGGTGTTTAAGAAGTAGACATCCTTGAGGGGACATTATTGTGCCCATCACACTATTTATATTCTTGCAGTCCTACTTAAGGAAGTCTGAGTGAATCTCTGCTGTTTTCAACCATGGAAGTTAACAAAAAATGGCATAGAGGATGTTTTGCTAGTTTGGGGCTTCTCCTGTAACCAAAAAATATCATGATTTATAGGGCTACAGTTCTAATTATGCATCTTCTCCTCCTGCTTAGTTTACCTTTTCTTTCTCCTGATTATTGTCCTCTCGGGTCCTTAATGGTGAAAATTCAGCTCGCTCAGAACAATTAAGCAAGACAGTAGGAAATGGGCAGTAATGCGATCAGAGACAGCAGCGACGTGCTATGCTCTTCTGGGCTAGCATATTCTTGGCTTATTCTTGGAAGGTTTCAGAAAGGAGGAAGTAGCATTTAAGCCAGATATGGTTCAAGATGCTGTTGACCACCCATATGGAGGAGACGTGGAGCACAGATGGTTGACTGCAGAGCCAGGAATTGTACCGAGGTCTTCTGACTTGTGTTCCATTGTTCTTGATAAGTTTTTCAATATCTGTGATGCTTTAGATATACCAAGTGGCTTTAGCACATATTTATTGAATGAATGAAGTGGACAGATGAATACAAGGAGGAAATAAATTAATCACAGATGATGACTGCATGAGGAGTATGATGGAAGACCCAAAGCAGATGCAAAATGTAAGTTAAAGCAGGTTCATTCCAACAGAGAGTATATTAGAAACCTGGATCTACAAATAGTATTTGCCATTAAATAAGTTTCATAAGACTAGATATTTTAATTAATCTCTTTGTGCCCCATCATTTATCTGCAAAATTAGGACAACAATGATTGTCTATTTATTTTAGAGCATAATTTCAACTTCAAAATGCTACATTAGATGAGTGTGTCTTTAAAAATAATAAATGTGCAATGGATGTGTAAGTTACTGCATAGTTCCATAGAGAATGTGGCATCCTAATGACTAATGTTAGCTTAGTGATAGTTTATGTTTACTTTTCCCTTTTGTCGTTAAAAGCATCTTCACATATATAGCTTTATATAATTTAATAAAGCTAAGAAATGGAAACTGAAAAACATCAAATAAGATTACTGTCATAAGAATAAAGGTGGATTCACCAAGTTAGGTAGGTTTAAGAGGTAATTTTTAAAGATATTTGCCAAATTATCATTAACAGAGATTTCTTTTCTAGGACTTACTATTTTCTGTTAAAATTTATCATTGCCGACATTCCTGCACCTACTTCTGCCACTATAAATATCAACAATAGTGTTTTTTTGAGCACTTTCTAAATGTGAGGCACAATTGCAATCATGTGACGATCAATTAATTCACATAATCTTTACAATATTCCTGCGAGGCATAGGCTATTACTACCATTTTACTGATGACCGAATTGATGTCTAAAGTGAATTGTGAGTGAAAAAGTGTCTGGCTCTTGAGTTCATGCTCCTAACCACATTTCTACTAGACAGAATGATTTTTGCTATTATTATTAACATTGTCATCATCATCATCATTACCATCATCATCACCATCATCATCATCATCGCCATCATCATCACCATCATCATCACCATCATCATCATCATCATCATCAACAACATCAACATCATCAGTCACAAGAACAATTGTGAACTATAGTCATATTGCCATCGCTGCACACACTCTGTCTAGTCCTCACAGATACTGCAAGAGATGGCCATCTCTATTTTACAAATCATTTAATAGGGACTCAAAAAGGGTAAGTTAATTGACCAAGTCTCAGAGCCAGTCATTACTATCGTTGCACTTGACCAAAATGCTTCTCAACATTTGTTATTGCTTTATTAGTTTCAGTGAATTTGTTTATTAGTTTTTAGCAAAAAACTGAATGTCAGATATGTTGGCCAGAGATTTCTCAATCTGGCTTCATGATTCTATTCCAGTGAATTCTGAAATGATTATTTTCGGAAGCAGAATTCAGATTGCACTCAAAATACTTATTTAAGCATTAAGTGACATATTTTATTAGATAAGATATTAACATTAATTTCTAGTCAATAATGTGTGTGTGTGTCACTAGTGATTGAACCCAGAGAAATTCTACTGCAGAGCTAGACCTCTAGACCTATTTATATTTAATTTTTAAACAGTGTCTCACTAATTGGTCAAGGGCATTGTTAAGTTGCTGAGGCTGGCTTGACCCTTCAGTCCTCCCTTCTCAGTTGTTAATCATCAACATAATTTTGAAATCAAGCAAATTTGAATATAATTTTTTTTACCATTTACTTATTTAAACCTTGAAGTCCTGTTTTATAAAGGAAATATCATTAAATTCTTAAGATTGTAGACACAACTGAAAGTTGATAAATGCAATGCCCAGTACAGTACATGATAAGTGGTTGATGATCTCATCACTAAAGTTTTCTATATAGATTAACATGTCTTGATCGTTAGTTTATAGTAATTCATTCTCAATATTCCCAGCTATTAAATTGCTCTTCCTTGGTTGCTTCCATCTAATTAAATGGCACTACCATACTCCCAAATGTTTGAGTCAGAACCTAGGGAGTCATTCTTTGTTTTTTTGTTGTTGTTGTTTTTTTTGTTGTTGTTTTGTTTTGGTGGTACTGTGATTCCTGGAAGCCCTTCTACCTCCGGGCTACACTCCCAGACCTATTTTTATTTTTGGAAACAGGGTCTCTTAAGCCAGCGCTGCTGGCTTCAAACCTGCGCGATCCTCCTGTTTCTGCCTCCCAAGCGCGGGGATTACAAGCCTGTGCCACCACGCCCGGCTAGGGAACCATTCTTCATACACCCTTTCAATCAGCCCCTCCTATTTAAAATACAATGTAAATATTGTGATTTTTGTCTCTAAACTGAGTTCACTTATATGTGCATCTCCATCATTATCACTAAACAAACTACTCTCAGGTTAATAAAACTTTCTTCATAAAATATTAAAAGTTAATAATTTAAAATTACAATATGAGCCTGGAGTGGTGGCACACGCTTGTAATCCCAATACTTGGGAGGCTGAGACAGGAGGACTGTGCAGGTTCGAAGCCAGACTCAGCTACTTAGTGAGGCTCTTAGCAATTTAGTGAGACCCTGCTTCCAAATAAAATATAAAATAGGTCTTGAAGTGTAGCCCGGAGGTAAAATGCCTCTGGATTCCATCCTAGTACCACAAAAAATAAAATTACAATATGCTATTTTTCCTAAGTATTCAAGCAAAACCCAGCATAGATATAGATATAGATATAGATGATGTAGATAGAGATATATGTGTGAATTACATCAATTCTCTGCTTTAAATATACTAGGCATTAAACATGAGGCATGTATAATCTAGGTTATAATCTACCCTTTATTTCATCCTAAGTGAAGCTGAGCCAGGCGTGGTGGCACATGCCTGTCATCCCAGTACTCGGGTGGATTAGACATGATATGATAATTTCAGGTTTGAGACCAGCCTGAGAAATTTAGTGAGACCCTGTTTTAAAATTAAAACAGAAAGCTCTCATAGTAGAATGCTCAGATGTGAATGATTCTGGGTTCAATCCCTAATGCCAATAATAAATAAATAAATAAATAAATAAAGCTGCATAGTTCATTATTTTTTAATGACTTGACCCTGGATAAATAAAATCATGACTTAGGCAGACTTTTTTTTAGTTGCCACATTTCTGTCTCTGTTCATCCATATGAGTTGTATTCAATTATTATAACATGGACTATATCTACGTCAAGTTTCAAAATGATTTAGATTTTACGATAGAATAATGAACAGCTGTACAATCAAAAGAACTCCAAAATGGTGGTCCGTCTTTTATCCGAATCCCCAGTTCCAAGATGTGTATTAGCTTGAGCTTATTTACATGTGCAAATATTCAAATTCAAAAACATTTTAAGCAACTATACAGATCTTATAAACACAGAACTTTGGCGCTTCTCACATGGGATTTCAGGAAATTAAGCCTAAAAGAGCTAAGTGGTGAGGAAATGAGAAATGTTCTGTAACGAGAACAAAGTGATGACATAATAAATGTTAGAAGAAGCTTTATTATATGGAACTCTTCCTGGCAATGGAAGAGTTATGGTCTCCCATCAGCTTCCCTCACTGACTTCAAAGAGGTCTTGGTTGATTTAGTGACACACTCTTTCTGTGGGATAATCTAGTAGACAAAAGCCTTAAACTAACCCAGTCGCTAGGGTGTTCAAGCTTCTCAGAGGGAACAAAATGATACCTCATTTAGATCTTAAAAGATGCTGGCTGAAACAGAGATGGATAATGTAGTCATTTGGGTTGAGTTTGTTTTGATATAATAAATTAGCATAGAAAACTGGTGGGACAGGGTAGCAGGACAGAGACTTGGAAGAGATGGATTGGATAAAAAATATTCTCCAGAGCCAGTGCTGTGAAAATCAGCTCCCAAACTGGGTAGAGATGACTTCTCTCCATACATTTGCTTCTTGATTTCCATTTCTCCTTCGTTTAATATTTATACTCTTTTCCAGTACCAGTTTTTGATAATTTTAGTTTGGTTTTTCTTTCTACCCTTAGGCATTTTGTTTCTTTTTCTTCTTAAACTGCATATAATTTGTGCTTGTTGAAAAGAAAGTTATGTAATCCTTGTTTTAGGTAGAAAAGAAAGTTGTATAGTCCTTTTTATAGGTGGAAAATTAAATTAGCTTTCTAATGTGTTTTTTCTCTTGTTCCTCAAAATTAAAATCAAGTGAAGCTCCATACTTACATATTTTTATATATTTTTATATATTAGTGTTCTTCCATATATATATATATATATATATATATATATATATATATATATATTCACATATATTATACAGTCTTGTTCTGAGTACCTTGTTTGCTTTTAAATTATTTTTCATGTCAAGTGAATTACCCCAACTCAATCCTTGCCCCCACTAAGAAAGAAGCCAGTCAATTAAATAAGAATATTTGAGGCAGTGACTTTGGTCATAGATAATATACCCTTAGAAGAAACTGCATAATTGGAGGTAGAAGTCAGTAGCTAGTTTTTAATTTAATTTCTGATTTTTATGGTTTTTATTTCAGAATTTATAAAAATATTACTCAATAATATTTTTGTGTGTTTGTATATATGTGAAACTAAGGATTGAACCAAGAATCTCACACTTGCTAGGCAATGATTCTGCCACTGAGCTATTTCTCTAATATATAAATATATATAATAGCAAATAAATATATATTATTTTATTTTATTCTTTGATTTTGAGATAGAGTCTTACTAAGTTCCCCAGGCTGGCCTCAAAGTTGTAGTTCTTCTGCCCCACCTTATCATTACCAAGTACCTGGGATGATAGAGATATGCCAAAATGTTCAGCAAAGAGCATAGTAATAGAATTTTGAATGATTGAATAAATATATAAATGAAGGCAAAAACCTGTAGTGCAAACAAGTCAAATTTTAAGAAATGAAAAAATGAATAACTATTTTTCTCCTAAAGAAAGAATAAGAATGTTATTATCATGTATAATAGGCCATAAAATTTCCCAATATTTGCACATCTCTGTGAACATAAATAACTTTATACATTTTTTCCTGTGGAGCTTATTATTTAATGTAAAAAAGATAATTCTACACAAATATGTAAGCAGCTGAAAAACACCATTAAAATATCATTCTTATCACCAATGGAAACACAGTTTGACTGGTATAATAGAAGAAGGTTTTGTTTTGTTTTGTTTGCGGTACTGGGGATGGAACCCAGGGGCATTCTACCTCTGAGCTTCACTTCTAGCCCTATATTTTATTCTTTATTTTGAAACAGGGTCTCACTGAGTTGCAAAGATCCTCACTAAGTAACTGAGGCTGTCCATGAACTGCAATTCTCCTGTCTCAGCCTCCCAAATGCTGGGATTACAAGCATGCGCCACCATGCTCGGCTTAGAAGAAGGTTTTTGCAGTTAGAAAAATTCTAGAGAATAAGAGATACTCTTTATGGGTCACATCAGAATGATAGTATGGAAAGTAAGTAAATATGCATATGTATATTCAGAAAATTCTCTAAGTATTTTTGTAATTTTTGATAGATATTATTGGTAGGTGGTCTTATGAAGTCACTAATAAATATACTAGTCAATCATATAGACAAGAACCCCTCAAATACTATACAAAGCTGAAATTAATTTGATAAAGAATTCCAGTGATAATATGCTATTTCTAATCAGGGCTATCATATACTCCCAGTTTATGGGTACGGCCCAGTTCTACATAAAGCAAATACAATGCATGATTTATGTGAAGACATTTTGCTAAAGAAAATTTTAATTCCAAAGTATCACTTAGGTTAATCCCTAGAACAGAGTCCCACCCACTTTAGTAAGATTTGTGGCTTTTATTTCTCTGATTTATAGCTACAATTGGCTAAAGTGATGTTCACCTTTTTGGTCATTTACTTGTCCACATTATAAGACAATTAAACATTGTGCAAATATCATAGATATCTAAGGCTGGCAGCCCATTAACTTGACAAACATTTTTGAGCAGGTGATCAGTCCAAATACAGTTGCCATAATTCAATGACAATGGCCTGGGCAAAGTAGTAGTGGGGGAGATGTGACAAAAATATTCAAATATTTTGAAAATAAGAATAGGATTAGCTAATTATTCAGATGTGGCATTTG
Organism: Muscardinus avellanarius; assembly: GCF_963383645.1. NCBI lineage: Eukaryota > Metazoa > Chordata > Mammalia > Rodentia > Gliridae > Muscardinus > Muscardinus avellanarius. The sequence continues at coordinate 25,372,473 of NC_137789.1, read as the reverse complement.
AGATAAAGAAATTAACGAGAACCACAAAAATATGTAAAGGATGAAGCAGCAGGTTTTCCAATTGAGCGTGGATCAGGGGCTCAGTTTTTAACAAGTTTATATTAAAATGATGAGAAGCTGGGTGTAGTGCTCACACCTGTAATTTCTGTTCTTGGGAGGCTGAGACAAAAGGTTCACAGTTTTGAGGACACCACCAGCAAGTAAGGAGACCCTCAGTAACCTAAAAATAACCTGTTTCAAAAAACAAAAACACAAAAGTTTACAAAGGACTATAGCTTTATTTGTTTTGGAATATAGCTCAGAGGTAAAATGGCTCTGGGTTAAATCTCTAGTATGATACAAATAAACAAATAAATAAACTAAAAACCAAAATAATTATTAGACATTGAAGTCAGACATGTCAGGCACATAGTTGAACATAAATACCTGGAGTAAAACAAGCAAGATTGGAATTGCAGATATTCATTTGGAAGTCATCAGATAAAAGATAGTACTTAAAGCCATAAAATGAAACTAGAGGGACTGGGCGTTGGTGGCGCATGCTTGTAATCCCCACACTTGGGAGGCTGAGACAGGAGGATTGCGCAGGTTCAAAGCCAGCCTCAGCTGCCTTAAGAGACCCTGTTTCCAAATAATATATAAAAATAAGTCTGGGAGTGTAGCCTGGAGGTAGAAGTACCCTGGCTTCCATCCCCAGTACCACCAAAAAGGAACTAAAGGGATGGCTCTGTTTGGCAAAAACTAAAAACTAAACCTTTCTCCTGGTTACAATATTACAAATAACTTTTTGAGGAAAATAAAAGGCAAAGAAAGCAGACAGACTAAAGAAATGAGTCAAAATGCAGAGAAGAAAATATAGGCAGTGAACAAAAATAAACAGATCTAAGAAATCTCTGTCAAAATATCCATTGATCATAGATGAGCAGGTAGTCCCATAAAGAAGAGAGAAGACAAATTTTTAAATAAATAATGTGTGAAAACACCCTAAATTTTAGCCCACATACACTAAAAGAAAACTATGCTTAGACATTCCATAATTAAATTGCTGAAAAGCAGAAATAAAAAAAAATGTTGAAATCAAGGGAAAAAATCAACATCTATACACATGCAAATATTTAAATCCCTATAATCAAGTCACATTAATTCCAGGAATGCAAGGTTGGTTTCACATTTGAAAATCAATTCATGTGATTGCTGAAATTCAACATGTTCAAAAAATATTTTAAGAGGGTTCATCTGGAGGTGACATGAAGGGAAAAATTGGGAGAAATGATGAAAGAAATCTTGAAGGAAATTATTGTTGATCTAAAAGTGAGGGAATGAGTCTATAGTGCAGTGGTGGCAGCAGAAATGGAAAAGAAATGATGGATGCAAGATAAATTCAAGAGTAAAATTCAACTAATTTGGGTGACTAATTCGATGGAGAAAGCAAAGAATCAAGAATGACTCAGCTTCATGCGTAGCTGGCAGGGCAAATGATGGCAGAATGAGTAAGAATCACAGGTCAGGATAGAAAGGGAGAGAAGGAGTTTGATGTAGACGATGATTTTTTTCTTTTACTCAGTTGTGCATCATTAGCTATGGAGATGCCAGTGGAATATCCATCAAGCAGTTAGACGTTTGAGATCAGAGCTCAGAAGAACATGACCAGAACATGGAACTGATGACTTAACCATCAGAGATTTGATTATTGTAGCCACGAGAATATAATCTTATCAGAAATGACCCAATGAGAAGATCAAAAAGTTCAAAGAGAACTTTTGTGCTTGATATTCACTCAATAGTCAGTGAGTTATGAAGAGGAAGGAGGCCTAAAATTTTCCAGCATAAAATGGAAATAGGGGACTCAGAGGCCTCAGGGAAGTGTTTTTTGAACAGCTAAATTGGAAGTTGTTTTCTTTTTTAATATAATTTAGCAACCTGTGTAGGTGTATCTGTGTGCAGGCTGATTGTCACTTCTGAGTGACGATTCAAGTGGTGGTTGATGGTGGTAAAAATAGAGGCTGAGTCTTCCTCTCCAGGCTTTCTGCATTAAGAACCAAGGCAGCTGTGTTGAAATCAGAAATTATGCACCTATTAGCAGCACTGGAGAGTGGTGAAAATGGAGAATCTGCATTTCTTGCAAGCACCCCAGAAGATTCTAAGACGTAGCAGCCATGACTGGGAAGGCCAGACAAGTGTTGCTTCCATACATAAAAGCAGAGAAGAAGGACTCAGTTTCCACTGTCTGTACAACAGCACCCAAATTCAGGAGTCCATCTATAGAAGGACTTAGTCCATCTATCAAAGGGCTGCCTTCCTAAGACAGTACCAACCATGAACTTCACAGTCAACCCAGCTGACTGGCTGAATCCGGATAGTCCATTTTTGTAAGCCAAATATTATGAGCTGTTGCAAATAAAATCCAGCAAAACAACAGCATATTAGGTTGATTTTGCTTCCAGTTTTATGCTTTCTACAGTCAGGTCTGTTCACTTTCCCACAGCCCATTTTTGTTCTTGGGGTGGTAGAGGGAAAGACAGCTTTCTGGGATAGTGAGGCCATGTTTACTCATGGTACAATTAAAATGTAAATTAAATACAGGCCCTCAAATGAGAGGGAAAATATTCTGTGTATCAAAAGTGTGCAGATGTACTGTAGCTTTATGCAGTCTGAGTCAATATCGGTGGAAATAAAAACACTTAGAGTGTCATAGAAATAACATTCGCTAAGGGAAAGTTGAGCTGGCAAGACTGATCTAATTCTGATAAAAAAAATATTGGTTTGAATTTATGGGCTAAGATGGTTATAAACCACTCTGTGATCTGCCATATTTTGCCTAAGTGGTAGTTTTTTAACTTAAAGGAGACTCAACCCTGTGACTAAATAAATAGTGTGAACCACTTAGCAGGTCAAAGCTAAGACGCATTGGCAGAAGGAACCCAGTGGTGAAATACTCTGGTTGTATCTGGGTCACATGCTCACTACCAAGACCTGGGAATTTAGCAATTGTACATTCCCAAATCATCTGAAAATACCAAGAAAGTATGATAGAATCATTTATACCACCTATGAGGGAGACCACACTTAATGATTTGGGATTTTCAGGCTGCTATTCCCAAGGTGCCAAAAGCTTATTGGCTCCATCTGAATTAAGCAGAATTGCCAGCCTTCCTGTCGACTCCAGCGCTGCTTCCAATCTGCTTAGATATGAGTGTGCTATGCAGGACTGGAAACCTAAACCTCTCCCAGAGCAGACAAGACAACCAATGGCCTAATTGTTTGTTTTTGTTACAAAAATTAAAAGTATGAAAAGGAATTTTTTTCCTCCTCATCTGACATCCTGCTCCATTTGACAGCTGACAAAAATCAGTTTTGTTCATTCTGGCAAGTGTGTGTGTGTGTGTGTGTGTGTGTGTGTGTGTGTGTGTGTGTGTATGTGTGTGTGTGTGTGTGTGAGAGAGAGAGAGAGAGAGAGAGAGAGAGAGAGAGAGAGAGAGAGAGAGAGAGAGAACATTGTAAAAAGGCAGGTTTCAACAGACTTGGAAAAGTACCCTGAAACATTGGAATTATGCTGAAATGAGGTTGGAGTTGGAGGCTGAAAGTGTGTGATAGTTGAAAAAGTGTTTGTTAATGCTCTCCTGCAGCTGGTAATATAAAACACAATAGAATGTGCCCTTTAGTTCTCTAGCAGAGAATGCATTTCTGTAGGTATTAGAACTAGATTCACGGTTCAGGTGATAGGTCAATATGTCAGAAACTTACAGAGAAGAGGAAATTGATTTAATTCCTGTGTAAACCTTAAGATCAATATATATATATGATAATATATAGATATAATATATAGATATTATCATATATATATAAGATATATATATATATATCTTAATGGATATATATTTTAATGGATGACATTCATTCATTCCAATTAGAAACTGTTAAGAATGCCCAAATCTGGATAGTATATACCCAGCAAGGGTGAAGGAAAGAAGAGAAACTTAAGGTATTTTAAAAAGAAATGGAACTCACTGGTCTTAGTACTTAAAAAACCTAGATGCTGCCTTGAGGTCCCACTGGATTGAAGTGGTAAAATCCAGTCACCAGAGCTGTCTCATCTCTGTTCTGCTTTCTTGTCTGCCAGAATTACCCTGACTCCATTCAGTTATTCTGCTTTTCTGTGTCCATGCTGCACGGCCCACTGTGAGATGCTGTTTAATAAAAGGTTGCACAGGGAAACGGGCCAACGGACCAAATATGATGACAGAGATAAATGACTCGTACCTTACATTTCCTTTTTTTTCCATTCATTTTTGGCTCTACAAATCTGTGGAGATCATGTAATAAAAATAGCTGCCATTTGTCAAATGCTTACTCAGCCCCAGCATGAGGTTAGGTCTGTGGGGTACACATGGGGGTTCATGAAAATGAAAAGGGATCAAGGCCATAAGAGGATTTGAGTGGAGAAGCAAGAGGGTTGATCCTTCCCCTGAACCTGGAGCATGTGTCCTACAATGGTTAGAGATTTTCCAGGCTCAGAGTTTATGCCTGCACTTCTCCTACACTCTGCATATCTCACTGAAAATTTTTCAGGACCCTCAAGACACATCTTCTTTGATGTAACCCCCAAGTTTTTATAAGATACAAAATAAGAATATACATTGAGTACAACAACAACAACAACAACAACAATAATGTATTAATGTTTTAAATTCCCATCTAAAATATGGCTGTTTGATAGCAATCTATGTATATATGTAATGTCATATTTTACTTTAGACCACACAGTTTTCTATTACTCTGCAGTTTTCAAACTTCATGTTTTGCCTCCAAGTAAATTCTAATATATGTATTTTTAAAAATACAAATTTATTTCAAACTTTTCTAACGTTCAACTGGTTGCATTCAAATTTCTGCAAGCTATGTATGAGTATAAAGAAGATAAATCCTTCCAAGATGAGTTTCCAATAGAATACTTTCAACAAATACAAAGCAGTATGTTTTTGCTAGAATATAAAAATATTTTAACTCTGTAAGGATGTGGTTACCCTGTAATACACAACTATCTTGTGAGAGACAATAACTTACTCATAAGGAAAATGTAGAGAGAGAGATCTTTTTCATCTATGGGGAAAATATCCAGGTTTAAATTACTCCAACTAAAGGAAGTTTCTCCAAGTTAGCTAAGCTCACTCAAGTCATTCAGATCTGGCTAATTTTCTGCAGGAAACTACTTTTCCTTATGTGGGATTCCTTTTGCAAATGCATTAAGGGCTTCAAAGAACAAATTTTGACTAGATGAACTAATCGTAGCATTTTCACTGTGTTATAATATCTTTATGCTGGATAAAAATTAAAGCCCCTCCCTCAATTTTTTGAACTACATTAAAGTTTATAATTCTTTATTTAAGACCTTCATTCAGCCTTTTTGAATAAAGCTGTCAAACATGTCTTACCTTAAAACAGAATTGAGATATATGTGAAAAATTAAAGAAGACCCAGGGCAACCTTGCTTGGCAGACATTTAAATATCCAGCAGCATTACATAGTGTAATCTGTCCAGCTGTTCACTGCCCTGTATAAATTAGGACCATTCTCTTCAGCTTCTAATACTGAACTCCACAGCTATATAGATACATGTGGAAGGCTGGTTTCTCTGCAAGGGGGGATCAATTCATAGAGGTACAAAAATAGTCAAAGCAACTGTGAACCCAGCTGAACATAGGTCATATTCTAACCTGATAGTAATAAAAATCATATAAGATAAAGATATTCATGGATGTCCACTTATCCACTTGTCATAAATTTCAAGTGCTAGGTTATCTGATGGTTGATTTAGCTTTTTTTTTTTTTTTGTACTGGGAATTGAACCCAGCAGGGGTATTCTACCTACAAGGTATACCTCCAAACCGATTTATTTATTTATTTATTTATTTATTTATTTATTTATTTATTGGTGGTACTGGGGTTCCTGGAAACCCTCCTACTTCCGGGCTACACTCTCAGAACAATTTTATACTTTTTATTTGGAAACAGAGTCTCTTAAACCAGCGCGGCTGACTTCAAACCTGCGTGATCCTCCTGTGTGTCCGCCTCCCAAGCGCGGGGATTACAAGTGTGCGCCACCACGCCCAGCCGTTTTTTGATTTTGAAACAGGACCTTTCTAGGTTGCTAAGAGAAGTTACTGAGGCTGGCAGTGAACCTGAGATTCTTTTGTTTCTGCCTCCCCAGTACTGGGATTACAGGCTTGTACCATTATGCCCAGCTTGATTTTGCCTTTTTATTTATTTTATAAACAGCTAGAATTTTTTAAATGTAGCATCTTTCTAGAGTATTTCTCCAATAATACTCTATTAATATATGCTTTTCATTTTTGTTCTGTTGTTACTTTTGGTGTTTGATCAAGATTGAAACCAGAGTGAGGCAAATAATTGAATGAGAAAAAAGATAAACCATGGGCCAGAATATGGTAAATCCAGAACTGAATTATTTCATATAGAAATTATGAGCTGAGTTAAGAATTAATAATTATAAAAAGTGGTGGATTCTATTACTTCTTATACATCCACACAGAGTATTATTATTTTTGATATATGTGTTTCAAAAATTTTTAAGATGTTTTCTGGGGTACAAATCCTAAAAAGGCTTACTGAGCATGATGTCTGCTGATATCAATATACCAGAATAGCCATGAAGTTGAGTTAATTAGATGACATGTGTATATGTATGTATGTAGGTATGTATATGTAATTCAGTTTTTATCCAGTATATTCTATTACATACCAATATATTCCTTTTCCTTTTCCAAAGCAGTCATATTTGGATCATTCTGAATGTTTGATGTGTTTTTCTTTGTAAATAATATAATGCTTCTGTGAAACTGCAGCATATGGAAACTTCTAATTCCAAATGATACATAAAATGTTTTCACCAATTATATGTATGCATAAAAATAATATATAATATATAATAATTATATTACCTACATCTCAATGGAAACTACATATATTAGTTTCCATCTGGGTTTTTTGTTTATTTGTATTTTTTACATTATTTTGCCATCTGTGTCACAAAGTTTACAGAGTTAACAAATTTTGTCAGTACATATACATACGCAATCAAAATGGTGGAACTGAGTTAAATTAAAAGAATTTTTCAGAAAAGGACCACAGAGAATAACCCTAATAGTGATAGTCAGAGGAAGACAAAGAGGAGAAAGAAAGATGCAAGTTATATACCACTACCTTATTAGATCTAGCCTTTTCAGTTTTAAGTAACTAAAAAAATCAAACCAGAATAACTTCAGCAAAAAAATGGTTATTATTGTTTATTGTTAATGGAGAAAGATACTAAAAAACCCATAAAGGAATTAGAAAGGGGCCCTGATGAAAAGGGGCTCATTATTGTTTCAGAGAACCAGCCATGATGCTCATGAGCTATTTACCTAAATACGACAATGGCAGTTGTAATAGTTTTAAGAGTAAATATTCGTTGAATAGATAGCATGACACACTTTTAATAAATTCCTTTATCTATACTTCATAGCAACTGTATGAGAAAGTTCACATTTTTCTTATTGTCCAAATTAAAAATAACTCAAGTTAAAGAGATTAAATACATTTGCTAAGACCACGCTTCAAATAAGTAGCAGAGCAAGAAGCTGGACTCTTGTATGACATCCAAAGTACTGGAGTCTTGCCGGGCCTGGTGGCGCACGCTTGTAATCCCCGCGCTTGGGAGGCGTAGACAAGGAGGATTGCGCAGGTTCAAAGCCAGCCGGAGACAGCAGGATTGCGCAGGTTCAAAGCCAGCTGCACTGGCTTAAGAGACCCTGTTTCCACATAAAAAAGTAAAAAATAGGTCTGGGAGTGTAGCCCGTGGGAGTGTAACCCGGAGGTAGAAGGGCTTCCAGGAACCCCAGTACCACCACACAAAAAAAAAAAAGAAAAAAAGAAAAAAGAGAGAGACCCTGTTTCCAAATAAAAAAGTATAAAATAGGTCTGAGAGTGTAGCCCGTGGGAGTGTAGCCCAGAGGTAGAAGGGCTTCCAGGAACCCCAGTACCACCAAAACAAAACAAAACAAAACAAAAACCCCAAGTACTGGAGTCTCAAAGACCACTGTGTGTCTTTCCTTCAAACACCTCCTTGTTTCTGCTGCTTAACTCAAATTCCAAAATGTGGAAGTGATGCTGATGGCCCAGCTGTGTTGGGTATCCTCCTCTATACTCGTTTTCTGAGGCCAAGGCCAGGCCACTGTGCAGAGAATGGTGACCTTTGTGACTTGGAGGTGTTTGAGGAGCTAGACAACCCTGCCAAGAGGCACCTCTAGTATATCTATTCCACTTTCATTTAATCTCTCCAGACAAATATGATGGCTCCCTTTCCAGAAACCAAGTGCCTGGTCCCTCCTATTGCATCCAACTAAGTTTGTGTTACAGTGATAGGCTTGTCTATCTTCACCTCTAGAAAAGCTCCAGAATGCTGGGAGTCTTGCTTTGCTTTTTTATATCTTCTGCTGAGTCTACCAGTTCTGGGCCAGAGTAGACTATTTGATGGCTAGTAGGTGAATTAAAAGATGATAGATGCATGTAAAAAAAAAAAAAAAAAAAAGGCCATACCTTCTCTAATCACAAAATGACCAGGGAGTCACATGAGAAAAAGCAAACTGAAGGGGAAAATTTATGTAGGGGGTAAAATATTACCTATGTATCCTTTTAAAAATCAACATATGAAACTGACATTATTTTTAGCTTCAGTTTCATGATTCAGACTTTCCAGTGTAAATAATTTATAAGAGGACTAAGACAAATATCAGGCTTGTGGGCAATGTAAATTAATTTGAATCTAAAATTAGAAAAACCCTTCCGGTGGACAGATGACAAGGGGAAAAAAACAGAGCAAGAAGAAACTGATGAAAACATAGTGAAGAAACCGCAGAACCACAGAACCTTAGCGGGCTGATGGCCTATTGATAAAGGAAGCGAAAGAGTCAAAAAGTCCAGGGTGACCGGTGGTTTACACAGAAAGATAAACAACATGAGGAAAGAAAACAGACATAAAAGGACATAAAATTTGCAGAGTATTTGCTTTGTAAACTGAGCATGAGAAAAAAGTGGGAAATAGGCATAGACTGTATTTATTTATTTATTTATTTATTTTTATTTTTTATTTTTTCGGTGGTACTGGGGTTCCTGGAAACCCTTCTACCTCTGGGCTACACTCCCAGACCTATTTTATACTTTTATTTTATTTGGAAATAGGGTCTCTTAAGCCAGAGAGGCTGGCTTCGAACCTGCGTGATCCTCCTGTCTCCGCCTCCCAAGCGCGGGGATTACAAGCGTGTGCCACCACGCCCGGCTGGCATAGACTGTATTTAGACATTCGATTCTTTCGTTTTAGGCTCCTGGCACTTCCTTCAACCTTCATGCATCCAGGGGCCTTCGGTATCCCATTTTCCTCTGTTCTCAACAGAAAATCTATTGGATGCCATCATTTAGAATCTAATGTAAATGAGTCCGTCAGGATGTTTCCACTTCTTTAGCTGTGAAAGTAAAAGTTGGATCTCTGTTACATGAATACCAAAAACAACAGATGGAGTGGGCAGATTGAGAAGGGTCAGGATTCCTGACTCAGGCATTGCACAATACCAGGGCCTTCTTGAAGGGAACTCTAGGTGGGGAAAAGGCGTATTCTTTAGCAAATTCCTATTTGCTCAGGAAGAATATGGTCTCATGGCACACAGGATATTTTGGTCTAGCTTTGAAGCTATGCAATGAGTGACCTTGAGTAAGTCCTAGAGTCACTCATTTGCATCATTATAAACCTCAGTTACTGCCTCTGTGCAATGTGATGAGAAAACCACTGTCTATGGATTAGGGCTAAATGAAAGTTACTGCCCTTCTCAGTACTTGGCACTTAGGACATGTTCTTTAAATTGTAATTAGTATTTTTATAAGGTGTACTGTTGATATCATTATTGTTACTACTTTTGATAAGAGGGCTCTAACATGAGGTGGGATGTCTATAATTCAGAATTAGTGTGAGGATTATTAATCCCTGAGATGTGGGCGTGGTGGCGCACACTTGTAATCCCCGCGCTTGGGAGGCGGAGACAGGAGGATCGCGCAGGTTAAAAGCCAGCCGCGCTGGCTTAAGAGACCCTGTTTCCAAATAAAAAGTATAAAATAGGTCTGGGAGTGTAGCCTGGAGGTAGAAGGGTTTCCAGGAACCCCAGTACCACCAAAAAATAAATAAAAAAGAAAAAAGAAAGAAAGAAAAAATAAGAAAATACATGTATGTGTACATAGAACACCTAGAGAAAAAAAGGAATTTAGCATTCCCCCTGTTTAAATCAAGGATTGATGCTTATGTCTCGACTTCCTGCCTGACTCTGATGCCCTCTCACTGGGAAGAAGAGGACCCGTGTCTCCTGAAGCCAGCTGGGGAGCCCACAGAGTAGAGAAGCTGTTATGGAACCTCTTTTATTTGCCCATCATATATAAAGGTCATTTACAAATCATACTAATTCATTTTCAAAAGTGAGTCTTGGCACTCACGTGGATTAAAGGAATTCCTTCAGAAGTAACTATGAATTTAATTTGCCACTCAAAATGCAGGTGCTCAAGAAAGCCACAGGAAAAAGGCCAAGCCGGCCTCCCCAATCCTTCCCTAAGTGCCTTGCCTGCCACACTGAAACCACAAAAGCTGATAACACAGTGGTGAGGGAATTGTTTATTAGACATTAACACTTTATCATTAGCTATGTACATTAATAGAGTAAGATAAAACTTATTTTAGTTCTTTATCATTCTTTTTTTTTTTTTTCAGTACTAGGGATGGAACCCAGGGGCATTCTACCTCCAAGCTACACCCACAGCCCTATTTTCTTAGTCTTTTTATTTCTTGAAACAAAGTCTCACTGAGTTGCGAAGGGCCTCGCTAAGAAGCTGAGGCGGTCTGTGAACTGCAGTCATCCGGTCTCAGCCTCCCAAATGATGAGATTACAAGTGTGCACCACCATGACAGCTTCTTATTTTTACATTATTAATTTATTATAAAATGTCACAAAATATTCAACTGTTAGGGATATGGTTTTGAAAAGAAATTTTTTTAGAATGCAGCACTTAAAGAAAAACGTTTGGCATTTACCCCACTAATGACAGAGGCTCTTGCGTTCCTTACTGAGTTTTCTAACTTAATGGCAGGGGAAACAATTTTAGTTAAATCTGGAAAACAATAAACATGAACAAATGGAAACATTTTATTCCCGGGTAAAAGGGAAGGTATTATTAATATTACATTTGATCTTATTCAATTTGCTATTAAGCACAGTTTTTGTATTTACAAAAACGGCACCTACTGTTCACCTGTCCCCTGTCTTCTGTCACTTAGTCCTCTAAGCCCAGTCTCCTTGAAAGTATCACAATATTATTTTATCTTCCTTTTTAATTCCTGCCAAAACAGGAGAATCTGGAATCTCAAAGCTTGAGTTCATCTATCACAAGTTAAGGAAACAGCCCGGAAATATAAAATTATCTTTATAAGACTGTTCCAAAACAGTAGACTGTTTGGTCTTTTAGCATTTTAAAACTTGTTTATTCTGAGAAATCTCTACCTATCTAACTACCAATCAATCAGCTGAATGAGTATTCTACTTCTAGTGAGAGCATCCGGTCTCACTTTCAACTGTACCTCCAGAGAAACTGAATTATTTATTCTTTCTTCAAAAAAGCTCATAAGGCTTTGCAAAGTAGTATGTGTTTGGTGCCAACGTGCCCCTAGGCCCATTTTATTGTTCAGTAAAAATAAAATACAGTGGCATATTTATTATATTCAAAGTGTCACTTTGCTCAGTTGAGGAAGATTCCAAATACAATATTCCAACAGGCTTTCATAGTTCCTTGTTCTTCAAGCTGAGGCATTAAAATTCCCTTCAGCCAACTCTAGATTCTCGAAACCATAAAATGCTCTCTTTAGCCAGACAGATTTGTGAAGCAAAATGCCCTTCTAATTCTACTCTGTAGTTGACTGACCCTGGAAATGGGAATTTATGCACATGAGCTTCTATTTGTGACTTTGGGACTCACCATCTATAGAATAAGCATCGTGATGCTACCAGAATGCCTTGCTGCTTTCTGAGAGGTCCAGAGTGATACAACATTTGCCTGCCTGGTGCTGCAGAATCCTTGGGTTTTCTAAAGGCTGGCAGGACGTGCTGCTAATTGTCCCATCATTGCCAATTTCCAGATGGAACTCTGGAGCTGCACCGAGTTCGCTCCTTTTCAAAATCTGTTCGGCAAGTCCTCCCGGGGCTGGTATGGACACTGGGGCTCGTTTGTTTTTCCTGGTCACCATGGAGCTGTGAGTTTCAATCCCAGCTCCAAGAGCATCCCAGGGACTTGGAAAGAAGAGTGCGCCAGAACCCACTGGCTGTCTTTGGAGGAGCTGAGGGGTGAGTATCAGGAAGCAGTAAACCAAAAACCAGTGCTGCCAATACATGACCTAGACACGGCTTTCTTGGCATCCCTGTTCCAGTTCTTCATGGCTAAGAAAATCAAGACAAAGAAGGGGGAAAGCACAAAGTTTTCTCAGAGATGCGTGGTGGTGACTCTCTTAGCTACTAAGCAAGTCAAACTGAAAAGCTTTTTAAGGAGCTCACTTTGGACAGTAGAGCAGAGGTGGATCCCATTTTAGATTCGAAATCAGTTACATAGGGCAAGTGGTTCCGATTTTGCAATATAACTTTCTTGTCTGTAAAATGGGTATTAAGAATGTCTACCCAATGAAAGTACTTAAAAAGGTGTAGCACACAGAGCCTGGCACTATTATACCAAGCTCCAGTAAGTGACTGCAGCTTTTATTATTCTAGCCTTTGTAAATGAGACAATTCAGTACTGACAGGAAAGTACATAACCACATAATAATTGAATGCTGACTTCTAAGGTTCCTCTACATTTCACTCTACACTAGAGAAGGCATGACATTTTAGAAGAAAAGCTGTATTTTTTTTAAAGTATTTAAATTTCCAAGTCTGTGAAAAAATGCCAGCATTATGTAATTTTTGCGGCTGCTAAGTTTTATACATCTTGCTTTGCTTGGTCAGAAATCAAATGCTCTCCTTGACAATAATCGTTTTCACAAACACACTATTCGAAAGGTGATACGTGTGTGTTTTCAAGGAATCATTTTAATAGCATGATTGATTTAAACTCCCTCTGTGTTTCTAAGTTGACACAAGCTACCCTTAAATGGTACAGTCAGGCTAGGATTAATGATAGAAAATTACCTTGAACGATATATCAAAATTCATAAAGCTACAGGAGAGATAAGGTGTCAGAGCAATTTAACCTTTGAAAATTTGGGGCCTAGATACTTTCTGGCTAGTTCTTTCTTCTGGAGCTACAGCTAGTCTTCTCCCTTGTCCTGCACTTTTCTTGTTAGTAATTCCCCTCTCCAGCTCCCCCAAGCCGCTATCAGTAGTTATTGTAACCCCATCCTTTCTTTTACAAACTTTGCTTCAGTGGAACTGAAAGATTATTTTCTTGCCATTTGAAGTTTCTGCTGTCACGGAGGTATGCCGGGCCCAGGGACTTAAAAGCTGATCCTTTATTTATCATGGTTAAATTCTTGATAAGCAGAGAAAGGCTTTTGACATTCAAACTGGCCCATTCTGGAACCTCTTAAAGGAAATGCTCACTCTGATTTTTAAATAAAACTCAAATGAAAAGGTTCTGGATTTAATAATACAAAACAGGAAAAAAAATTATCCCTTTCACCCAGAAAGGATTCAGCTGCCTTGTTCAGATAGCTTTTGGATGGTGGAATCTGGTGCTGAGGGGGTAAGGTTAGCAGAGGGTGGGAGGTGGGGTCCTGCTACATTCTTGGAGATTGGGGCCCCTCCTTTGGCTCTGGTACCTCAACAGAATAACAGGAAGGAGCGCTGGTCTGTCTGCAGTGTATACAGTATAAACAAACGTGTCCTTCAGTATGAAACAATTTCCAGGACCACTGTAGATGCAGTGACTCTAGGATATGGTTTCTAATGGCTTTGTTCTCTCATATGTATGTTTTTATTGATGCATTATAATTATTCACCACAGTGAGGTTCAAAGTCATACAAACATACATGCACACAGCACCTGGTCTATTTTCCTTCTCCCTCCCCAGACACGTTAGTGTGACTGATAGCGACACCTTCGTGTATTTAAAATCTCTCTTTCTCCACTTTGCCCATCCAGAAGTTCCCCATATCACAAAAGGAGAAAATGGGAGGAAGGACACCAACAGACAGATGAAGATACGGGAGAGGGAGGAGCAGCAAAGCAGCTCACTCTGAATACATCGTTTCCATTCACTGTTTGATCTCTCGGGAAGCAGAATTCAAAAATTGCCTAACATGCCCAATGGCTATTCTCTTTTTCCTTTAATAAAAAGAATATAAGCACCTCGTCCAGAAAATCAAACACTTACTGTGTTTCAATGAACTGAGAATCTACCTAAGTGATTGGCAAGAGAAAAAGCTAATAAACCACAGCCATCCGAGTTTCACATTAAAAAAGAGGGGGAAAAAATCCGCGTTGACGGCACTAGGGCTGGGTAACACAGTAGAATTTCTACTGAACTGCCAGGCTTAAATGGAATGAGAACAAAGGTAACATTTCCAAGCTTCAAGATGTTTTTGCTAGGAGACTTAAAAATAACAACAGTGCTAATAAAAGGAATGAGTAACAGACTCATTGGATGTTTTGTAATTCTGATCCTGCCCTCTGCGTGTGGACATTTGCAGCCGCTGCTCACTGATTCTGACCGCTGTGAGGTTTCAAAAACCCACTTCTTCATTTCATTTATCTCCCTCTGTGGCCAAATGACTATCACTTGCAGATTTGCCTTTGTTTTGTTTCTAGCATTCCCATCCTGCTCAGGATGCCCCATACATAAACAGAAGAAGTGTGTGTTTGGATCAATGGAGCTTTAATGATAATCCTGTTTTCTGAGCCTTGCTCATTTTGTCTTTCATTTATTCTAATAAAATGAGACAGTCGGATGCTGAGTGCTGCCCGTGTTACTATTCTAGTTATTATTATTATTTTTTGAGTTACACGTACACCGCTTGGTTGTCCCTATGAAGAGCCAAGGAGCAAATCGTTTTTATTTCATTTTAAATCGCACACTTGAAATGAGCTCACAAGCATCCTTTTCCCTCTACACGATCCTCTTGATTTCGTTGTGAAGACGACCATAAAATAAAAACACAAATGTAAAGAATTATTGGTTTCGATGCTGGCCTTTTCTTCCAAAGCGATCTTTTGATGTTTGCCTTTCCGACGACAATGTTGCAGTCACCAGGGCTTGAAGTATTTACCCCACTGCTTATGCCATTGCAAACATTCTCTTAGTATTAAGACAAATCAGAATCAGGAGGTATCTAATTGTGCTGGTTTTGATTTTGTTAATACAAAGTGAAAGATTAAAATGGAGCAGTAATGGCAAAAGCATTTCTTAAAGCGGCAGGCACAGCAAACCTTTCAAAGGCAGATCAGCTACAAACCAAAGCCTTGGAAACTTACCAAAAAAAAAAAAAAAAAACTGCAGGAAAGTGCAATCTTAAAGAGGTTGCTTCATAATCTCTTTTAAAAATGTTATTGTTATAAAGGTGCTGCTGTGGACATTTTCAAATAATTCATAACTATTATCCCCCATAATGTACACGTTTCCCTGTTATACTTCTCACTCTTGGTGGTACTTGAGTTTGTAGTGAGCCCGGTAGTTTCCCAGCACACATCTTCTTCCACCTTGAGTCCTAAGTCTTTTACCTTTCGTATGCCCAGACCTACACCCCAAGACTCTTTGCTTGCAGTTCTGCAGGGCAACGGTTCTGGGTGTCTCTCTCCCCAAGTTTCTCACAACGTCTTGGCCCGGGAATCACTTGAACAAAAAGGATCTCAGAAGTTGAAGCACTATAGCACTTCCTTTTTGTCATGGTATTTAATTATCCTGGACACTTTTTTGTGTCTCATTCCGTAAGTTGCTGGTAGGAGGGCATTCATTGTGAACAGGTATAATTTTCCCTGTTCAGTTCTTACTCTAAAACAATTCTTTATAGAAATTGTAGCACAATCTACCCTCCCCAGCAAGCTCAGTTTCCCGTGTCTCGGGGCATTCTGCCTCCTCCTTTTTAGTGACCATTCTCACTCCACCAGGAAAGTGAATTGCAGGAAGATCAGGGATGATTGAGAAATTCTAAAACTTCATGAGTTCATGGATGTAACCCCTTTGCAGAAATCTAAAAAGGGTGAGCACACCTCAATCCAGTTCTGTGCTGACTTTTGAAACTTCTTTGAGAGAATAAAAATGACTCTTGGTGAGGCAAAGTCTAATTCACACGTTGGCCTGAACTAATCACCTACTGCTCTCTTGGACAAATTTTTCAAAACTCAGAATTGAAAAATGTGGTTCAAGCACAGAAAACTGAGCATTTGGACTGGTTGCTAGAATCAACATCTAGTACATATTTAATCCTAATTGCATTCATTTAGCTAACAGAAGAGTAACATCTGTCAGTGGAGGTATGAAGGATAAACACGGATTGGCCAGACAGGCAAACGCAAGAAAAGTGTCTTAAAAAAAAGGAATAAAAACAGAGAAGATAGAGGAGTGTGATCATGCAGCAGGTTTAGAAGAACTCCATGAAACTCGTAATTACATGATCCTAAAGGGGGAGAAGAAACACAAATTCAAACCTGAAAAGGCCTTGAAGTTGGAGCCAATAAATATAAATTTTTATCCAGTCAGTGAGTGAATGAATGATTCTGAGTAAGAGATGAGTTCAAGCAAGAAGGGGCACAGTGTAGCCCCATCTACCTGTACCTGCTTCTCTACCTGTGATCCACTCTTTCTCTCTTGTAATCAAAGCTTTGTTGCTCTGAGCATATATTCCCCCTCTTCTCTCTCCCCTCTCTCCTCCTCCTCCCTTCTCTCTCTCTCTCTCTCTCTCTCTCTCTCTCTCTCTCTCTCTCTATCTCTATCTCTATCTCTATCTCTATCTCTATCTCTCATTTTATTTCTCCTTACTGAACCATTCTTATCAGTATAAGAACATGATTCAGTGTCCCCTTTATCTTAAAAGATAAAAAAAGCTCTTTGACTCTTGTTTTTCTCCCCAATCAATTGTTGACCGCATGATAATCTGTCTCCAGATTTACAAATACAAATTTTCAAATCAGCGTTATAATGCCATAGATGAACTTCTATTAACAAAATATTTTCTGTATAAAACTGTATTGAGCAAATTTAATTTCTTAATGATTTTTTACATTAGCCTAAGTCTTTTGCTTCTTTCTTTTTTTTATATGTTCGTACAGGGGACTGAATCCAGGGGCATTTTATCTATGAGCCACACCCTCAGCTTCTTTTGTTTTTTACTTTGAAGATCATTTTAGGATCTTGCTAAGTTTCTGAGACTGACTTCGAACCTACAATTCTGCTATCTCAGTTTCACAAGTACTGAGATCACGGGTATGCACTGTCATGCCTAGATACTCTTAAGTCATTTATATTTGATATAACTAAAATTAACATTTCTGGGATTCATACAATATTATATTATATTATTTTTATAAAGAAGTGTTAATTTTTCAAAAATTTTATTTTCTCTGAGCCAAACATTTCTGGTCAAATATTCAGCTACTTTAAGTTTTGCTCTGTGGCTATTATTTTGACAATGTTAATCGTGAAGCTAAACTTTGCAAACCAAACTTTGTTGATAAAAATTTTCAGTCAAATTTTAATCAATAGCAATTTTTGCAGAGGAAAATTTTAACTATTGTCAGTTTCATTTTATGGAAATATTCTTAATTTTACTTCTTAGCTAACACACAAGAAAAATTATAATAAATCACTATCAACTATTACAAAATTGCCTGTCATTTTTTGGGTACATGCAGATCTCTAATTACTTATTGTAGATATATATATATACATATATATATGTATATATATATCTACGATATTGTACATATATATTCTCCTATATGTATATGCTCATATATATTATATATATTCTCATATATATATATATTCCCATATATATTATATTCATATATATATATATATATATTCTCCTAGTCTCTTGTAGAACAGATCCAGTAGATTTCTTGTCAGTGTATAAAGTGGAAATCTTTACTTTCAGATTTCTGCTGGCCTGAAGTAATGTGGTTTGTTCTGGTATTTACTGATTGTAAACAACAAACAGACTTACTACACAGAAGAAACAAGGATTACTAAATTTTTCAGCAATATATACACCCAATCTACTGTCTCCTCTTCTTTTGTTGTATACTGACTACCAACCTTTTGCAAGCAGCATCTGGAAACAAATATGCGGGACCTTGATGCATGCCGGATTTTAGCATCCTTGGCTCTGTAGTAGATCCTGGATATTTGTTCATCAAACCCATCTCTTCTCTCTCCTTGGCATCTATTTTATTTTATTACCTGCCTCATTTATGGTCTTTAGTGCACATGTGTCTAGTATGTCTTAACGAAATATGGGAAGAAATAAGGAAGGTATACAGCTCTCAGGTCTGATTCCATCTCACAAACTTCTGTGCACTCTTCTCCTTCCGACAGCCTGGCATGGAGAAACTCTTAGGGCACTGGCAACAGCCATGTGTTTCAAGTGGCAGGAAAAAAAAATAAACAAGAAAAAAGAATGCTGAGTTTCTGGATCATTGCTAAAGGAAGGGTGCCCCACCAGAACACACACTTTGAATTTCTTGTTAGTGAGAAATACATTCTATGGTGTTAAACACTAAAATTTAGGTGTTAATGTGTTACAGCACCTAGGTTAAACTAACTGACACAGGTCAAAGAGACAGATCAACTGACAGACCCGAAGCATTAGTGGGAGTAAAATGGGGAGACCAAAACATCCTGCTATGGAAAGAAAAGTGAGGCTGAACCAGCAGCCTGTGGTAATGCAGCACTGTGGATGGAATGCAGACTTCCTTTGTCTGACTCCTATGCCCAACCTGAATTACTGCACAGAAAAAAAACTGCATAGATTCACAATTTATATGCAGCTGCAGCCAAAAGCCTGCTCGACTGTATTTATAACAGTGGAGTAAAGCAAAAAGTTTGATAAGCTGAACTACTGGAATGTTTTCATAATACACACAATCTCTATCAAGTCTATGCAGTGCTGCTGGATTCTCTTCTAGCCTCTGACTCTCTCACCCTCAAGAAATGGTCCATTGGAAGGGGATGATTTATTTTTCAAATTTCTGCTGCTTCTAGGCTGCCTCTATCCCGAGACAAATGCTCTGGACCTCAAAAACTCTCTAAGTCTTTCTAATGCAAGCTACAGCTATGTGCCACATTATTAAACCTACAGGAATGTCTGCCCAGCAAGCCATGTAAAGAAAGACTTATAGGCATTAGCTTAGGAAAAATGAAAGATTAAATATTTACAGAAAAACAAGTTCTTCAACTTTGATGGTGACATAATTTGCAATGGAGCAATCAACTCATTGTAAGTTGAAATTGTCCCCTAAGACATTAGGAGTTACTTATTACAAGTTAAACCCCATGTCCTTTTCAAGATTAGACACTGCTCAACATCATCTTCCTTTTAACTTCAGGGGGAGGGACTCATAAATAAAGTGGTTATTGTTTGCAAATATATCCTGAATGGGTAAAAGGGGTCTTGTAACTTATATAGACAAATTTTATTCTTGGCATTGTTGGCATTTGGTAGATAATAAAACCCAAACAAAAGATTATCTATTTATTATGTATTTGTTATTTATCATAACTACCCAAATAACACCGAATTTAATCATCATGCAGAACATGCTATTTTGGAGCGTATATAGAATGGAGCCTTGTGAAACGGTTAAATCTTACTAGTTAACAAATGCATTTCCCCATGTAATTTCTAATTTAGAACAACTCCCCACACAGCTGCAACCATCTCCCATCCTACACACAGTATCCAACTCTGCAGTTGAGACTCTCATCATAAACCAGGCTTATGGGCATAATATGATATGGAAACATGGCTGATGAGAACATGAACTCTGGGTCAGATTGAGTCAGTATAAATACCAGTTCGACCACTTGCTAGCCACATGATTCTAAACAAAGTATTTAGTCTACTATTGCTTTAAATATGACTTAAAAATATAATGATTCCAGTAAGGATTTTGTATATATTCACAGTTAATTCTAAATTTTTTATGGAAAATAAAATAATCTAAACTACTTAAAATAATTTTGAGAAACAAAAATAAGGTAGAAGGCATTTCTTTCTTTTAATGTTACCTACGTAGCTTCAATAAACAAACTGGCATGGAAAAGCGATAAACATACCAAACAATGAAGCAAATCAGAGAACATGGAAATAGACCTGTATAGGCAGAGCCAACATTTTTTGACAAAAAATACCCAAGTAATCTGATGAAAAAGAATAGCCTGTCCAACAATTTTGCTGAAACAATTGAACAGATACAGGCATAAAAAATGAAAATAATCTAAATCTCATGCCTTATATAAAAATGAACTCAAAATGGATAATGAACTTAAATGTAAAATTGTAAAATGTTAAACTCTTATAAACAAACAAGGGATAACATCTTTGGGACTTATCGCTAGGCAGATTCATTTTAGACTTGACACTGGAAAATTACCTATAAAAGGATAAAAGGATAAAATGAAAATCTGGACCTCAATAAATTAAAATATGTTTCTGCAAGTGACATGTGGAGTAGAAAAAAGATAGCTATAAATCAAGAGGAGACAGTTGCATAATAGATGTTTGACAAAGAACTAGTATATAGAATATATAAAGAACTACTGAAAAACAATAGTAAAATACATTAGATTAAAAAATGGAAAAATAACACAAAAATTTCACTGAAAATATGTGTAGATGGCAAATAAGCATATGGAAATATATTTAATGTCAATAGCCACTGAATAAATGTAATTTAAAAGCACAATGAGAAATCACTGCACTTTTTATTCAAAAGACTAAAATAAAAAATAGTAATAAACATCTAATGCTATTGAAAATGCTTTTAAATTGAATGACACATTGCTGTTTCCAATAGAAGGTGGTACAGCCACTTTAGAAAAAAAAAGTATGGCAGTTCCTTGTAAAAATAAACATTTAACTACCACATGTGCCCATAGTTGTAATCTTGACCATTTACTAAAGAGATATGACTATTTATGTCCACATGAAAGCCTGTAGAACAAATGTTTACAAGAGCTTTATTCATAATGTTTCCAAGTTCAATCTAACTCAAATGTCATTCGTTTGATGAACAGTTAAGTAAACTGTGGTATACTTAAACATGGACTATTACTCAGCTAAACAAAGGGGAATAAATTAGGGCTATGTGCTGAAACCTGGATAGATTTTTAAGAAATCATTCTGAGTAAAAAAAAAAAAAAATCTCAAGAGGTTACATAGTATAATTGTATTTATAGCATATTTGAAGTAATATAATTATCAAGATTACAGATTAGTAGTTGTTAATTGTTAGAGATGGGGGTGGCAGGGAAAAAGATGGGTACGGCTATAATTTTGTGTCTTTACTGTAATGGTAGTTCCAGGAGTCAACAAAATACAGTTGCATAAAATATGAACACACGCATGAACACACACACACACACACACACACACACACACACACACACACACGTATTGTAAAAAGAACAGAAAAAATCTGAATAAACTCAGGAACCTACCAGTGTCCATTTAATAGTTTGGCATATTCTATAATTATGCATTATGGTACCACTGAGAACTGAATAAAGGATGCAGGATACACAATTAGTAGTGTCCTGTGAATCTATAATCACTTCAAAATAGATAAAAAGATACTGATTGAATTTTCGTATATGGTACAGAGAAATTGAACTGAACATAAGCAAGAGTCAGTGGTCCCTGGAGGGCTTTATCTGTGGCATTCTGAAGGTGTCCCTGGAGAAGAGGATAGCTGAGACCTCACTCAACAGGTGTACTTTGGATTATATCATTATTCCTACTCACGTGCTAAGCCACTGAAAATATTAAGTATGATCTCAATGTGGACTTGTTTATCAGAGTCTTTCAGAAAACAGGTTTTGATTTTCTTCCCATTCTTGTTATTCTTTTCTGGGGGCAGTGTGACAGGGCATTAATAACAATAAAAAATAGAGTAATAATATTAAGTCTAAAATTTATTTGGTAGTTGCCATATGCCAAGCTTTGTTCAAGGACTTTATATCTTTAGCTTTTTTTTAATCATGGGGCTGGAGGCTGAGCCTCGGAACATTCTACCTCTGAGATATACCACAGTCTTTTTTATTGTATTTATTTAATTTTACTTATTTTTTATTTGAAAACAAAGTCTCACTATGTTGCTGAGAGTCTAAGTAGATGAGACTGGTCTTTAACCTGTGATTCTCTCATCTCAGCTTCCTGAACACTAGAATTATAGGCATGCACCACCACTCCTGGCTTACATCTTTAACTTATTTAATGTTCTAAATAACCATATGAGTTAGCTAAAATTATTAAACAACATCTCATTGGTGTGAAAATTAAGTTTGGGGAGATTAAGCCAAACCTAGATATGTTATCTAGATGATCTATAAATAGACCCTTGCTCTTTCTAACTACTTTAAACTTCTGAAAGACACAATATAAAAAATAAAATAGAATAAAATGTAGTCCAATGACTCACTCTCCAGAGATGAAAGGTATCTCGTGTTTGTTCTTCTCCTGCTCTCTGTCTCTCTGCTCATGTCTGCAGCCAAGTTTTCCCTCCACTATCTCCAGCCCACTTCCTCCACTCCTTTTTTCTGAAAGTTCTCAGACTCCTTTCATGATGCTCCACCATTCTGTTAAATTAGAACATTTTACTCCTTTGGAATTTTTCTAGCAAGTATCTTCAAACATCTATTAAGCCATTTAAAAATGAACACTTGTACCTATCATCTATCTATCTATCGATTGATCGATGGATCAATCAATCGATCGATCTATCATCTCTCTATCTTATCTCCCTCAACTCAACTTTCTGAACCAAAAGAAAAGGATCACATACTTTGTTAACCTGAATTGAATTGAGGCTGTACAAGAAAACAAACTTAAATGTTTGTTTATTAATTCTATACTTCAGTGCTTTGTTTTACATTGTAGTTTCTGTTTGAGAAAGAAATCAAAGCAGGAAAGACCTACTTACTAACATCACTAATCTTATGTTCCTTTACATTATTAACTGCTGGTGCTTTTTGGAGAGCAATTTCTTATTTGTCAACAGCCTGGTAATGGCTGTTTAACCTGGTAGTTGAAAGCAGAGTGGAGCACTTAGCAAGATGTTTATTGACAAACTCAGGAAGTTTGCTACTGGGTTCATTAATATCTGTCATTTTATCACTCATATTTTATATGAAATGTATGCCTCATCTAGAAAAATAAATGTCACTTATGTTTCATTTGCTTCAATCTAGAAGGCACCTACACCCTTTAATTAAATGTCTTCTTCCTAACACTTTACTTATTGGCAAGTCATGATAAGCACCCTCCCAGAATCTGTCCTAGAACACAAAGGCCAGATTTATTGGAAGCCAAAGTAAACAGGTGTGTCTACCATGTTGTATTAAAAAAATATCATCCTATCTACTTATGGGATTTCTACATCATTGTTTAATCTTTCTATCCACACTGATTTATAGTGCCCTGGTTTCCTTTGCCATCAGGAGGGATGAGTGCCCAAGATAAATGGCTTCTCCTCACTTTAAAGAAACATTCCCACTTACACATTGCCTCCTTGAGACTCTCAGATGGAACTTGGAGAAATTCCTGTTTAACAGGTTTGTAGCACCCTCCTTAATGGCTCATGCTGTGGCCAAGTCCTCTGGGCTTTGGCTACTCAGCTCCCAAGCCAAATCTTTATTGTAGCTCAAAGCCAAACTGTTTATCTCACACATCCTGACCTCTTGAAGGGAGACCAACTATTCTATATTTCCTTGAATTTAAAAATTACACTGAAATTCAAGATAGCTTAATATCTTGAGTTCCTGAGCTGACTAAAAGAACTCAATTCAGTAACTGAGGTCAATTTCTCTCTGTCTCCTTTAGGTCAGTTAGGATGAGATTCCTGATTCTTGGCTAGATAGGGCCTTCCTCCTTTGTCAGGACTGAAGAAGCTATAGAAGATGGACTTTCACCCTTCATCAACCCTTAGGATTAAGGGATTCAAGTCTAGAGGGCTGGTGAAGTAAAACAGGAAAAATTTAAAAAGAGTTAAAAAAGGAGACAAACTGGAAATAAAAGAAAAACTACAAAATCTAGAAACTTTTTAATCTTCACACTACAGCGCCTGCTTCTTTTTTAAACAGAACAAACAAACAAAAAGAAACCAACAGCTTCTTACTTAAAACAAAAAGACATGTTGGTGCAGTTGGAACAAAGAAACCTGGGGAATTAAGAAATAGACTTCTGGCCTACTCCCTGTCCAGGACTCAGCCTGTATCTGCTATTATGGAGCAT
This sequence comes from Muscardinus avellanarius, assembly GCF_963383645.1. NCBI lineage: Eukaryota > Metazoa > Chordata > Mammalia > Rodentia > Gliridae > Muscardinus > Muscardinus avellanarius. The sequence goes on along the minus strand of NC_137789.1, from coordinate 25,347,955 downwards.
GAAGAAGACTTCAAAACTCTCGTCTGCTCCAGGGAGAATTTAGACATAGCTGAGAATGCCGGCTAAAAGCTTCCCAGGGTACTGGAGACCAAGACATTCTGCAGTAAAGAGCTGTTCAGTGGAAAGCTCCAGATCAAACTGGAAGAAAAGGCACAGATGGAAATCATTTAAGTACTTAACAAACCTAGTGATGGGATTTTTTTGACCTCAGTAACCAATAGGTAAATTTTTTTTTTTGCCAAAAGTTTTTTTTTTTTTTTTTTTTTTTTTTCTGGTACCAGGGATTGAACCCAGGGGCATTCTACCTCTGAGCTACACCCCAACCCTATTTTTTTTTCTTTATATTGAAACAGGGTCTCACTGAGTTGCAAAGAGCCTCACTAAGTAGCTCAGCCTGTCTTCGAAATGCAGTCCTCCTGTCTCAGCCTCTCAAATGATGAGATTACAAGCGTGCACCAGCACACCTGGGTACAAAAAGTTATTTTTATTTTAAAGAGTTAGCTTTAGGTTTTGGGTATTTTTTAAATTATCTCCTCCCCTCAAACATTGCTTTAAAAGGGTCTGCTCAGAGATCATCGTATCCAAGAGACCTGCAGATCACTGTCTGAAATAGCCTCTCTCCCATCACACACTCTTTTTCCCTAGCGTTATTCTTTCTTTGAGTATGACACATTGCGTGACATTTTATTATGCATGAGTCTCTCTTGCCTGTTGAAATGTAAGGCCCATGAGGGCAGAAATATGATTATTTGGCTTATAATTGTTCCAGTGCCACATAGCAAGTGATCAATAAATAAACGTTGAATTAGTAAATGCAGTCTAAGTCCTTCTACTTCTTTCTAGATTTTCTGTTATAAATTTTTAATAATTTAATATCATTCCATTAGAATTAGGAAATAAAGAAGAGTATCCTTATAAAGGTATTTTATGAATTATAAATCATGCAATTGGTAGTGTCTTAATTATTATCATGAAAATATTGGACTCAGAGGGACTTCAGTGGTATCAACAAAATCCCGAAAGTATTTTTTTTTTTTTTTTGTGGTACTGGGGATGGAACCCAGGCGCCTTCTACCTCCGGGCTACACTCCCAGACCTATTTTATATTTATTTGGAAACAAGGTCTCCTAAGCCAGCTGAGGCAGGCTTTGAACCTGCGTGATCCTCCTTTCTCAGCCTCCCAAGCGCGGGGATTACAGGCATGTGCCACCACGCCCGGCCCAAAAGTATTTTTCTACAGTGCCTGTGCAAAGGCCAGTTCTGCTTGCTGTAGTGTGTGTGCCTCCCTTAGTTGGGATTAGCAATAAAAGTGGATCCATGTTTTATTCCTGTTTCTCTTTAAAATTTAAATTCTGACCACTACGTGCAAGACCTTGAAAGATCCAGACTCTGCTTGTTACCTGGAGCTCCTCTATTCCCATTCATGCAGATATCTAGGATCCGAGCACACTGGCCTTCTGTTTCTTGAAGACTCCAAGATATCTTCCTGCCCAGGCCTTCAGGCCCTTCCTGCAACCTGGCTGTTCCCTTTTGACACTGGGAAGTTGGCTCCAATATCCATCTCTTCAAATGACTCATTCCTGACCGCCTCAGATTGGAGGCCTTGCTCAGCCACCTGAACACACACCAGTCTGCTGTGGCCACTCCCAAGGACTCTGTTATTTTTGTCATAAAAAATCAAAACCTAAGTTTTTCTTCCCACTTAAAAATTTTTCTCATTTCATTATCTGGAAGCTCTTTATCAAAGGGAGTTGTTGTGTATAACAAAAGTTCTTTGTCAAAGTTTTAAAACTGCATTGAGTTAAAGCTCTTGCTTTTGTAAAACAGTTGCTTACTAAATGCTGGCTTTGAAAAACATAATTTCTATTAATTAACTTTTAATTTTATTATTACAATAATAGTAAAATAACTCTACCCTGGTTGTTTCAACGACAAATTTACACATCTATAAAATAAATTTATTTTGCTCTTCTCAATACTAACTCAATCCTTTATATCTCTTCAAAAGATGTAGAGCAAGAAGACATTTACAAATATACTAGATGTTTTTCCATTCAAACTTTGCTGATATTTCCCCTCCATTATCTGGAGTCCCACTGGTATCCTCTGTGTTTCCTAGTTTGGGCATAATATGTACATAATATGTACCTTCTCCTTCTGTGCTTGGCTGATCTCACTTAACATAATGTTCTCCAGGGCTTTCCATCTTCTTGCAAATGATATAATTTTGTTCTTCTTTATGGCTGAATAGAATTCCATTGTGTGTATTTCCCACAGTTTTGCTATCCATTCATCTGTTGATGGTGGTCTGGGTTGGTTCCATATTTTGGCTATTACAAATTGTGCTGCTATGAACATAGGTATGCATATGTTGCTGTATTTCTCTGAATTCAACCCCTTTGGAAAGATACCCAGGAGTGTTATAGCTGGATCATATGGTGGATCTATTCCCACCTTTCTTAGGAATCTCCACACAGATCTCCATAGTGGCTGAACTAGTTTGCATTCCCACCAACAGTGTAAGAGAGGAGGAAGGCTGATCTTGATTAATGAGGGTCTACATCTGAACATGTGTAAAATTATGAATAAGACATGGTTAACCTAGACAACCATTGGTGGGAGGGGGGAAGGGAAAACGGGGGCGGGGGGAGAGGGCACCAAATAGAGTTTAAATGTATACTATTTATGTTCAATAAAAATTGTTAAAAAATATACTAGATGAACAAAATAATATATAGGTGCCTTAAAGTAGTTTACACGAATAAATTCATAAACCCTGACTTTTCATCGTCATTAAACTGCTGTAGGAATTTGCATTAATTCTCATATTTGGTACAAAAATAGTCTGATTCAGCAGAAAAACTCTCAAACTAATCATTAACTGAGTGCATTATTTATTTATATCAGTCGTTAATGAGGGTAGGCACGGGATGAACAAGATAATTGGTACTCTTTCCTTGGTCACTATGTAAAAAAATATAAATAAAGCCAATATATATGTAGAATATACTTAATTTCTTATCATAAGAGGGATACAAATAAAAGTTAATAAAATATTATGATAAAGAATGGAACACTAGATATAATTTAGATCAGATAGTTCAAGTAAGACCTGTAAGACTATTATAATTAAATTAAAAAACAATAGAAAACAGCTTATAAATAAAAGAGGGCAGGTGTGCACAACCCTGGGTCAGGGGAACTTGGGAAAACTTCTACTTTTTAACTTTTCTTACACTTATTCATTGGATTTGAGGAAATTACTTTTTCCAATCTGAGTCTTCTGTGAAATAAAGAAAATAAAATGAAAAAAATGTGAAAAAGTAATATGAAACACCATATGCTAAAATGATACAAAATATCACAATATGAATAATATCAAAGTGTCAGGAAATGCTTTAATAGTTTTTACTGGACTAATCTTCCTATATAAAAATGATTAACTCGGCCGGGCATGGTGGTGCATGCTTGTAATCCCTGCGCTTGGGAGGTGGAGACAGGAGGATCGAGCAGGTTCGAAGCCAGCCTTGCTGGCTTAAGAGACCCTGTTTCCAAATAAAAATATAAAAAGTAGGTCTGGAAGTGTAGCCTGGAGGTAGAAGGGCTTCCATGAACCCCAGTACCACCAAAATAAATAAATAAATAAATAAATAATAAAAATAAATAAAAATGATTAACTCAAAACATAATTTAAAAAAATTTTATTTGAAGATATCAGAAAGTAGTCATCAATAGAAAATAGGATGGTTGATGTCAGAGGTTGGAAAATGAGTTTCAAGCTTCAGTTAAGGAATTAACTAACTTCTAAGGATATGCTGTATGACAGTGTGCCTATAAGTCAACAATAACATACTTAAAAATGAAAGAGGGTAGATTTTATGGTAAGTATTTTTACGACAATAAGAACAATAAAAAATAAATTCTATAAACATCTTTAAAAAGCCTACAGTTAGAATTATACTTAACGGATAAATATTAGATGGGTCCTTCCTGAAACTGGAGACAAGGCCAATATTTCATTCTTTGCATTTACATCCGACATTGTCTAGGAAGCCCTCCTCAGTGCAACTGAGCAAATGAAAGAAAAAGCATCTAAGCTTAAAAGGGAAAAGTTGCTTTTCTAATTTCTAGACAACATGACTGTTCACAGAGAAAATTCTAAGGAATCAGCAGAACTAATAATAAATGTAGCAAGTTCACAGATACAAAGTCTGATTTTAAAATTGCTCTAAAACTACAGAAATCAGGACAGTGGCATAAGAAGAGACGAATACACCAATGAAACAGAATGAAAAATTTAGAAACAGATTCATATGTATTTGTCAAACAGATATTTGATAAGGCACTAAGGAAATTTGATGAGGAAAGAAGAAAACTTTTAACCAGTGATACTGGAATAACTGAATAACCTTATTTTAAGGACCTTAACCCCACATCTAATTTGAGATGAATGATGAGTCAAAGTATTAAAGCAAAATTACATATGAAACATCTTTCTACTTTTGGGAAGAAACAAAAATTCTTTTTAGAGGACAAAAAGAAGGTAAAATCCACAAATACCAAAAATTATATAATTTTAAAATTTGATCAATTGAATTTAAGTCCATGTAAACTTAAGTTGCTATTATTACCAAAATATAAGTAATCAGTTTTTCCCTTAATGTTTAATTTACAGAAAGTTACATAAGAAAATGTTGACTAGGACTTTTTGTATTACAAAAAAAAAAAAAACCACACACACAACATGATTAAATATCAAAGCTAAGAAAGAAAGGCTCTAAGCACAGCATATTTTAAGGTTAGAGAGATAGGATTCTTGACTTCTTAAAACATGCCCTTCGCCATCTGCTCAAATTCATGTACCATGAACGCTGAAAGAGTTGGAAAAGGAGTGAGTTTTATGGAGACCCTGTGCGACGGCAGCTCCACAACAGTCATTCATAAAAAAAAAGAGGACCCTATAAGGAATAGGACCTCTTTGCCCCTCTCTGGCTGAATAACAAGGTTTGTTCTATAGAGCACTGAGAAACACAGATGAGAGTTCTTGGAGTGTGTTATGAGGGGTTAGGAGTTCCAGATATCACTCTCAAAGCTTGCAGATCTACAATGAAGAAAAGGGGACACTGTCACATGGATCCCCTGAATATAACAATTCCTACTTATTTCTTGCCTAAGCTTGTTGGCTAAGCCTGTCTAGCTAAATTTGAAAGGAGTGTCACGTAGCCCAAGATAAAGAGAGCACATGGACCCCATCTCCACACTCTGGCCCTCAGAGGAAACTGGAAAGTACCAAATTGATTCTAGTGCAACTGCTTGAAAAGATACTTGAAAGGGAAGGGACTCTTGGGCTACTCAGACCAAGTCAATTACTATAACACCCAATGAGAAGAACATATGAGGAATATATATTTCTGGAACTACATAGCTATGGGTGTACATAGCTGTACGTTCTGTACTTCCAAGGGAGTTGGCAGGGATTGAGTTCAACTCGGCAAAAAAAACTATAAATATCATCAATATGCAAACCCTATATCAGAGGCCACCTGTAACAGAGAAAGAGGACATTTCTCTGCCATCATGATAAAGATAGTCATTGGTAACAACCTCTGCCACCGTTACCCTTTGCTCCTGTTGACAGTATTAAAAAAGAAAAAGAATTGAGTATTGATTCCTAGTTGAGATTGTCCCATAACCAAAATAGCTGAGAAAAGTCTGAATTGGGACAAACTTTTCTGGGAATTTAGTATCTAGAAGGATGTGGGAAGGTAATTAATCCATTTTGTATTTATAGTCTAATGAGCAAAGTCCTCAATAAATCTGTTACACAATTCATCATCACTTCATGTGTGGGCCTTAATATAAAATGACAATGAACTAAGTGGTACATTATTGAAACTGAAATTTAAGAGCTATAGCTCAGTTAGACTCCTGTTATGCACAGAAAGAGAATCTCCTCAGACCATCATTGAGTTAGTAATGTGAATTATACAAAAAGTAGTTTTTCTGAGGAGACAAGATTAATTCTCTGGGGAGATATTTTGACATAGCCACTTCAAAAAGTTCACTGAAAAATTTTTAAATGGTGGCCTCCATTTTTGTGTATATCTCTGGATGAAACTCCATGAAAGTAACTTTAAAAAGATATTCTATTTGCAATAATTACACTTGAGTTTCTCCATAAGGAATAATTTAGTTCCATGAAGGTTGGCTGTTTTGATCACTTTCAAATGGAATCTTTTATTTAAACTAAAATCAATCAAACTCATCATAAATATTGAGATTGATTTTTGAGGCCACAAACCTGAATAGAATCCTGCTACAATTTTAATGTACTTTGCATTTCAATATATAAACCTAATGTGTATGTAAGACTACAGTCATAAACATTAAAAGGAAACTGAAATAGTTCTTCTACTGTAAGATTAATTATATAATTAAATATGGAATTAGAAAAGTTCCCAATGCTTAAGCATTGTGGACTCAGTTCAGGAAGTGAGATTGCCCAGATATTGAGAGAGATGAATCCTTTATTCTCAAAGTTGGTCTGGCCACCCTCATTGTCACGTGTGAAATGATCAGCAGCTGTACGTTAGCAGGTGAGCCTTAGTTTTGTATACATGGATATAATTAGGAGACCTAGGTTGTGTTCATTTTAGTATACTTGGCAAAACATACTTATGAAGTCATATTAACAAATCTAGTGGAGCCAACACTAAGAATTTCTTTAATGTCTTGAAGCGCCCACAGACATCCTCTTCTCGAAGGTGCTTTTGTCAGTATTTGTTGAGAAAATCTGACCCAAAATTATCTTTCAGTAAATGGTTCTATAGTTGCTCTTTCATAACATATGTTAAGATAATTTATATCTAGAAAACGCCAAAACTGAATTAACACTAAAAAAAAATAAAATCAAGTGAATCATCTGAATGGTTAGTGTCATGAGGACTTAAACCAAGGCTTGTAGTGCTGCAAGTCTAAGTCCAGCTTGGCTCTGGAGTACACAACTGTGTAATTGTTATTTATTTTTGAAGAATGTATATTTTCATAAACATACTTAGATTACAAGTGGCTTCTCTCACGCAATTACTGCGCTGTGTCTGCTTGACTCTCCTCTCTCTGTTTTTCTCTGTTTCTCACTTAGCTGTTATGGTACATCAAAAATTTCCATGTCACGTTCATCCTAAAATTTCAGCATATGTCATAGTCCCTGTAGATGGCGCATGGGAGAAAGAATATGTCATTGTACTTTGAGCTAGTAAGACTGCTGCATTTGGTCCCACTGTAAGATCTGAAATAGCAATAAGGGAAAGAGAAAGTTCCCATGTGACTATTTAAGAGGACTTCCGGGAAGATGGCGACTGAGAAAAGTGGGGCTTAAGAGCCCCGCTAACAACCAATCTCCATTACCACAAAATCAGCGCCTTTCATAGCCAGAAAACACCATCACCAGAGAAACAAAAAAACCACCAGGCTCCAGAGAGAAAGCGGACTAAGAACAGAGCTCAGAGCCACAGAGGAGATACAAGCGTCCGAGGACGCGGCAGCAGCGCCATACTGCCGGCGGCAGCAGCGAACTCACCGGACGGCTACAGCAAGCCAAGGTGAGCCGTTGTGGAACAGCTAGGTGGGATCTTTCAGCGCAGAGAGCATTTCAAGCTCCCAGTGGCTGAGCTCAGCACACGCTGCAGGGACTCAAAGTGGAACTCAAAACCAGAGAAGAAAAAATACGCCAGCCTCACGGCCGAGGGCGTAGCAGGGGCGCCATATTGCCACCAGCGGCAGCAGCAGAGAATTCACTGAGTCCAGTACAGCTACATCTGCAAACTCAAGAACAGTGAGTCAAATTGCGGGCCACAGAGGAGAAATCCCAGTACTGTAATCCCTGGGACTTGACCTAGTGAGGGAGTGGCAGTGGCAGAGATATCACACTATAGGAGAACGTGCAACCTGGCACCCCCCCCCCCCATAGTTTAAAGCAGCCTCTATCGAATCCCTGGGTCGGAGACCCTGTGATACAACCCAGTAAAGGAGTAGTGGGGTCTGAGATACTACTGACTCGAGATCCAGAGCACCTTAAGTGGAGTCATAGTGACCCAAGGGAAGAACCCAGAGAAGGCACAAACTTCCGAAATCATGGGAAAGAGGAATAACACTGGAGCAATGAATGCCCACAACCCCACAACATCAGAACCCGATAAAACAGAAAATCAGAGATTTCTAGAAGATCAAATCAGGAAAATAACTGTAGAAATAATAGAGGTGCTTCGAAAAGAACTCAGAGAGAGCCAAAAAGAGATAAAGGATGCAATTAATGAAGTAAAGGCCTCAATTCAAAGCAGACACAACCGATTAGACCACATGGAGAACAGAATCTCGCTCTTAGAAGATGAGCAATACAAAAATGAACACATAGTTTCTAATCTAGAAAAAAGTATCCGACAGCAGGAATCTGACATTGAAGAAATATGGGCCCATTTTAAGAGAGCTAACCTAAGAATAATTGGAATAGAGGAGGGAAAAGAAAGTGAAACCAAAGGGATCAACAATCTCTTCAAGGAAGTAATAGCAGAAAATTTTCCAAACATAGAGCAAGAGGTTGATACACAGGTCCAGGAAACTTATAGAACTCCCTTTAGACAGGATCGAAGAAGAGGATCCCCACGCCACATAATTGTCAAAATGACCAATGTGGAAGCCAAGCAGAGAATCTTAAAGGCAACAAAAACAAAAGGCCACGTGACATTCAGAGGCAAACCAATTAGAATCACTCCAGACTTCCCAAAACAAGTTATGAGAGCCAGAAGAGTTTGGAGTAACATATTCCAAACTCTGAAAGAAAACAACTTCCAGCCAAAAATTTCCTACCCAGCAAAACTTTCTATCAAATTAGATGGAGAAATAAGAAGCTTCCATGACAAACAGAAACTGAAGGAATTTATGTCTTCAAAACCAGCACTAGAGAAAATACTCAAAGAGATTAACTACAAAGAAGAAATAGGTAACACACACCAGAACCAGAGAAACAAGATTTTCCATCCAACAGACAACTAAGATTGGTTATCTGTGGAGATTCATTATTTATGTTAGTCTTTTACCTATCTCTAAATTGTATTGTTTGCCTTTATTGTTGTTAATTTTTAGGATTTCTAGTTGGAATATTAATATACCTTCAGATATAGCAATTGGAAACATTTTATCCAATTCTATTAGTAACTTTTAACTCTGTTTACATTGTCTTTGGATATACAATATTTTTTTATTTTTTAGGGAGTTTGTATATTCTTCTGTTGCCTGTGCCATTGAAACCATATCCAAGAAATCACTGCCAATTTCAGTGTTGTGAGGTTTTATGACCCAGATTTTCTTCTAAAAGTTTATAGTCTTAAGATTTATATTTAGGTCTTTTATCTATTTTGAGTTAATACTTGTATGTGGGATTAGGTAAGGGTCCAATTTTATTCTTTTCCATGTAATTATTATTTTTCAACAATATTTAGTTAAAATATTATTATTTCTACCACCAAAGGTTCGTGGAAACCTTGTCAAAAATAACTTGACAATATAGGGAAGAATTTAGCTCTAGGCTTGTATTTAACTCCAATGGTTTATATATCTGCCTTTAGAACAGTACTACACTGTTTCAATTATTGTAGCTTTATATGGTTTGAAATCAGAAAATATATATCTTCTAGCTTAGTTCTTTTTCAAGATAGTTTTGGGTATCTAGAATCCATATTCCATATTAAGATAGATTTTTTTCTAAAAAATAAATATATAAATATATGATAGTTTCACCTAAAAAAACAGAAAAAAAATCCTCTGGTAAGAAAGAAAGCAAAAAGAAATATTGAAATGTCATCTTTAAGTCATCAAAAGCTTGGTATCAGACAAATGAAACTGTTATGTGAGATTATTATTTTTAATTTTGGATAAATTGCTATAATACTAGATGTCAACCACTAAGCCAAGCAGGGGAAGGAGGGATGGGGAGAGAATGGGGTGGGGATCGTGTGGGGGCTGACTGGGTGATATGTGCATGTATGTCTACAAAAGTTTGTATCCCACTATGATGTATGAATACAGTGCACCAATAAAATAAAATTTTTTTTTAAAAAAAGAAAAAGCTCCCATGTTCTGGAAGGGTACCATACCTGAAATCACTGTGTTTACTTGGTCTCTCAACTATGGACTTATTTTCCATGAAAAAAAAAAAAAAAACAGAAATAAGGAGAGGGGAGAACACATTTTATTTTCATTCCAAATTCAAACTTTTTCTAAAGCATACCTCAATCAAAATTTCAGATTTTTATACCATCCAAAGAGAGTTTGCTTATTTCGTCCCTATGACTACAAAAATAGGTTTTTTTTTCTTAGAAAATGTTTGCAAAGAAGCAGTTTTTACAAAAGAGGGACAAGTCCATAAGTGTAACAGAAAGGAGTAAGGAGATTACATTGCCAAGTATCCCACATCACCCAAATTGATGTTATCCATCAAAAGGTGGACAGATGTCCTATTAGGAAACCTTCACAGGCAAATGAAGTGTGAAGTCTATCTGGGTCCTACACATGAGCAAATCCAGGCTATTGACCTACATATATTCAGTAGTACCTCAAGGGATTTGGAGTATAATAAACATCAGGTAAATTTAAGACATGGTTATTATTTATATCACTGTATAACTAAATAGTTAGTCTTAAGGTTATTGAACCTCTTAGTCCTTTTTTATATAGATTTGTGGTTTGTCTCATCAGTGATGCACCTTCTTAAAAAAAAAAACTTCAGTACAGTTCCAAGATTGTAGGTGCTTTGTAGATATTTTTTCTTTTTATTAAAGTTGAATTTCCAAGTTTGAAACAGAATGAAGAAAATAGTGAGGTGTTGAGTTGTACTATTCTAATAGGCCAGACATTAAGGAAGATGTTTTAGTACTACAGGTGGCCTCACCTGGGTTACCTCAGTTTTGGATTCCTTAGCCTCAGTATTAGTTGCTGTGTGGTTTAGGCTCCATTGAGGAATATTTGTAGGAGCTTAGATTTCCACCAAAAATGTTTACTGATTAAAAATCAATCAGAGAAAAATAACTAAACTAAAATGTTTTCCTCTTTTCAGAATTCACTATGTCATAAGAATTAGCTTAAGTCATGTGGAATCAGAAAACGTAATTATATCAGGAATAAACAATAACTAAACATATAGTTCAAAGTTTAAACAATTTTCTAGGAAGACTTCTATAAAGACATGACATTTTGCTTTCCTAAATTACACTACAAGAAAGGAGGAGAACCAGGTTGAACTAAAGTCTGTGAGTTTATTAACCAGGATTTACTATACTTCCTTTGTTTTGAGTAAACTCACTAATCCCTATCAGAATAATTGTTACCTAACCTGTTGAGTCATCCTAGCAAAGTGACCTCAGCTTAGGAATCAGGAGTTAAGAGTCAAAGGATAAATCCTCATTCTGCAGGTAAGTTTTTTAAACATGCTTTAAAAAAAAAAAAAAAATATATATATATATATATATATATATATATATATATATATATATATTATTCTTTCAATATAGAAAAAGAAAATTCAGGTCAATGAATATTTATTTCAACTAGAAAAAATCTTGCACTGAGGTCTGGTTTACTAAACATATCCTCCAGGTACCTAGAACAAACCTATTTTATTAGAAGACCAGCAATAAAGAGTGAAGCACTTATCACACTCCTGCTAACACCTTATTTTAAAATTTGTTTGAGTGGTGTTCCCTTCCCATAAAATCATGTGTAGTAATTAAAGCCAGCAAGTCCCTGATTAGTATGGAAATGTTACTCTGTTATTAAGTTGAGAAGAATAATGCCTCTGTGCACATAGCTGGCTGAAACCTGAAGGATTTCTAAAGCAGGCGTGTGTGTGCGTGTGTGTGTGTGTGTGTGTGTGTGTGTGTGTGTGTGTGTGTGTATAGAATGAGGACCCCATCAATATGACGACTCTGAAAGGGATGCTGAGAACAGTGGGTCTTTCTAAATGGCAAGGACAGTTTGCTTACTTGTGAAATTGGCAGGGCACAATTACCCAGGGAGAAACTTGGCCAAGGTGCACAGACCTGGCAATAACTGCCATGAGACTTGGGATCTGACTGGCAAGGAAGTTATTAAGCCCTATTCTTTAACCATTTTATTTAATAATTAAACTGAATACAACTGGCCAATTGCTGGCCCAAATCCCAAGCCGTTCTCTCAGCCTCTTGCACCCCATGCAAATGTATGTTTCTGCGGCCCTGTAAGCGTCAGAAACCAAGGTACTCGATAGTTGTGGGCATCAATTGAGACTGGAAGATTTGTTAATATGACTTCATAATGATCAGATCAACTGTTGAATTTGATGGTCCTGTCTTGTCATGAACTTTGCTCATGATCTGATAACCTTTTGTGATACCCATGAAGCAAATACATTAGAGCAAGCTTCGAGGTTAGAAGGAAATGCTGTATTTTTTCACTGGGCCAATGACTTCCTTCCCCTTTTTGCTCTTTGCTAGCATCATATCCCTCTCCTTTTAGCTTGCTCAGTTATTAATATTTTATGTGTAATTGTATCACTCTTTGATATACCTATCTCTCAATGATGTAGCAGCTTGTTCAACATATAAAAGGTACACAAAAGTATTTGCTAAAAAAAAAAGAATAAGTGGATTATCAAGTAGATTATTTTAAGCCCAGGAACACTCTTCTACTAAATGTCAAAGCATATAACATTTTGACTGTGCTCACTTTATTAAAAGTGCTGTGTGTGAATTTTCACTAACCCAGGACACAGCTGGGATCCTGGCACACCTGTAGCCCTTTATTTTTCCTTTGTGTTGTCCTTGACCTAAAGGTTTGCTGAGCAAATTAATTGTGTGAGTAAGTTTCCAGGAAATGTAAACAATATCACAGAGAATGTTCAACTTAGGGAGGTCAAAATCTTTTCAAAATACTTGGAAGGCATCAGATTGAATTTAAATACTACACTCTTCATTTCCCCTTAATTCTAATTCTTAAATCTATAGGTATTTCCAGATAATTCTTTAATGTTCTCCCATAGCAGTCATCTCTAGTTATATTGTGGAATCAAGAGCAGCAAAGTGGCCCCTAAGAAGCACCCGTCACTGAACTCAAATGGCCTTTTCGTTCTTCTTTTTTGGAGATAATGGAGATATTTTAGCCATTTTTATTTTATAGTTTGAAACAGTATCTTCCTAATTTGCAGAAGCTGCCCTTGAACCTACCATCCTCCTGTCTCAGCTTTCAGTTATTGGCATTATCTGCATATGACACCATGCCTGGCTTCAAATGGCCTTTTATTTTTCAGTTGGTCTGAGTTAAGAAAATCTTAGTTCATATTTATTTAGGTGTATGAAGATAATTCTCAAAAGAGAAGAAAAACAAACAAACAAACATAGTCACTTTATACACATAATCTGGGTCAGATTCAAGTTCTATATTTTGGCCTCAGGGAAAAAAATTATTACTAACAATGAACCTGAAACTTGAAGTAGTCCATCAGGAAAGATATAGATTAGAGCTGCATTATTCAAAGGATGGTCCATTGTCTGTAAGCTTCATAGAAATTTATGGGTGGAACCCAGGCCCACTGAGTCAGAGTTCAGTGGTAGGCTTAGAAATCTATCCGTAAAGAAGCTTTGTCTAAGTGCTGGGGTTAAAAAGAGCTAAACTAGGGCATTGGTCTCCAAAGAGTTGTGCCCTTGTCTGATGGATATGTATAAATGAATAGGCAAATGAAACCATGATTGTGTACACAAAGATTACATTGGATTATATAATGTATGAAATTGTATTATACATATTTTTGTTTGCTTTTCAGTTTCTATTTTTGTACGCCCTTAATTTTATTTAGAAGTACATACACATACCAATAACAAATACTATTTTAACAGTATGGGTTACTAAAATGTTGGTTAATGGAGTAGGCAATTTAAAAAGTTTGGAAACTCTGGGCACGGTAGGGCACATCTATAATCCCAGTACTTGAGAGGCTAAGACAGGAAGATCTTGGGTTTGAACCAGGCTCTCAGCAACCCCTGTTTCCAAATAAAATTTTTTTAAAAGGGCCATGTTTTAAAAATGTAGAGTGTAGCTCGGAGGTACAATCCTGGATTCAATCCTCAGCACCAAATTTTTTATGTTATATTTATTTATTTATTTATTTATTTACTTATTTATATATTGTAGTACTGGGAATGGAACCCAGGGGCATTCTACCTCCAAGCTATACCCCCAGCCCTATTATTTTTATATTTTATTTTGAAACAGGGTCTTACTGAGTTGCAAAGAGCCTCACTAAGTCGCTGAGGCTGTCTGTGAACCACCATTCTCCTGTCTCAGCCTCCCAAATGCTGGGATTACAAGCATGCATCATCATGCCCGGCCAACTCCAAACTTAAAAAAAGAAAGAGAAAAAAGTTTTCAAAAAGTCTGGGTCCAGAGCATAGTAAATACCCATTTCAATCTTTTGAAATGAAATCCATTTTGGATACAAGTATTTTTAAATAGGTGCTGTTCTCAGAAAAAAGAAATTATAGGAAATGTATCAAGAGTTTTATATGAATGATAAAAAATTTGTAGCATTATCTTTAAAAATAAAATGAAAATGACTGAACAAGTACAACTGAGGCACATTCTGCTGTGGAAAGGTGTTAGAAATGTGTAAAAAGACATGCTACCTATGGAAGTACCTATTACCAACCCAAATGGAGTCAGGTGGTTAACAGAAAATAAAAGTTACTGGGAACTTTGGAGGGAAAAAATTTTAAATGACAGAGGTAAGCAAGGGTTTCAGTTCTGCCCATCTAATGTCTAGAAACATTAGTTTGGGGGAACTGCAGGGACATTTAGAAGCTTATAGTAGGTGGAGAGAGCTTGTAAGCATCGGCCTCAGCAGCTCGAGCTGCTGTCCCCAACAACAAAGAATTCCGTTCCCCTGCAAGCCGAATTGACTTCAGCTGTCTGGGAGCACTAGGCCTTGATTTGAAGCTGGGGGGAAATGTCCTGAGAGCCCAGAGTATGATCTTCTCTTTTGTTATCCCTTCCCCCTGTCTTCTGTTGTGTTCTGCCTTCCATTTAAGGAAAAATAAATAAAAAGAGGACTTTAATTGAATTAAGAACAGCGAGCCCCAAACTGCACAGTTCTTCACGTGAGACCAAAAGAAGATTTTGTTTTGATCTTAGAACAACCAGATGCCTCCCTTTTAACAGAGTCTCCTGACTTAACCCACATGATGTACCCTCACCCAGGCAGAAAAGAAAAAAAAAAAAAAAACAGAAAAACAAAACCTGTATAACAAAATTAAGGGAGAGGGAAGAGAAAGAAACAACAAATGTCTTCTCTTTCCCAAGTGTGGGAACAGAATTATTCCCTTGTCTAATTTAAATGTAAGTTTGCTTGTATGGATGCTCGGTAGGGAGAACACGGAAGGGTTAGGATGCTAAAAACCAGAGTAGCCAGACTCCGAGATAAGTAAAAATTTGACAGATTTGGGCATGTATCAATTTCTATTATTTTGTAAGGGTAAGAAGGAAAATAAACTTTGGCGATCATCTGGATGCTGTGAAATATATGAACATGTTATAGAAAATGGATATTTCACTTTCTTCATCAGTTTTTAAGGTGCTTCTTGGTATTTAACTTGGGGCTTGCCTTCTTGGTACTGTAAAACTTACAGATAATTATTTGCTATAAAGGTGCTAGTTCTCCCAAATGCTTATTCCAACACAGTATTACAATCTTTATTTTATTAAACACTGTTGTGTTCATTTCAAGTTTATATACTAGTAAAAAAAAAAAAAGAATAAGAAATATTTCTTGAGTAGCAAAGTGTCCCTGATTTCATATTGTTTATTTGGCTTCCTTATCACTTATCATAATTGATCTTAAAAATCCAAACAAAACAAGCATTCTTTTAAAATAATGCACAACCTCCCTTATCCCTTTCTTTCAATCAGTCAAAGTAATCATCAAAAGGTTCAAGAAGTAAAAGAATTTTTGTAAATCTCCAAGAATGGTAGAAAAAAAAAAAGAAAGTGAAATGTGCCCAGAGCTCCAAAGAAACAGAAGTGGCCACACAAAAAGTATTTCTACGTTTCCTTTTTTGTATTTTGAAATGTTTTCCAGTAAGTGTGCTGCCAGCCAAGGGATGGCAGGTTCCTTTATTAGCAACTGCCTACAACTTATCTTTGAGGCACAGCTGATCTAGGCTTGTTGTGTGTGGTTTCTGAACCAGTGTATTATGGGTGTGAAATCAGATGAAATATGTTTATGAGGTTTTGAGCCAGGTATTTCTTTCTAAGTTTGGCCAAGGCCAAGATATTATATGTTTGGATCTTTGACCATATTTGCTTAAATAAATAAACTGAGATTAAATGCAAACTTGACACCAAAGCATGTTATATTTGTACTCTGTCATGATCTTATACGTGGAGCATAACTCTGTGTAGTGTGTGTATGTGTGTGTGTGTGTGTGTGTGTGTGTGTGTTCTTATATATTTCTAGGTTCCTTTTTCTGGTTTCCAATACCAAGCTTATGCACAATGAAGTAGAATGGAATACTTCCATTATCCCATGATTTTCATGTGATACTCCAAATTTCGCAATCAAAATTCACCCACAGGTGCCAACAATCCAATATACTGTCAATGATTAGCCATCTTTAAACAATTCTTAAATTTCCAGTTCTTAAATTTTTTCAAAAGCTCTCATTAAAGCATGCATGTTCCTATCACTTTGAACTTTATTATGAGACTACAATGCATCAGTAAAAGTATATCAAAAGTTTTGCAAACTTCGTTTATTTAGTGAAGTGGCACAAAAGCTTCTAACAGGTGTTAAAATCTAATTGTAATGTCATCTGTTTCTTTTTATTTTTTGCTACGATATTCTCTTTCATACTATCTTTCAGGCTTATCTTATAGGCTATATACATTCCATCCATTTAGTGGAATTATTATTTTTGCATTCTCTTAGCAACTTTAATATTAGAGTAGATAGTACTGCAGATGATGGTCAAATGTTTACACTTTACATATATCATGTTCATATGTTATAGTGGAATGCTTATACTTTAAGCTCAGAACTGGCCAAACTTCATTTTTAAAACATAATCTAATATTACTAGTATGTTTATACCTATACAAATTATTTAGTATACATCTTAACAATATTTCCATGGTAAAGTATAGATAAAAGATCCCAAGTCCTTAATTTGCCAAGTTAAAAAAAAAGTAAGCTTTTATATATAAGGTAGTAAGCTGAGAAAAGAGACAGATTAGCACACTGCTCATGAAGGCTGTTATCAGCACTGGAGGGTTTGGGGTAAACCACTTCCTCTCTTCTCTGTCTTTATGAACAGATTAATTAGTTGCTTGCTTGCTTTCCGCTTCATGTTGTGTTGTGTAAATCTGGTCTAATGGTGTCATGTCTGGTGCATATGAATGCAGCTAAAAAAGTTTATAAGGAAACAAAAATAAACCCTTCATTTTCTTCCAAGGCCTACTTTTCTCAAGCAGTAGCTCCTACACCCCCACTATGAATTGTACTTTCTCCAGAACTCTCAGGTAAGTTGTAAACATATTTTTAGTAGCTGATAGAGGCTCATTTTGAAAAAAAATGTCAAAATATACACATATATAGGTAACTAAATAAATATCTAAATAAGTAAAACATGAACCTGATCAGTAAGCAATGAGAAATTTAATGTTATTTGAGAGCATATATCTCTTCAAAACTTTTAGTCATTTAACATTATTCTAAAATAAATTTCATATTGTATTAATATGTCAAAATGTATTGAACTAATCTCCTATTTTAACACTTAGGTCATTTGGAGTTCTCACTATTAAAATCAACATGCAAAGAGCAACTTCATGAGCTAAGGGCACTGTGGATATTCTTAACTAATAATTAAGATAAACTCAACAAAATGGAAGTGCTTTGGCACATTTAAATTTTCTTCCAAGTCCATTGTACTGATTCACCATCCTTACTATTGTCTCTAAGGTTGTCCATTTCCCTATCCTTTTCCTAATACTGGTTAAAGTACAATACTTAATATCAAATAGTTCATAGTTAACACCAAAGAAGAATGACAACTGAAAACTGAAAGCCATCTCTTTCATTCATAAGAAAATTATACTGGACATTTTTCAGGTTAATCTTGTTTGGCCTAAGAAGAAAATTTGGAAATCATGTATCCCTATAAAGTGGGAGCTTCTAGAGGGAGGAATGAAGGCTCTGTTTGGGTTGAAACAGAAGAGTTGACAAGGGGTAAGGATAGGGGCTTTAGACTTTCCCTCAGACAGTGTCTCAGCACTGGAAGAGACTGCTTTTGCCAACAACTACTAACAAGAATGAGAAAAAAATAAAAATTTTCACAAGCTTTTTCCCCTTTCAAATATCAAATAATGATAAAGATATCTAAATTGAAGTTGTTAGATCACTGTGTACACAAATGTGTAGCTACCAGTGTGTAGCCAAGTCATCTAACTTTAGGAGCCATTTTTTTTCACTCCTGGAGTAGCAACGCTTGCATTCCTATCCCATATACCATAAAAATTTCATTTCTCCTAGGATTCTTAAAGGATTACAGTTATCCTCGTTCTCTCTCTCTTTTTTTTAAATTTTGGCTTTGTCTCCATTTCTGCAATTTCTGTCATTGTTCCATTCCATTTCACCCCATTCATCTGCCTAAAAAACATGAAAATCAGGCTCTTACATTAAGATTAGAGTAAAAGTAAATTAAAGAACAACTTGATGTAAGAAACAGACTAATGCCATTATTAATTAATTAAGACTAATGCCATTATCTCTATTTTAAATACTCATTAATTCATCTTTGCCATTATTTTTTCCATTGACTATGACCAGGTAATATTGAAAGAGATCTGGAAGGATATGTCGGGATTCTGAAAATTGGCAGAATATGGAAATATGGCAAAATGGCATTTTAGCCATAGATGTTTCAGGCACACAGCATCATAAGAAAGCCACCATCAGTTCTCATGGTTGGCTGCATGGTACTAATGATGGGCTGAAAAATCAAGAAAATTATATTAAAAACAGTATGCCATGCCAGGTACTTGGAAGGCATTCTAAAGGTGATGGGCTTCAGTTGGAAAGTTTATAGGGATATAACATGATTGCTATAAATGACACATTCAGGAAGTCCCATAGAAGACACTGGCACTAGCATCTAACTACCTAAAACAACTTCGAAGGAAGCTAAAGTCATTGCTCCAGCAAGAAAAAAAATGAAGGCTTAAACTAGAGCTGTGACATCAGAAATGTGAAGACCAGCTGGCCAGGTGTCTAAGAGGATCCATTAATGGGACTTCAGAAGAAATAGGAAGCTCTAGAAGTGGCTTGTGTTTACATTTGAGGCTCAAGGTCTTCAGAAACAGCTAACAATTTATCAGTTCCTTGTGTGAAGCAGATTTCTGAATTTAAAATTAACCATTTAGAGAATTGATCAAGAAAGTAAGACTCCTCTTCCTTGAATGTCTATTGGTGTGTTTGGTGACATTTAAGAGAATCTAAATAATCCCTTGCTTCTTTTGTTTGTTTGTTTGTTTTTTGGTTTGTATCCTTTAAACTGAATCCAGATCTAACAATTCCAAGCTATTGTGTAAGAGGAAAAGCATTTTTCCAAAGCCACCCAAACTAGACATCTTTGGGGAGATCTACCACCGAGCGGGCACTCTAGAGGAAATCGGAGAGCAATGCTTTTAAGTAGATGAGAGACAAGAAGCAGATCAAACATCTTGGGCTGAGATTACTGCTGTCAGCCCCTTCAAATACTTGACTTGCATTATAAGGATCGGTAGCACAGACGTGAAGGTGGAACTGGGTTCTAAATTTGGAGCTCGAGCAGGAAATTATTATAGTTCTGTGATTAATTTATGCAAAAATGGAATCATTGCAAATCATGGCTTGGGCTGGAAACTGAGTCCCTGGATACGCCTTCTGTGGTGAGTGTGCAGGTTATCTGACTCCTTCTCTGTTGAGAGAGTTTGTGGATTGGACTAGGCATCACCGTCATGTAGACCCTGGACAGGAATTGGCTCTTTTCTCCAGCTGTTTTGTGGTTTCCTGCCTTTTATTTAGTGTTTCCAAGGTGAGGTTTCCAAATGGATGAGCCTGAGTATGAACAAAACTGAATACGAACAAAACTGAAACTGTGTTAACTAGTTCTAGAGGCTCGAGCTCTGAGCCTTAAACGCTTTTAATCTCCATATTGACCCTGATGTGTTAAATTAGCTTCTGCGATGAGCAGCGTGAACACCGCAGTTTTCCATCCTTTGACTCTCTGTGTAAATTTATCATTAGAGTTCCTTCGATTTCAGGCCTTCGATACAAGCAGGGCATACAAAACTCCTAACTACTACCAAAGTGAAACTATGGCTTTTGGCCATGGCTTTATTTTTGCATTTCTGCTACTGTAAAATGTTCCATGTTGGTTTTTCCTTTCTTCTGCTCTGAGGAGCATGTGCAGTATTCTAGAAAGAAAAGTCTTGCTACACGACTCTTATTTATCACAGTTTTACGCAGCATACACACACTCTGAGAACAATCTTCTATATTTATGTGGCACAAAAGTATCTCGAGGAGTTCTCCAGAAATATTTTCTTTTGCAAATATTTTTTGTGTTATGTTCACTCTTTGTGCTTTCTCACTTCCCATCAGAAGAATTCTCTTTAACCTGATGAAAGGGCTTTAGTATCTGGTCTCTTGAAAAGCATGCTAATAGAGTTTTACTAAAAAGAAACACTATAATTAGATTGCCACATAAACTTTGTTAGCTAAACCACTCAATACTTGTTTAAAATGAGATGGTATTGTCATTATTATAGCATTTTTATGGATACATAAATAAGAGAAAGGGACCATATTAGCACATGTTACCGCATACCCGGTATTTACCCAGACTGTCTGGAAATTCAATGACATAGTCTGGTGTCTGAAATGTGCAGGAAATCTAGAACAGTGGCGGTCGTGGCCATGTTCAACCCTTCCTTCCCTTCGCTTTAACTTGTCTTTTTTCCTCCACTCCTGTTCAGTTTTGAATATTCTATTGAGATGAGGACACTACTAGAGATATCCAAATCACGGTGGCTCTTCTCCATCACTAGCTGGGAAAGATTCCTGCAACTGTTTAGTACAGCTTTATAGGTGTCAAACCCACTCATGGACTAGTCTGTACCTGCTGAAGATCACGGTTCCTTAAAAGCTTGACTAATTCTGTGTCTCAACAATTTGATTAGAAAAAGTAAAACTAATGAATATGAACCCTGTGCCAGATCCCGTGTTCAGCAGGTGCAGGAGATGACGAACAAAATAGAGACCTTCTTCGCTTGACTCTGAGGCAAAACAGGTGTTCTCTGAATGAGCATCTTTCAGGTTTGTGGGATGGGAAGCATACAAGGGATATGTGCTCGCAGCCAAACATCCCTGCTGTGGCTTCCAAGGGAGAAGTACCTTGTCCCTTCACTAGATTTGAGAAAATAAGAAACAGTACCAGAAAAGTCAGGGATGACAGACAGGTCTGTATTAGAAAAGTAAAGAATATTTTGAAGAGAAACAAATAAAACTGGTAACAAGAAAGAGGAGACAGAAAGGAGAAGAAAGAGAAAAAGAGAGAGGGGAGCTGAAATAGGAGAGAAGGAGAGGAGGAGAGGGGAGAGATAACCTAACAAAATCTAGGTTTTAGAAAAAGGTTTTTTGGAAAACTTTGAAACAGAGAGAGAGAGGAATCCAGAGTAGAAGGATAAGTAGGAAAGATTTTAAAGATCTGTTATACATAGAGCAACGTAATCTTCCATTTGACAGGGTTAAGGGCTGCAGTAAGATTTAAGTTGTCTTCAATTTCACATTGGAGGTACAATTTTATTTCCTTTGAATGTAATACTGTGCCGAGGATTGCTCCCAGGATGGTGCAATTTTATGGAATTTGTCCTTGCTTCTGCCTTGCCTGTAAATTGTATGCTAATTATTTTGAGTGGATCTGTTTATTTCTTCTAAATCAGTTTCAAATCACTCAAGTGTCACACTTTTCTGACTTCTAACAGTGCCAGGCATATTTTAAACATCTAAAATGTCCTGCCCAACATTCCTTCCCCACTGTTTTTAAGTGTGTCTGTGTGCGTGTATCTGTGTGCCTGCATGCACACACATGCACGTGTTTGGTTCTATTTCACTTTTCACTGTTAGAACTCCCCCCCCACTCCAGTAATCTTGATGGGGACATAGATCCAGATACCTTGCAGCACCCACCTCAACCTACCATCATATGCACGTCCACATTGGCTGATGACAAGAACAGCCTTAACATTTGCTTTTTCTTAGAGCATTTTCTTAAGAAAGATAGCAAATATAAACTCCTTGTCTGCACCTTCAACCTTGGAAATATTTTTAAAGCCTCCCCACAGCTTTACAAGCCAAGGCTGTCTTTCTCGAGGACCTGGGACCATCCCTTTCAAGTGTAATCATCAAGGGAGATAGTGCCTCTTTCTTCCAGTTTCTGTGAGAAGGTGTGAATGTGACTCAGGTGGGTGCCTTGCATCAATTTGTAAAAATGCTCTAGCTTTAAGAAGAGAAAGTTCACTTTTCTTTTGAGTAAAGCCAATTAACAAACAGAGATGGTCTACAATTACTTACCTACCCCAGTTTCCCCTTGCTTTGGTACTGAGGACTGAACCTAGAAGCCCTCTGCCTCCAAGATATACCCCAACCTCTTCTAAGTTTTATGTTGAAACAGAGTCTCACTAAGTCACTTAGGATCTCCTTAAGTTGCTGAGGCTGGCCTCAAACCTGCAATCCTCCTCTCAGCTTCCCAAATACTGGGATTTCGAGTGTGTGCCACTACAACCAGCTCTTAAAAATCCTTTTGTCCTAATTTCTGGAGAGTGAGGTTCTGACTGGGCTCCCAGTAGCCTTAAATAAAGTCTTCGTTAGTGTCTAATTTTGTCCAGTGCAATTGTGACTTTGACACTGGACTCATCAAATACTTTATTGTCCTTGGGATTTGAATCATGAATAGTACATGATCTAAGGACAGAAATCATGTAGAACTGGCCTATTTCGATTATAACGACTTCAGAACACAGCCCTGTGACTTCTTCTGCCTAGATCTCTAGACTTTCCTTTATTCACACACCTTTCAATTATGTGAATTGCCCAAATCCTTCTAATAAGTTCCTTTCTTGAGTAAGCTGCCCAAATTTTGTTTAGGAACTAGTCTTACTATTGTAGGTAGATTATGGTATTAGTTCTCTAAGATCACTATTAGATGAGAAGTATGAGTCCAATATTAAAGATGAAAAAATTTGAGGGTCTCAGAAGATGGTCATCTTTACCTATCAGTTAGTAAATAGCAGAATTCCAAAAACGTATAATCTTCTCAGCAAAAATGATCACTGAATTAAAAGTACAGACTACATCAGAGTGCTAAGAACAAATTCATTTCAAGTACAGTTTTGCCTTGTTGTGATCTTGTTGTGATTAATAAATCTCTATATTTTTCCTTACTCACATTTATAATGATTTTTCTAAAAGGTTACCATGTCTCAGGATACTTCTTAGTCTGGCAAAGGATCAAAGTTTCTTTCCCTAAAAGTTTTAATGTAAGAAGAAATTCTTGAACAAGAGAGAAGAGAGAGAGAGAGAGAGAGAGAGAGAGAGAGAGAGAGAGAGAGAGAGAGAGAGAGAAAGAGAGATTGCTCACTCTGAGGACTCATGCATCAGTTAATATCAATCAATTGCTGTTATATTATGGCTCAACTTTCATACCTATCTCCAATATCTATAAGATCATCTTTTTTCCAAATTCACCCCCCTCACCTTCATTACTTCTTGATCAGTTATGTTCAGAGCTGTCCTTCTTCTAAACTTTCTTAATTTCTTTCAAGTCTCATTATGACATAGCTTTCTATTCCATGTAAAACAGTGCTCCCTGCAGCTTTAGAGACACCGCTACTTTTCTGCCAGAGCTCTCTGCCTTTTCTCCAATATAACATGTTAAGTCTCTCGTCCATTACTTCTCATTCTTGCTAATTTTCTTCCTTTTATTTCAAAGTCTCCTTCAATACTGTCCATGTTGCATTAAAGCTTCGAGCAATTAGACCACTCTTCCCAGATCTAGCTCTTTCTTGAACTTTAATTGTAGTCCTGGTCAGCACAATTTATCCATCAATTTTTCTCTAATTGTTGCAAGTTCATTAATTTTGTCTTTTTCAGGGCTGTGCCATAATAGAGTATCTGCATGGTGAACTGATGAAGAGACAGATAATAGGCCCTTAATCAATTATCTTTAAAAAAAAAACATGAGTAGGCAATGTACTACAAAGATATAAAATGAATGAATTTCACCCCTTTCACTTGAAAAAAAAGGTTATCTAAGAATGCTATAATCTACGATATGCTTTTGAGAAGTATCTTTTTTCAGATTTAATAGAATGACACACTAAAAAAAAGAATTCCTCACAGATTGAAGATTTCATTTCCCTTATGCATACAGTATCATCATGAAAACCCTGGGTAGTAGTGATTATTGACTCATTTCTGCCATCCAGGCAATTCAAGGAGTAACTTTCCAAAGATCAAATAGCTTGTGCAGAGTTGGGATCAACCTACAAGGATGGTACTTAATATCTTCATACTACTGCTTCTATCGGTAGCCCTCCAAAGATTTCCAGGTTCTAATCCTCAGAATCTATGAAAAATATACATAAATATATACATATATACACACATATATTACATGTATATTACATGGCAAAGGAAAATCAAAGTAACAGATGGAATTTAGTTTTCCAAACTAATTTTTCTAGTTTAGTTGTGCCAGCAACTAGAGATATTATCCTGAATTATTTCTGTAGGCTCAATATCATCATGAGGGTTCTTAAATGTGAACAAATGAGACAGAAGATGGAGCATCAGCTTGATGCAGAGTGAGAAAGACTCATCTTCCATTGCTGGCTTCAAAGATGGAAGGGGCCCTGCAGCAAGGAGAGGGAAGCCCTCAAAATTTAGAAAAAGCAAAAAATGGATTCTCCCTAGAGCCTCTGGAAAACAACACAGCCATAGCACATCTGAATTTTAGCCTAGTGAAATTTATCCTACACTTTTTATATCCAGAACTGTGAAACAATAAATGTACACTGCTTTAAGCCACCAAGTTTGTGGTAATTTGCTAGAGCAGAAAGAGCGAATCAAGATACTACCCAAACTAATATGTAAAATACTTCAGTTGTTAAATACTAATATTATTATTATTTGTTGTATGCCTTTACTCACTCAATAATAAATTACTTGTTAAATAATGTAAATATTGTTTCTTAAATAAGTAAGAGTTGTTAAATAAATAGTAATAATAATAATATTTAAATGATCATAAAGATACACAATCCCGATCCCTAAATTTCTGGCAGGTACAGTTTAACCAGAGGGAGATAATAGGATATTATTCTTTTTATCAGAAAGCTATCCATCTTATGTTAGACAGTATCCACTCCAACAATTATAAGATTTAGACAAAGTAGAATAGCATCTTGAAGGAAGAAAAACAGTTGAAGTATCCAACTCGTGTCAATGAACTTGCTTTTATTTGACACTGTTAGTTTTTAAATTCAATAGTCCCTACAAATTAGAGACAGGATTGTCCTTTAATGCAATACATACTGTCTTACAAAAAACTTTGAAGTCATGGATCTAATACAATGGAATATAATACATGGGATCTAATACCTGGATCTAATACAACCTGTTCACATACATATATGTGAGCAGGTTCTCTGATTTGTACAACAATCATATATACGTAGAAATATGCACACATGAACTTAAAGGCATCTCACACGCCGCCAGTCATAACAATTACATAATGATCTTAAACCATCTTATTCATTGACTACTCACCATGTGCCAGGCACTATTCCAGGTTTGTGGACTACATCAGGGATTCACTGTATTTCTAGAAAATTTGTATTTCTTGAGAATTTAAAAAAAGGTCTTTAAACCTTTATGACTTCTGTTCCACACAGTATTTTCAGCTTCCATTTCCTATCACTCCTAAATTCCATCTCACCACTTATATGGTGAATGCCTGCGACAGTAAACCTGAGAATGGTTTGGCGAGTCTAACAACTTTAGGTCCTAGGTACTATCACTTACTAGCAGGAACATTAGTCAAGTGCTAAAAGTAAGCTTTGGTGATCCCCTCCATATCTGGGGAAAACAATCTTTACCTAATAGTCACCAGAGGTGGTGAGTGCAGTTAATACACAATGCATATAGCACTTGATACTATGTCTAGCACATGCCAAGAATTCAGTTACTGATACTATGCTTTTTTGTTGATGTTATTTGTCCATTTCTATATGCCCTAGAAACAAAAGACAGATCTATCCTTTCTGGGTTAAGGAAAGAAGTTTGTGATTGTATTGCCTGGCTGATTTTAGTTACCTGCACCTATAAATATAAAATTCCAGTTAATTTTTTTTTTGTGGTACTGGGGTTCCTGGAAGCCCTTCTACCTCGGGGCTACACTCCCAGACCTATTTTTACATTTTTATTTGGAAACAGGGTCTCCTAAGCCAGCATGCGCGGCTGGCTTCGAACCTGAGCGATCCTCCTGTCTCTGCCTCCCAAGCGCGGGGATTACAAGCGTGCGCCACCACGCCCGGCAAAATTCCAGTTAATTTTGAATAAGCTTTTCTGAATTGCTTCTTTCCCATCTAAATCTTAGCAGCTTGATCATCCCATTTGCTGAAAAGAGTATCTACAAAAAAGTAAGATGAGGAAGGAGGAAAAACCTCTTTAGACATGTGCAGCAGCAGTCCTGTTTCCATCATTTCCAAGGACTGGTCAGAGTAACACCTAATCTAGCCTTAAGCTAAGACCAGGTATTCACAGTTCTAGATAGAAATGATGAATTTTACACCAAACTCAAATTAGGCACCCAGGCTGTTTTTACATAATTTTAAAAAGGAAAAACAGCTGCCAGCTATTTTAGGGAAAATATTCTGGGCTTATCTTTCTCAACAACTGAAAGAGAAAAATTTAAGTATCTGATACTTAAATGCCATTAATTGTTGTGATTAATAAAATTAAGAAAACAATATAACTAAGTATCTGGTGCCTAAATCAATACTTCTATGTACCATCCATCTATCTGTCTATATGTTTTTCTATGTTTCCTCCCTATTGATTTCCAAAGAATGTTAATGATATTAAAATAGGGAAGATTGTTTCCATGTGCATACTGTTTACAAGGTAGTAATTATTAGAAATGTTTCATTTTCATTGGCAAGTTTAAGTAGATTTTTTGTAACATTTAAAAATTAGCCACAGGAATACAAATATATTTATCACTCTTTGGCTGGGATAACAGCTCCCCATTGGGACCCAATAAATTGCCTCTAATGTTTATTTGATCAATAAACAATTAAATCGGGATCTGAAGGTCAACAAACATACACTGTGAGGCTCTGCATTGGAACCAGCCGTTTAGACTTGTTACACACACTCCCCAACCGAAAGCAGACACTTTGCACATAAGCCACACACCGTGTTGATCTGAGAAGGTCTGTCTTAGTTGACGAAGCACACCTGCAGTGGCTCAGCTTTCCAACAAGCCTCCTCCTGACAATAACCAGAGAGGGAAATGGGTAGGGTGGGCAGCAGTGGAAGGTTAGCCTGGGGTCCCAGGAGCATAACTCCACCTTAACAGCATGCAAATAATTTAATACAAATTCATCCAGCTTTTTGGCATAAATCATTTCCATCTCTCACATTACCATTACCAAGCTAGGACTGTGTTTGACCACTGGGGAAATATATTGAAGACAATAATATTTTCTAAAGTTTTTGAGTAAAATGTATATAACTGACAAAGATATCTTCATTCCAGGTTAGTCATTCTTTTATTTTTTTCCTTCTTTTTATTTCTTATGTATAAAAAGGAGACTTTATACTTGCATACAATTGAACTTTCTACGATGATGGAAAGTTCTTATATCTGTCTTCTCATTATCATAGCCACTAACCATGTGTGACTAACAAAAATGAGGTTAGTGTGACTGAGTAACTCAACTTCAATTTCCAGTAATTGAAACATAAATAGTCATACATGGCTAATGGCAACCGCAGTGGATAATATAGCTCTCAATATCTAAGAGAGCATTTTGCATTTCTTTGAATTAATGAGAATTTTGCATTTCTTTGAATTAATGAGAATTAACCAAAGAAACATTTTAGAACAAATAAAATAAAACTTGATATAAGAAAACAGAAAAGCATATCATTATTTCAGCTATAATTTTCAGTAGAGAATGTAAGTCCTTTAGTACAAACTACTTCTTGTACAATTGTACATGTATTGTTCTGGTCAATTGGCTCTTCTAATCAATGAAGTTACTACATGCTATGGGTTTTCAGATTTCAAATGACACTACTCCAATGAAACATAGTTCTCACATAAAATACCCTGTATAAGCAAAACTAGTAAGAATCAAGACATTACGAATTTGTCCATCTGTTTTAAAATGATGGGAGTAAAAATACTTCTTGTTATTCTACTCAAAATACCTCCTTCAAATGATTCATGTAGAATTTGTCTCCTTTTTATCCTCAAAGCAGCACCACCAAATAAAATGAAAAGACAGACTTTGCCATCAATAAAAATTAGGCCATTTGTAATCCTTCTCCTTGTAATATAAAGAGGGACAGGGGTGGGGAGGGAGGATGGTAAATGGTTCAAATATAAGATAGAAATCAACCAAGACTTTTTACAGAGAGGGTTGGAAAGAAGAGAAGGTATGTACAAAAAATTTTTTATTTACTAATAATTAATTCCACAAAGTGTCTATACTTAGACACATAAAAATCAGGAGGAAAGTTTGAGGTGATGGAATAGGGGTTGTTCGAAATGTTACAGATTAGACCACTGACCCATGGAGTTTGAGTCGCTTCACTCTCCCTCCTCCCCAAGACTCATATAAAGCCATAAGACTGTGCTCCAGGCCAGTGGTTCTTAAACTGTGGTCCCCGGACCCTAGATCTGGGAAACCTTTGGGAGTGCATATTATCTGGCCCACCTTCTGGACCTACTGAGCCCCAAGTTTTGGAGGTGAGACACAGTCATCTGTGTTTGGGCCAATCTTCCAGGTGAGCCTGATGCATTTTAAGGTTTGAAAACCACCATTATAGAGAAATTGAACAGAGAGGCTCTAGCCTCATTAGCCCAAGAACGGGGCTCTCATTTAAATTCAGTACTGAAAATAAGAGTTAAATTCTTACTGAAAGTATTTAGTGAAAGACCTCAGCTTCAGAAACACAGCAATGACACACGCCCTTCAGACAAAAGACTGCAGAATCTTTTCTTTTTACATAAACTACCCCAGAGAGAAATAACCATCAGAAAAGCTGCTATGTATCTACTCTACAAGCCCACATGTGTGTGTTTAGTTATTAAGGGCCCAATTTCAGATATGAAGGTAGTCAAGGATGATTAGGTATTTGAGAAAGTCTCTATCACAAACACCAAGACAAATAACATAAAACCCAGGCCCTCAAAAAACACAGATAATATAGGGAGCCAAAAACAAACAACATATATATATATATATATATATATATATATATATATATATATATATATATACAAGCAAAAAAATTGAAGGATTATATAATTAATGATCTTTAAGAGAAAAATAACACAATATGTACTGAGAAAATAAGAATATTAGGGCATACAAAGGAGACAGTGTATAAAAAATAAATTTATACTTGAAACTTAAAAAATGTAATAACCAAAATTAGCAATTAAAAATGCGATTGAATATTAAATAAAATCTCTCTCAAAAGTAGAAAAATGCAACAGAAAGTGGACAAGTGAAAATAAGTAAATTAGAAGTTCCATCCAGAAAATATAATATGCAAGCATTAGGAACTCAAATGAGAGCAGATCTGTTGGTAATGAAGAGAGAGAAATTTAAAAGTGAAAGTATGAGAAAAGTCTTTGGAATTGAATGATATAACCCTTAATCATTAAGACTAATAAATTAGACAAACAAAGGCACATCATTGTAAAGTCTTTGAGTATCATAAACAAAATATAGATAGCTAAGTAGATAGCTAAATATCTTAAACATTGTAGGGACAAAATCTGCTCACTTACACAAAGAAATCAGACAGCTATCAGCCTTTTCAAAGATAGTATCATAAAAGAGAATATAGCAATGCATTAAAAAACCTATAATGAGATGCAGTACAATCTAAAATGCTTTAGTCAACCAGTCAGGCAAAGGTAGAAAAATGCCAAATTTAAATGTGCAAAGGATCAAAAGAATGTTTTTCATGTAAAGTTTTATTTGGGTAGCAGTCACTAAAAAACATATTCTACCAAAATGAGAAAGTTATTCAAGAAAGAGAAGAACATGGGACCCAGGAAACAGTGAGCCCAACCCCTGAGAGTAGATAAGTTGATACATGTCAGAAGTTAGTTCTCAGGAGTCAGCAGTGCTGAACACAACCACTTCACATTGGAGAAAAAGTCTCAAAGGCCGGTATAAAGATTGAATTGTCCAAGACAGATTCCTTGTGGCTGGTATCCAAGTGAGGTCGTTGGCATCTCGGGGAACAGTAGCACTTGTGTACCTAAACTTGTTCCATGAAAATTGGCAATGGTCTAGTGGGCTCTAAGAGGTAGCCTCTGAAAGCAGCAAGTTCTCTATGTCACAAAACTACATCCACAAGTCTTGGACCTTCATATCTGGTCATAATAGGGGAGCAGCTGGTGCTTACCTCAGTTATGTGTCATGTAAGCACTGTAACCTCTCTGTAAGTCTGACAGCTGGCTCCAGTACGTCTTGGTGCACTATCTAGGAAGGTAATGGCTAACAAAGGAGATATATCTGCTTCTGCCTTTTGTTTATAAAGGTTCTCCCAGTAAATATTGTCCCAGTCCTGGGCTATATTTCTCCTGGTCATTTACCTTTCTTGTGCAATGCCAGTACTGGAAAAAATATATCTTCCAGAAACACACACATACACAACATATAAATTGTGAAGACTTGTACTGAGAAGCATTTAACTGATTTATTGGAGTATGTAGAAAGATTTTGTTGGATGTCAAAAATGAATTAAGCAAATTTAAAAGGAAGCAATTATGAACTCCTTTCAAGATAAAAGATATGATCATAGTATGCTACTTGGCTTAACATAGAATAATATTTATCAAGTTTTGATTGATGCATATCAGTGAAAAATTTGGCATTAAAACCAAATTGTTACATGATTTTATTAAAATGATGGGACTGGCTGGGAAAGAGGGATAAGCAATATCTCACTGACAATAGAGGAAGATCTCACCAGATAAAGCAGTCCCAGATGTGCATGAAGCTCCTCAGGTACAGCTTCTTAAGTATTGTTATTCCCTATCCCAAGACCTACAAACTAGCCTTTGATTTGTTTTGACCCACTCGTTAGTAGACAATGCCTCTATAAAAAGGAGATAAGAACTAAGATCTTAGTGCTGTACTCTTAGCTATACTCTCTCATTTTATTTCACAGACTGATAGAGAACACAGTAGATAAATATGTCATTACCAAATATTTTAAAAGAAGCCTTTATTAACAAAATCACAAAATGAAATACATTGTCTAAACTTGATTTTTCCTTAATCTGTTCATTTACTTGTATAAATGTTTAATATATATATATATATATATATATATATATATATATATATACTTATGGCACTGGATTTATTGAAAATAACAAAATTTTGTTCAATTCCCAGGCCTACCTACTTATAAAAAAATGACTTAAAATTAGAACTCTCATGGTATACACGGTCATCATGTTTAGCAAAGAAAAATAAAAAAGTCAATTAAATTTAAATTTTGGATAAGAATGAATAATTTTAAGTAGATCTCCCATGAAACTGGGAGTATGTTTTTATATTAATATTTATTCATGGCTATGTGAAATTTAAATTCAACTAAGTGTCCCACATTTTAACAATACTACTAGTAAACCTGGGAATGTGATCAAAATAAAACAGTCATATTAACAATAGACTGTGCTAGCCACAAAAAATACCAAATAGAAAGTTTTGTTCATTTTGATCTGCTATGAAAATAACTATGTTGATTACAGTTAGGTCAATTCAGTCAAAGAAGAGTTGTTTAAATCATCAAAATTATTTTTAAGGCTGAATTAGCTGTAAAACAACAGATATAACAAGAAAAAATAAATCTTTTAGCATTTTTCTAATCCATATTTTCTTCCAAGTTCTTTTCCTATTTTCTTCTATAGCCTGAAACACATCATTTAAATTAACAAACTCGATTCCTCCATATGAGAAATAAGTGGCCATTGTTATCTTTTTTATTTTCCTGACTCTTAAAGTCAGGTCAATATACTAAAGTGACTAATTAAAAAAATTCCACAGGTTGGAAATGTGACTGGATGGACTTGAAATCAAACACAGCCAGATTCTCTGTCTTGTAATTAGAAATACTCCAGACACAGGAAGCTGTCTTATGTCTCTGCATAACTTGAAGCAATGACACATTTCAGCAAACAGTAATTTTCAGGATTTACTACATGACAGAAGGATCAGGTGTCTGGTTCAACAGCACAACACACAGAAAATGAATGAAGCCTCTCTCTGTGGTCCTGCTCATCACACAAATGTGAAGAGCTGTGGCCTCTGCACCAGTTCTTTATGTCTTCCCATCAGAGAAAAAACTAAGTCTTCTTTGGTCAATGACAATCTAATGACCACCTGAAGTGCAGCAAGTCATTCCATACATGAGAAAAGAAAGCAGAAACTTCTTCGGAGGTCCTGGTGGCATATGTTAAGTCTTGGGGTTTTTTTAATTTATTTTTATTGTCTTTATTTTTTTTTTATTGGAGCACTTTAGTCTCACATCGTAATGTGGATCATGGTGATAATGGCAATATATTCACACAGTACTTGGTGCCCCTCAGCCCACTTCCTCTTTTCCCTCCCTCCCAATTCTGAGTGTCCCTGTTAACTATTTTATATTCACATGTATACACATATTCAAAGGTAGTTTTTCCATTAATTAACCTCACTCAGCCTTCTTCTTCCCCCACCCCTCCTTCCTGGCTTTGCTGAGGTTTCCCCTCCATTATCTGGAGTCCCTCTGGTATCCCTAGTACTCCTAGCTTGGGCATATTAGAGAAAACATATGTCCCTTCTCTTTCTGTTTTTGGCTGATCTCACTTAACATTACGTTCTCCAGGTCTTTCCAACTTCTTGGTTATCACATGATTTTGTTCTTCTTTATTGCTGAGTAGAATTTCATTGTGTGTATTTCCCATAATTTTGCAATACATTCATCTGTTGATGGAGAACTGGGTTTATTCCATATTTTGGCTATTGAAAATTGTGCTGCTATGAACATGGGTATGCATATGTTACTGTAGTTCCCTGATTTCAATCCCTTTGGAAAGATACCCAGGAATGGTATAGCCAGATGATATGATGGATTCATTCCCATTTTTTCTACCTCAGAGGTACATCTTCACCCCTCCCCCATTTTTTTGAGGGTCTGGGGATGGAACCCAGGGGCATTTGACCTCTGAGCTACACCCCCTGCCATATTTTTTTTATTCTTTATTTTGAAACCGGGTCTCACTGAGTTGCAGAGCGCCTCACTAAGTAGCTGAGGCTGTCCACAAACCAGGATTCTCTGGTCTCAGCCTCCCGAATGCTGGGATTACAAGCGTGAGCCACCACGCCAGGTTCATCACCCCCCACCCCATTTTAATTTTGAAACAGCATCTTGGGAAATTGCTAAGAGTCTTGCCAAATTGCTGTGGCTAGCCCCAAACCTGTGATCTTCCTGTCTCTGTCCCCCAAGTACTAGGATTACAAGTATGTGGCACAACAACTGACTCTTAGTTAATTTTAAATTGGCAGTATACATTTAATTTTTGAAACTAACAATTCAAGAATTTGGTGGCCCTAAGTGTTTGTGTCTATGGCAAGGCCTGAACAAGGAACAAAGTAAAGGGGAAAAATAAAGGTTACTGGGTTGCCCATCCTTTCAACCACTGTCATGTGAATCTCACAAGCAGTTTGCCTGGATGTAAAAGTAGATCTCTACAACTGTCAAGACCCAATGAATGGAGAGGAAAGTTAGAAAGAGCCAAGTAAAAGGAGTTATCTCTACTTTAGAAGTGATTGAGAGGTGCTGGCTCAGAAAACACTAGTTTTATTATTTATTTATTTATTTATTTATTTATTTATTTATATTGGTACATTGTATTTATACATCTTAATGGGATACAAGACTTGTGTAGACATACATGCACATACCACCCAATCAGCCCCTACCCAATCACCACCCCATTCCCTCCCCTTCCCTCCTTCCCATGCTTGGCTAGCGATTGACTTTGATATGTTTAAGTGCATCATGTGCTTTAGAGAGTAACCTTCTTCCCCCTCCCATCCCCTCAGGTCACCTTATTTGCTCCTCTATAAGATCTCCTTCTTCATCTAGAGTTTCTCCTGTTTCTCATTTCTCCTTAGCTTTTGCATATTCGGGAAATCATCTGATTTCTTCTTTTTGTGTGTTTGGAACATATTGAAAATGGCATACATTCAGACTGTGCTTGCTACCCTCCCTCCTCCCCATCCCCCCTCTCAAAAATGAGTGTCCAGGTCTACCATACTATATTTATATTTTTACACACATTCTGGTGTAGCTCCTTTATTAATCAACCTTAGCCTTCTTCCTCTCCTATCCTTCCATTCTAGCTTTGATGAGCTTTCTCTTCCATTGTCTGAAGTACCTCTGGTATACCTAAAACTCCCTAGTTTGGGCATATCAGAGAAAACATATGTCCCTTCTTCTGTGCTTGGCTAATCTTACTTAAAATAATGTTCTCCAGGTCTTTCCATCTTCTTGCAAATGACATGATTTTGTTCTTTTTTATAGCTGAGTATAATTCCATTGTGTGTAATTCCCATAATTTTGCAATCCATTCAGCTGTTGATGGAGACCTAGGTTGGTTCCATATTTTGGCTATTATGAATTGTGCTGCTATGAACATGGGTATGCATATGTTACTGTAGTTCTCTGATTTCAACCCTTTTGGAAAGATACCCAGGAGTGGTATAGCCAGATCGTATGGTGGATCCATTCCCAGTTTTCTAAGGAGTCTCCACACTGATCTCCATAGTGCCTGAACTAGTTTGTACTCCCACCAACAGGAAAACCCTAGTTTTAAAAGGTAGAAAGGATACGTAAAAGGAAAGAGAGCCAGAGTTGCAGAGAAGTTTGGTGGAGTTGGGCTAGAATGAGATCTGAAACCAGGGACATTTGTTGGACTGTTGGTAGTGAGGTGTCCATGAACATAGAGGAAGAAGATCTGTAAATTTTTTTTTCAGTGTTAGGAAATGTATTACTCATTTACCACTTTTCAAAAGAGCTTTAGATCATTTATTAAAATAAATGAGTAGGTTCCATATACTGCTTTCAAAAGAGGACAAGGAAAAAGTAGAACAGTCAAATAAAATGGTCACCATGGCTAAGATGTGGGAAATCAAAGTTCTTAACAAAATCATTTATAATTTTAAAAACCATTGGAACTATTGAAATCTAGGCCAAAAAAAAAAAAAACAGTGAGGAATATACACACATTTAAATTGATTGTTGTATCCACATTCCTTCAAAGGGCTAAAGTTGTTCATTCTTTTTCTATCCTTCTTTTGGGGCAATCTCCATAAGACACAGATATTCAAGTTTTTAATGAATCTTATTTGGATGATCCTTATGATTTTTAGAATAAAGTTCAGCTTCATAGCTTAGTATTCCAAGCCTGCTGTATCTCATTCATTTTTCTTTTCTGGCATTTCCTTATAGTATCCACTGAAATCCTGATTAGACTTCTTTTCCAGTCTTCTACCTGTATTCATTCTATTCTCCCTTCTTACAATATCCTTCTGGAAAGAAATAGAAATAAACCCGGGGTCTACTACTTCCTAAGTGGAAAAACTTAGGCATTACTCGGTGTATGAAGACCTCTTTTGTAAAATATAGTTAATAATAATCTTTTCACCATCAATATTATGCAAATATTAAATAAAGTAATGTATGTGAAGAACTCAGCACAGGGTCCAGTATATAATATTTAATAGCCACTATAAATAATAATAATTTATTTCCTGTATTAAAATTATATTAAAGTCGAGAGTTGTGATACACGCTTGTAATCTCAGCATTTGGAGGCTGAGACAAGAGGATTGCATGTTTTGTGGCCAGCCTCGGCTACTTAGTGAGGCCTTCCAAAACTTAGTGAGACTGTTTCAAAATAAAGAATAAACAGTAGGTCTGGGGGTTATAGCTAGGAGGTAGAATGCCCCTGGTTTCAATTCCCAGTACAAAAAAAAAATCAAATAAATCTTTTATTCCATTCTATGAGCTCTTCCCCAGTTTGTGCTTTAGTTCTAATTAAAAATATATATTTTATCCTCCATGCCTCGATAGTATTTTGCATATCATCTTTATGTACTCTCTGCATGTAAAATGGGTTTATAACGAGTTGTGTAAATGCCTTTATTACCCATTAAAAGTGTGAGCTTATTCCCTTTCAGGGCTAGATCATCACTGTGCCCCCGTAAGAGAGCAATGTTCAAAATATATATATTGAACTTGGCACTGTGCCAATCACTGATGGAAAAGGGTCAGTGAGACTTCACCCCTGCCCTCAAGAAGCTGCTCAATGAATGAAGACTTCATCCCAGTGGGTCACCCTCAGCAAACATTTGTTGAATTAAATTGAATCTACCCTTGCAGGGATTGGTTTTTAAGCAAGTGCTATGATTTCAGAGCATGTCCTTTCCTTGTTTATTTTCTCAAGAAGCAGATGGGGATTCATGTGCAAATGGCTGAAGGAGAAGTGTTCTAGGAGAAATTTGTAAGGAAGTGACCAGAAAGGAGCCAGGCAGAGGTACTGATGGGGGATGTTTTCTTCCAGCCAATCCCACAGAGAACGTGGAGTAGGAATTGTACCACAAAGGTTATCTCACTCCTCACTCGGAGTCAAGGGAGTTTACATATTGCAGCCTTTCATTCTCCTCCATCCTCACCATCTGATAAAGCGAAATTTGGGGGAGGCATTCTCCACCTTCCTAGTATTTCTTACATTAGGTAGTGTTCATGAACATTCTTCAGTGCATTCTCCAAAGGAGATTTAAAAAAAGGAAATCTGAGTTTCAGAGAAATTTGGGAATGAGTTTGGCAAGGGTGAGATAGAAAAATGAACTGTCAAGTGAGAGCAGTGAGCAGCTCACCCTTGCAGATGGTACTCAACTCTAGAGGAATGGATTTTGATGGGGTACTGTGTGGGTTGAACTGTGTACCTACAGGACTCATATGTTTTGTCCCTATAAAATTCGTACCCCAAGTACTTCAGAATGTGATTGTATATGGGGATAGGGCCTTTAATATGTTAATTAAGGCAAAATCAGGTGATCAGGATGGGCCGTACTCCACTGTGATTGGGTACTTACAGGAAAAGAAAATTAGGACACAGACGCACATGGAGGGACCCACGTGATGATAAAGGGGGCAGATGGCCAGCCATCCACCAGGCAAGGCTCAGAGTAGAGCCTCCTGGCCTCACCCTGACCTTGGACCTCTAGCCTCCTATCACAAGATGCGTTCTGCAGCTTCAGCCACTTAGCCTATGGCATTTGTTATGGTCGCCATAGCAAATGAGTACAGGTACCAAGGCATCTTCAGCTGTCAGCAAAAAAGCCAGAATATCATCAATAGACCAAAAGGAAGAAATGAAGACTGTGGATCTGAAACTCACCTAAGTGTTGAGGGAAAGGCTGATTTTATTAATGATCTGGCCACTTAAAGGAGAGATGAGTTCCCCTACCCCTTCCGCCAGTGAGAAGAGAAGCTTTCTTAGGAGACCAAGTGCTTTGAAGGGAGAAAGAGCCAGAAGACCTTCACAATTTTAAATGTTTGAAGGCAAAGATAACTTATGAGATGCTGGATGAAAGGGGGAAATATTTAACATGTGCTAATTGGTCCAGAGAGGGGGAAACCCAGACAGCTCAGTATATCTTAAATACATCCTCATCTGTGAGGGCCCCTATTAATCATGATGGAGGCAGAAGGTTTCAGAGACTGAAAAACAGTGTCTTGGTCAGGGGTTCAATCCTTGAGGATTTAGGTGTTTTTCTTCCTATCTTTCCTTTTAGTATTCCTAACGGTAAACTCCCATGAATGAGTAAGCAGGCTTCAGGGGCATTTCTCTTTAGATTGTTTCTATGTTTTTGTGTTTGTTTGTTTTTGTTTTTGTTTGTTTGCTTTTTTGTTTTGTTTTTTGGTGGTACTGGGGTTCTTGGAAACCCTTCTACTTTCGGGCTACACTCCAAGACTTATTTTATACTTTTTTATTTCAAAACAGGGTCTCCTATGCCAGCGCGACTGGCTTCGAACCTGCGCAATCCTCCTGTCTCCACCTCCCAAGCCAGGGGATTACAAGCGTGCACCGCCACGCCCGGCTGTTTCTGTTTTAAATACCCAGTGGCTTTTGGGTTTCTTAAGTGAAGCTTCTATTGTAAGTCATCAAACCATTCCAGATTCTTGGTATCTTCAGTAGCCAAAAGTATTATGGTTTTCTCTCTATTGTCCCATCATGCACTTCAGGGGTCCAATATGATAAAAGGCACAAAAACATAAAGGACAAGCCTTGCACATAGTTTCAAACAAAATGAATTGCATAAAGGCAGGATGAGAGATATAGGACTTGATTGCTCATCCTAGGTGGGATGACGGGGTGGGAAGAAGCCTGAGGTTTTCGACCACAAGTTCAGTAGGAGCCATGAATATAATGCTACTTTTTGAAAAGCAAATGTGAACTTAGGCTGCAATAACAGGAAAACATCTCTAAGGCAAAACAAGTTATGGTTTCAGGGTTTTCTGCCCTCCTTGGGCCACATCTGGCATATTGTGTTCTCAGGATGGAGAAGAATACTCAAAGAAGAAAGGCTAAGATGGTAAGACATCTGGAATCTAAGTCAAATGGCTGTTGGCTCCAAGAACTTGAGATTTTAGCCTGGAGGGGGAGGAGAAAATTAAGGAGAGAAAGGGTAGCTCCCTTAAAGTAATTAAAGGAGTCACAATGGGAAAAATCAAGAAGGCTTGTTTTATTTTATCTCATAAAATATAAAACACTTCATAATTCAGCATGGGGAAGAGTGAAGCACTGTTAAAAGGAAGATGACAAAGGTTTATTATTGAAAAGAACTGTTTAATCATTACAAGCACCTAAAAGTCAGTCTGGGGAGCTCAAGAGTACTGAGTTTCCTGTTACTGGAGGTGTTCAAATAGAAGTGCACTGACAGTATGCCACGATCACAACATGGCAGGAATGTCCTACAGATGTTTTCTTCACTGGACAAGAGGTCAGACTCAGATCCTATAAAGAATTTCTCAGCCAGGTGTGGTGGCACATGCTTGTAATCCCCGCGCTTGGAAGGCAAAGACAGGAGGATCCTGCAGGTTCGAAACTAGCTGCGCTGGCTTAAGAGACCCTGTTTCCAAATAAAAATATAAAAATAGGTCTGGGAGTGTAGCCCAGAGGTAGAAGGGCTTCCAGGAACCCCAGTACCACAATAATAATAATAATAATAATAATAATAATAATAATAATAAATGAAAAAAATTTTCTCAGCAATAACTTCCCACGATTTTACCAGAGAGGGACCGGAAGCAAGAAAATTTGAGTGTGTTGGAGATGAAGTGGGGAAGGTTCCTTCTTTTTCCAATTTTTATTTTAATTTTTCCTTCTCTTTTTTTTCTTTCTTTCTTAATACTAGGTATTGAACTCAGGGACATTCTACCTCTCATCTACACCCCCACTCCTATTTATTTATTTATTTATTTATTTATCTTTATTGGTGCACTAGAGTTTCACATCATAATGTGGATCATGTTAACAGTGGCATTTATTTACACAGTATTTGGTACCCCCCCACCCTGCTTCCCCTTTTCTCTTTTTCCCAATACTGAGTGTCCATGTTAACTATTTTATATTTACATGTATACACATATTTGAACGTAGCTTTTCCGCTAATTAACCTCAGCTTTTTTCCTCCCTAACTTCTTTCTGACTTTGCTGAGGTTTCCCCTCCATTATCTAGCGTCCCTCTGGTGTCCTTAATACTCCCTAGCTTGGACATATTAGATAAAATATAAGCCCCTTCTCTTTCTGTGCTTGGCTGATCTCACTTAACATAATGTCCTCCAGGTCTTTCCAACTTCTTGGGAATGAGATGATTTTGTTCTTCTTTATTGCTGAGTAAAATTTCATTGTGTTTATTTCCCATAATTTTGCAATTCATTCATCTGTTGATGGAGAGCTATGCTGGTTCCATATTTTGGCTATTGGAAATTGTAGTGCTGTGAACATGGATATGCATATGTTAATGCAGTTCTCTAATTTCAACCCCTTTGGAAAGATACCCAGGAGTGGTATAGCTGAATCATATGATAGATCCATTCCTAGTTTTCTAAGGAATTTCCACACTGATCTCCATAGTGGCTGAACTAGTTTACACTCCCACTAGCAGCATAAAAGAGTTCCTCTTTCTCCACATCCTCGCCAGCATTTGTTGTTATTTGATTTACTTATGCTTGCCACTCTGACTGGAGTTAGATGGAATCTCAATGTAGTTTTGTTTTGCATCTCTCTGATGGCTAATGATGTTGAACATTTTTTCATGTATCTATTGGCTATTTGTATTTCTTCGTTTGTAAAGTGTTTATTCGATTTAGTTGCCTGCTTCATAGTTGAGTTGTTTGTTTTGCTAGTGTAGAGTCTTTTGAGCTCTTTGTATAGTCTGGATATAGTGGTAGCTGGTAAAGATCTCCCATTCTGTAGGCTTTCTCTTTAGATTCTTTATAATTTCCTTTAATGAGCAGAAACTTTTTAGTTTGATGCCATCTCACTTGTTAAATACATACTAGCTGTATGCATTCAAAACCATATTGAGAAAATTTTACACCACAATCAAGTAGGTTTCATCCCTGAAAAGCAAGGATGGTTCAACATATGCAAATCAATACATGTTGTTCACCACATAAATAAAACTGAGAATAAAAACCATATGATCATATCAGTAGATGCTGAAAAAAGCAGTTGACAAAATCTAACACCCATTCTTGTTAAAAACACTGCAGAAAATTAGAAGAAAAGGAATGAACCTCAACATCATTAAGGCAATATACAATAAATCCAAAGCCAACATCATATTGAATGGGGAAAAACTGCAAGAATTTCCCCTCAAATCACAAAAAATACAAGGATGCCCACTATCACTAGTCCTTTTCAATATAGTCCTCAATACTCTTGCCACAGCAATAAGACAACAGAAGGATATCAAAGGAATTCAAATAGAAAAGGAGAAAAATTATCCTTGTTTGCAGATGACATGATCCTATATCTAGAGGATCAAAAAAAAAAAACTCATCTAAAAGACTACTGGAGCTGATTAACCAATTCAACAAAGAGGCAGGATATAAAATCAACCTACAGAAATCAGTTGCTTTTCTACATGCCAACAATGAATCAAAAGAAAACAATTCCATTCACAATAACCTCAAAACCAATGAAATACCTAGGAATAAACCTAACCAAAAGCATAAAGACATCTACAATGAAAACTATAAAACATTAGAGAGAGAAATTGAAGAGAACCTTGGAAGATGGAAATATCTTCCTTGTTCATGAATAGAAAGAATAAATGTCATCAAAATGGCCATTCTGCCAAAAGTGATCTACAGATTCAATGCAATTACTATCAAAATACCAATGACATTCTTCATAGACCTAGAAAAATCAGTCATGAATTTCATATGGAAAAACAAAAGATCCAGAATAGTCAAAGCAATTCTCAGTAATAAGAACCATGCATGAGGCATCAAAATCCTTGACTTCAAATTATACTACAAATAATAGTAGTTAAAACAGCATGGTATTGGCACAAAAGCAGGCACACAGACCAATGGAACAGAACAGAAGATACAGAAACAAACCCACACACTTATAGTCAATTGATCTTTGACAAAGGGGCCAAATTCATACACTGGAGAAAAGACAGCCTTTTTAACAAATGGTGCTGGGAGAACTGGCTATCCATTTGTAGAAAGATGGAACTAAATCCTTACCTCTCACCTTGCACAGGAATCAACACGAGATTAATAAAAGACCTGGAAATCAAACCAGATACTGTGAAGCTATTAGAGGAGGGCATAGGTTCAGCACTCCAACATACAGGCACAGGTAGTAACTTCCTCAACAAAACCTCCAAAGCACATAAAATATTTATTTTTATTTTTAAATAGCATCTTGCTATGTTTTTGAGGCTGGCCTTGAACTTGCATTCTTCCTCTCTGAGTCTCCAAAGTACTAGGGTTACAGGCCTACACCACCACACCTGGATGTCACCTTTCTTCTTGCAATTTTGATTTCATTCAAATTGTATATTAAAAGCAATCTAAGAACAATACCGAGAAAATTATTTTGTGATCTACAAATTATTGTTTAATATTTGTTGACTTCCTTCTCATGGGAATTTTTTTGTGTGTGGTCCTAGGGGTGGAACCCAGGGGTTCGTTCTACCTCTGGGCTATACTCCCAGACATATTTTATATTTTATTTGGAAACAGGGTCTCACTAAGTTGCTGAGAGCCTCACTAAGTAACTGAGACTGACTTCAAACCTGTGCGATCCTCCTGTCTCAGCCTCCCAAGCGCGGGGATTACAAGTGTACACCACCACGCCTAGCCTCAAGGGAGATTTTTAAAACCTTTGTTCTAAATTTTTTTTCTTGTTGACTTCTATTGAACCTGTTATTAACATTAAAATATTGTTTTTGAATTAATATTTCTAGCCTGGATTTTATTACCCATTATATTTTTTCTGTTGGGTGAACATTTATATTGCAATAGAAATCACAATATATTAAGGCCATGACATTGAATAATTGAATTAATTCCTATAGTAGAATTGATACAGTTAGATCAACCAATTTGGGCAACCAGTCTTACTGAATTTCTTGTTTATGTGTGGTGCCAGAGTTAGAATCCAGAAGCATCCTGCCTCTGAGCCACAACTCCAGTTCTATTCTAATTTTATTTTGAGACAGGGTCTCATTAAGTTGAAAAAGACCTCACAAAATTTCTGAGGCTGCCACCCACCTTGAATCTTCTTGTCTCAGCCTCCTGGGTTCTGGGATTATAGGCATGAACCACACCTTGTTGACTGAACTTCTTAAACAACCAAATAATCAAATATGGATCTACTTCCTATTATGTGCAAGGAATTTTAGGGAGACAAAGTTACGGATGGCATGATTGTAGGAATACTATAACATAAGAATGTACAAAAAATAAACTCAAAAAAAGGTATCAG
Source organism: Muscardinus avellanarius (assembly GCF_963383645.1). Classification (NCBI taxonomy): domain Eukaryota; kingdom Metazoa; phylum Chordata; class Mammalia; order Rodentia; family Gliridae; genus Muscardinus; species Muscardinus avellanarius. The sequence goes on along the minus strand of NC_137789.1, from coordinate 25,304,450 downwards.
TGCTACAAAGGGCAAGAACAAAACTACCATAAAGCAATAGAAACTTGATTTAAAAATTGATCAGTATATCCAGGAATTTTAATAAGTACCGTTTATGAGGTGGTTAGATTATGTTAGATTTTTATAAAGTGGTTACATTATATTTTTAAAAGGCAGTGAGATCTGTGATTGATTTAAAAAATACACAGCAATTTACTGGGCAGAAGGAATGACATTCTACATACAATTGTATGAGAAAAGGACTATGGCAGAAACTTTAAGCCATACCTTAGAAAATGTAATAGGACCATGAGACTGATGACAAAGTTTGATGGGAGGCATTACAAAGGCTTTATTAAGAACATAAGCTTTGTCAGGTATGGTAGCACATACCTGTAATCCCAGTATATGGAAGGATGTACTGAGATAGGATCGCAGGTCCGTGGCCAGCCTCAGCAACTTGTTAAGGTCCTCGGCAAGTTAACTAGATCCTGTTACAAAATAAAAAATAAAATAGGGTGGGAGGTGGTATAGGTATAGCTCAGAGGTAGAATGCCCCTGGATTTAATCTCAGTATACAGAGAGAGAGAGAGAGAGAGAAAGAGAGAGAGAGAGAGAGAGAGAGAGAGAGAGAGAGAGAGAGAGAGAGAGAGAGAGAGAGAGAGACACATGAGGTTAAGCTCTGGGTATAAATTCTGTCTCTATGACTATTAGCTTTGCATGAGGTGTTGAAAATCTACCTGAATTTTAGTTTCCTTATGTGAAAAATGGATATAATAATAACTATTCCCTGTTTGTTGCAAGGATTAAATTCAATTATATATCTGTGGCTATATAATTAGATTATATATTAGATCGTATAGCTCAGTGACTGACTGAAAAGGCTCAAAAATCTTTCTTTAAATATTCGTGTTACTACTAACATTATATAAGAAAATAGAACATGTAATATAGGTTACAGAGGGACCTAAACAAAAGGTTTTGAGTTGAAACTATTACTAAAGGGCTTTGAGCAAGAGGAGGGGAACAGGCAACTCACACTGGACAGAGATGCATTAAATAGTTTTGCGTAAATCTGACTGGTGAAATGGACTGCAAGGGTGAAGAAGATGAACTAAAGACAAAGAAAGCAGATAGGAGGATAGTGACGAGGTATGAGCTTGGTGTAAAGGCACCCGGAGAAAAGTACCTGTGTGGAGTTGGAAGGAAAGCAAGAAAATGATCAAAAGGCAGACAGAGACTCTCTAGAGGTGGGAAAAGAAGAAGATCTCCAAATCAAAGTTGATCACCTGGTTTAAAACTTGGAAATTGAGAGTACTGACCCTCATGGCAGAGAGAGTAAAGTTCGGATGAGAAGCAAGATTGGAGATTTCAGTTGTATGTCTCCAAAGTTAGGGGTGACATCAAAATGCAAATATAGGATAACCTTTACAGATCCTTAGATGTTTTTTCTCCAAAACTTGCCTTAGAATTCTGTGCAACTGCTGATAACTGCACACATAGGCATATGTGTTTCTCTGGTAAATAAAAGAAATTCACAAATGTTTCTGTGGTATAATCAATACAGATGGCATTGAAAATAGAGTTGTCTAGATTGTCCAGTTTAAAGTAGAGGAGGTAGTGGAAAGTTTTCTCTATGCTGGAAGATTTAAAGAAGAAATAAATAAAAAGGAAAGCTTTTCAAAGAAAGGCTCCAGTGTGCATGCTTCTAATTATAATATTATGAACAAATGTTTATAAATAAAAACAGAGGTTTTTGAAAATGTCCCAAATACTGAGGATGTATGCAGTGCATGGTAAATGTGGAATTCTTTAAAAATAGAGAATAATTTAACAGGGACATCAATATCTAAAACCAAGTTATTTAGTTCAAATAATTACATTGAGAATTTACTTATAGCACGAAGTAGGAATAATCAAAGTGTTTATTTATGGATATTATACTGTGAATGCTTGTAGTTTAAAGAAACAAAAGTTCTTTCCATGATTGATCAAAGTTTGACATCAGCAAATAATATATATATATATATATATATATATATATATATATATATATATATATATATCACCTTTGAAAACATGGTATGTGGAAAAGATTATATTCTAATATTTTTATATTTTATGCTTGATTTGATTGATAACATGTGAAGGCATTGCAAAAAGAAAAACATTCTTAAATAGTACTCCACAACTTCCTCTTTAAACAAGCAGATGAACCGTAAAGCACTGTTTAAAGTTTTCATTACTGGTATAAAAATGTATGAGAGGTGATAGCCTATAGAGGCAAAATTGAAAAGTTAAAGCTACTTTAACAATTATTACTTTTTAATACTTGAAGTTTGGTTTTTGATGGCAGATGGGAAGTGATGAATACATCCAAAGCAAAAATACTGGAGAGACAATAATTTATATGACCTGAACAGTAAAATACTACTCCCAGGTTTCACTTAGCCTGTAGTAGGCATTCTGAATCACTCTTGCTGTCCTGCTTTGGCTTGCTTGATGGCACTTGCAGAAATGCAAGGGTCCTGGTGACACCCGCGAGGAGTCTAGCAGCACCTTGATGCCTCATAAGGCTTCCAAAGATGGCAGGAAACAAAATAAGGAACAGTAAACAAAAAAGGTAAAACACGTGTTTCAACATGAAACAATTTCTCCTCTACTTATATAATTTTTAGAAGAGAAGTTAAAGAATGACTTCTTAAGCTCATGTTCCAGCATGGTAATAGAGTTTGAAAGAACGTTTGTAAAATTAAAACCAGAAAAGTGGGTAAGGGCTACATGAGTAGATGTGTGTATGTACGCCTCTACCATCTTGTACTCCATTAAGATGTATGACTACAATGCACCAATAAAAACAATTTGAAAAATAAATGAATAATAAATTAATTAAAATCAAAGTAAACAAATAAATTAAATTTAAAGTGGTAGTAAGTCATCTCACTAAACATGACAACTTTGGGTCATTAAATTTTTCGATCTAGTACTCACTTCAGCATCTTTTCAAGACAAAAAAAATACAATATATATATATATATATATATATATATATATATATATATATAACCAAAATATAACCAAAGTGGATTAGAGGAGCCATTTGAATCTGGTGAATCTATTTGAAAATGTTAGTAAGTCTTGGTATAATTTTTAATATATTTTTATTTGTATGTTATAATCATACATCTTAATGGGGTACAGATGGTAGAGGCATACATGCACACATTACTCATTTAGCCCTTCCCAACTTCCTACCCCATTCTTTCCCCCTTCTCTTCTTCTCATGTTTGGCTTAGTGATTGACTTTGATGTGTTTGTGAATGTACATCATGTACATTAGGAAATATCTCTCTTAAGCATGGATTTTATCCCTTTTTTTTTTTTTGGTGGTACTGGGGTTCATAGAAACCCTTCTACCTCCAGGTTACACTCCCGGACCTATTTTTATACTTTTTTTTTGGACACAGGGTCTCTTAAGCCAGCGACCCTGTTGGCTTCAAACCTGAGCCACCACGCCCGGCTTTCTCCCCTTTTTAGCTACCTCTAGTTGAATAGTTGAATACATCCTAAGCAAAAATACTGGAGAGACAATAATTTATATGACCTGAGCAGTAAAACACTACTCCCAGGTTTCAATTAGCCTGTAGTAGGTATTCTGAATCATTCTTGCTGTCCTGCTTTGGCAGGAACATCAAAGTTTGTTCAGGATTTTATGTATAAAGAACTAAAGCCTTCTCTAAGAGATTGCCAGCATTGGTGTCGATAAGCTGTCACACACCAAGAAAAAGACATGGTTAGTAAGATGGGAAAAAAAAGTGGCTTTCTCATGGAACTTAACCCATTCTTCCTTTATCAGCTGAATGCTTTGCTGTCAAAATAGTTTGGGGTGCTGCTGCAGGAAAATCAGTAGGTCCCCTTGGACATAGTTAGGCATAAAGGAGCCTGAAAATTCTCTAAGAAGGTAGAAAATACAGTTTGTGACAGTGAATGAAAGCTTCCTGTCTTATATCTGACAACACTGGTTTCTCAAGGTTCTATTGCTGAGGCTGTATTGTTGCAGATTGATTTTAAAATCTTCAAACTTAGCCGCGTGTGGTGAGCACCATTCGGGAGGCTGAGACCAGAGGATTGTGGTTTGCAGGCAGCCTCAGCTACTTAGTGAGACCCTCCGCAACTTAGTAAGACCCTGTTTCAAAATAAAGAATAAAATACAAGGCAGGGAGTGTAGCTCAGAGGTCGAATGCTCCTGGGTTTCATCCCCAGACTCGCAAAAAATAAATAAATAAATAAAATCTTCAAACTTCATGGCCAATGTCAGGATTACTTCAATTCAGAGTCATTCTATTCTTAAAATTCATCACTGCCAATTACACTTCTAATGGTAGAATGAAGAAGGATTGATGAATACATAGAACTCTTTGAAAGATTAGCAATGGATCAAACAATTGGGTAGAAAAAGGGACAAATGGCCTTTATGTCAGGTGTGGAGAGAAATGGAAAAAGAGCTGTGTGTACATGTGTTTTTAACACATGGGACCTCACTATGATGTATAATTTCAATGCATCAATAAAAAATTGGTCTTTGTGACACTTACTATCTCTCCTTTATATAATTTTATTTTTTTATTTTTATTTTTATGCGGTAATGGGGATGAAACCCAGGGGCATTCTACCTCTGAGCTATACTCCCGTACCTATTTTTTTATTCTTTTTATTTTTTGAAACAGGGTCTCATTGAGTTTCAAAGGGCCTTGCTAAGCAGCTGAGGCTGTCCATGAACAGCAATCCTCCCATCTCCACCTCTTAAATGCTGGGATTACCAGCTGTGCCACCACGCTTGGTTCTCCTATATATTATGATCATTTCTATTCCTGCTTCATTGCCCTAGAAAATATGCTCCTAAAGAAACCCAGTATTACAGTGAAAAATATTGGTATTCATCACTTCTCTGCTCTTCCAATATGAGTCTTTGTTAATTTATTCAAATTTTAAGGTGTTCACTTAAAAAAAAAATAATGGCGCCAGGCATGGGGGGGGCACACTTGTAATCCCAGGACTTAGGGGGCTAGGGCAGGAGGATTGCAGGTTCATGGCCAGCCTCAGCTACTTAGTGAGGCTCTTCGCAATATATTGAGACATTATTTCGAAAATAAAGCATAAAAAATAGGGCTGGGAGTGCAGCTTGGAAGTAGAATGCCCCTGGGTTCATATTTTAGACATTACTCTCCTACTATAATATTACTATTAATCATAAATAAGTTTACTCGGTTTCTTACAATTCTCATGCAAAAATTGAAGTTAGTTTTCCATAGTACACAGACCCTATATTTGAGTGACGACAAACAGGATGATATCCAAAAAAGGTCCTTAACTTCCCCTCACTGAGGCAATAAAGGTATCAGAATTGGCAGGTGCTGCTTATTGATTCTTCTGCTCATTGCGATAGGGTCTTTATAAAACCTGTGCATCCTCCTTAACACAGCTCTGAGAGAAATGGCCAGTTGATTATTCCTAATTTGTGGCATGGCATAGGTGTATGTTCATTGATTTATTTTGAAATTTTACTCCAGAATGAATTTCTTGCCATATAAGCTTACAAGCTCCACGGCTTAAGGCAGCCTTTGTCCTTGTTCAAGAGTCTTGATTCTGGGAAATAATGTTCAGTCTTGCAGTGTCTCTTCCAGGAGGCCCTTTAGGTTTGCGTGAATGCAAAGCTCTTGGAAGTCTGCCTTGGCATCGTAGAGCTCCTCACACATATTAATTAGGACATCCCTTCAGACTTGACCTGACCAGGTAAGAAATCCTAAATATTAACATTCCTGCCAAATGCAGATTGGAGAAGTCACTTGCTGATCCTTGGCTAAAGCTTGATATTACTTCTTGGCTCCTGAGAAGTGAGAATGTTTCTACCAGGATGCTGCTACATTCCCTGAACAATTTAGAAATGAATTTCAGATGCTGCTTACAGTTTAGAGCCAAAACTCAGAACTAGGGCTGACCTTTCTGGTCACCCAATTTGAAAGTTCAATTGGATCAATGAATTTCAAGTTGCTTACATCAATCTTTTATATTTTTTTATGAGAAATAGGGAGATCGCAAAGCACTGTTGACTGCCACAAAGAGACTCCACATACTTAATGTGCTTATGGATTCTAAAAGGAAGAATAGAGAAAAAGAAGAAATCAAGGCAGAGAGGGGGGCCAGAGGGAGAGAGAGGGGGCCCAAGCACTAAACAAGAGCAAGGAAAAAGAAAAATGGCTGGGCATGGTGGCACACACTTGTAATCCCCGCGGTTGGGAGGTGGAGACAGGAGGATCACGCAGGTTCGAAGCCAGCCTCACTGGCGTAAGAGACCCTGTTTCCAAATAAAAAAGTATTAAAAAATATGTCTGGGAGTGTAGCCCGGAGGTAGAAGGGTTTCCAGGAACCCCAGTACCACCAAGAAAAAAAAAAAATGGAAAGAAAGTAAGGAGAGTGTTCCTTCTGAACACTGTCTTCTTTTATCCCTTTCTTTCTACTTGTTTTGAGAATTGCTTCCCAAATCATGATTTCTTGGACTTACTCATTTTATCATGATTTGACATTGTCTGCCTCACTAGTTGTGAATATTGCCCAGTTAGCACATTTCTGAAAGCCCCGACGGCCATGTCCTCAAGCTTCCTCCCCGGTTCCTGGAATTGACACTGAAGGACCTCAGCCCTATTTCTGTCTGTGGTTTTGATTCCAGCTCAGATTCTGACTACAGAGGCGTCCCCTCTCCTTGGCGAATACCTTTTTCTCCTTGTGGTGATCTTTCCAGTCCATCTCAAGGAGTCATAAAGTGCTGTTAAAACAGTCATCCCTCTTAGTCTGTCCTTGGGAGTCATCACACAGTATCGCTATTGTCCAGGGGTTGGAATCTGAGTCTGAGGCTGAGCTGGAAAGTTGGTTTTAGTATCCCAGCAGGGCCAGGGAAAATAAATCCCAGTGCGAGAATGTGGCTTGGTGTCAAGCAGCTGGAGCACCAGCCCCTGAACGAGATCCAGGAGTAGATGATCTGAGTGAGTGTGCATGGCTACCAGACATCAGTTTCATTTGACTAATATGTTCTTTTCCATCCAATTGAATGGATTTCCACAGTGTCAAATAAATAATATGTTGCCACGTTTGGCCCAACAAGAAAAATATTGGGTATCAATAAGCAAGCGGAAGCCACATGAAAGCCCGGCTGTGTTTCAGGAAAACAGGGAATAAACCCTCAGGTATCTTGAAATCCAGTCCTTTTTCCTTGTCAAAATGTTCTAGTAGCCAGCTCTGTGGGGTCCCTGGTGCTGTGACAACACTCTGGTCTCTGAAGCTCATCCAGCGCAGCCACAGTCCCAAATTAAACCTTCCGTGTTTACGAAGGCAGACACGAAGGTGGAACAATGGCTCATGACCCAGCTCAGAAGGCACCCAGGCGACTTCTCCTTAATGTCTGCTGGTTGCCAGGCACAGAGGTGGCATCTGGGAGTGGGAGAAAGGCTCGCGGATGCTGAGAAAAAATAAAAAGAGAGCAGGGCACAAAGGCCTGGCTCACAGCCTTGTGACTGTCACAGTCACAAGTTAAGATAATTCTTGTATAAAATTATATAATAATTTATAGATAATTCTTGTATAAAATGCTCTAAGAGAAACACAGGCAAATTGCTAAGGATCAGAGGTGGGGTCGATTGGTCTCCAAGGAGGGGAGCACAGGGGTGGCATTTGGGTGACAACACTAGCGTTCTTCTTTAAAAATATGCTGTTCTAATGCCATGTAATTTTCAGAATGTATGAAATGTACATTATAAACTATAATAAGCTCCCCCCTTAATCCTTCTCAATGTAGCACAAATTAGCACCAGTGGAATCTTAGAACTGAGTTGGAGGAATAATCAGAAAATAAAGACAGGGTAAGGGTGGTCATAAGCATTGTATACGTGCTGGTTAACTCAATTCTCATATTTCTGTGCCATAGGTACTATCCTTTCCTTACAAGAGTGAAAATAGAAAAGATGATTAAATTACCCAAGGTCACAGTGCAAAGCCAAGCGCTGTATTAAGTGCTTTATATCATTCTTTCAGTTTGTTCTCATAAAACTTTTGCTCTAAGTTCTGTACAGTGATTTCAGGGTGAGATGACAGACCTGGAACTTAGGAAGTTTTCATTTCTTCTCAGGAAGATATTTCAGATAGTAAACAAATTACGGCCCAGGGGCAACGGTATATTTAGAGAAGACAAGAGAAATAATTCACATTAATAGGAGGGTCAATTGATTCTCTAGAAATGGGGAGCCACTTGTAAGAATCACATTATAAAAATTATATTTAGAGGGAAAGGGTTGCTTGGTGACTATGCCAAAGACCTCAGCCAATGTGGTAGCCGTGAGCAAAGGATGATGCATCTGAAAGGCTTTCTGGAGATCAAATCAAGATAATTTCAAGGCTGGTTATTTATTTATAGACTGGTAGGAAAAACAAAAACCAATACTCAGATTTTTCAAAGTGACCACTTTGCTGAAATATGTTGGTGATACCAACCAAAATAGAAAATGGAGAACTTGGTAGGATTCTTGGGGAAACAAAATTTAATTTGAATGCACTTTGAGGTGGGTTACTGTGGGGGAAATTTCCACTTGGCTACTAAACATAAAAGTCTAGAATAACTCACTACCCTCTCTCTTTCCCCAAGAGAACAGTGCAGAACCTCACATTTGGAGACATTCTTGGGTGGGATAAGATCATAGACAGCATCTCCTTATAGGACTGACTTGCTGACAGATGCTCCTCTAGGGATCTTACATCAATCTTTACAATGATTATATGATAAAGGCATCCTAATATTTCCATTTAAAGATGAAGAAGCTGCCGCACAGAAATTATAATCCATCTTTCCAAATGTAGAACAGCCAGCGGCCTCCTAGAGAGGCACTCACCTTTCCTCAGTCAACATTTCTCATGTACTTGATTTCAAACTCCTGTGGCTAAACTTTCTTCTGTGCATATTTTCCTACCAGTTCTGGGAAGTGAGGAGAAGAAAGATGCTTCTGAAGACATGGTGCAAGTGCCTGTCTGTTATGTTAGATAATTCCTACACCTTTGGCTTTTATAAAATCTAGCACCCTGTTCTCAGCTTGAAGACTCTGCTGGACAGTTCATCTCCCTCTGCCTCATTCTTTCTTCTCTGCAGCATGGGAGAAGACTGATGATGGCTTCTTAAGGTGCCTGAAAGGATTCAGTAAGTTCTTCCATCCCAGGTACTTTTCCTGGCACAAGTGTATGTCTCCGAAACATTAACTCCCATAATGACAAATCAACATAATGAGGCTGTGCATGATGGCTGGCAATTTATTTTGGATTATTTTCCTTATTGGTTTAGAAAATAAATACCCTGTCCAGCCTTGCCATTCTAGACTTCAATCAGAAAGAAAGAAATATTACTAGTGGTTATTATTTAGAATTAAGACTAATTAGTCACAGGACTATGCATTTGGGGAAAGAAAGGGAGGTGGTATTCTAATGGCAAACTGAGAAGGAAGAGAAGAGGACCTCTCCTCAGGGTCTAGAAAGTCAGAAAAGCACAGCATTTCTCTGTTCACCTCCAATAGAATGAAAAGAGATAAATAGAATGAATTCCTATGATGCAAAATGAAAGGACACAGAAACCAAATGTTCAGATCTTCGGGTAGGCCTGCTTGGACCCAGCAGGAGCCTGGAATCGGTCCTTTAATGAGACATGTTCTAGAAGATCAGCCCAAGAACAGGACAGCCTTTGTCTGGACTTGTAAAAGTGAGGAGGGGGGATGCTCAAAACATAAAAGGCCAACTTGGACCATCTGGTTCTGCTACAGTCCCCCATCCACACGTCCGCGCTTGATGAGACCAATATAATAAATGAGGATAGATGTGTTTCGCTCCTGTCAACAGCTATCCGAGGAGAAAGATAAGAGAAGCTTTTGAAATTGTAGAGATCGTTTGGCTTTAACTCTTCCAGAGGCAATTAGTTCCATATGGGAAGCAAATCCATGCGGATGGATTTAACTATCAGTTCTGTAGCTGCTTATCAAGAGGCAGTATATTTTGTAACATACACATAAGCCAGACCTTGTTATAGTGGCACCTGCTTTCACCCATGCCGGGCAGCAAGGAATTAGCCTTGGACCACTGAAAATCTATGAGTAGGATTCCTTTAAAGAAATTAGTGATTTCTAGAATCAATATGAATAATGATAAAGTGCTTCCTAAAGTATGCTGAACAAAAGTGATGCTACTTTCCAAAGACTCTGAAATTCTTAAAATAGGACCCAGTATTTCATCTTATGCCATAGTAAAAACTGTCATCTACAGAAAAAACGTTCTAATTTTTCCATTCTCTGATGGAAATAACTGTGTAATTTTGAAGAAAATTAATTACTAGATAATGGGCAATTCATTCTCTTGCAAACGTCTCTAAGAGAATGAGACAAAGTTGGGGATAAGAGAAAGAGATAAAACACAAAGAAACAAAAAATGAAAAAATAAAGGGTAAAAAGTAAAGAAAAAACAGAAATAAAAGATGAAGAAAAAAATACCAATGACATCTTCTGTACCTCATTCTTTCCCCTAGGTCAGGATTGGTGCCTCTTTAAGAAACACACTCTTGGCCGGGCGTGGTGGCGCACGCTTGTAATCCCCGCGCTCGGGAGGCAGAGACAGGAGGATCGCGCAGGTTCGAAGCCAGCCGCGCGCGCTGGCTTAGGAGACCCTGTTTCCAAATAAAAATGTAAAAATAGGTCTGGGAGTGTAGCCCAGAGATAGAAGGGCTTCCAGGAACCCCAGTACCACCAAAAAAAAAAAAAAAAAAGAAACACACTCTTAAAAACATGATGTGGAGGAGGATTCAGGAGCGATGGCTGCAGGAGTGGGTCTTGACAGGCAACACAATTCTCAAAGCCAGAAAAGCTCAGAACCCCCCACAGGGCTTGTGAAAATACCCACAGGACAAACCTGTGGCCTTTGGGATTTGGCAAAAAATTCAGCCCATTATTCAAACATTTTGTACTAAGTGCAGTACATTTGGTCAGGCAGTTCCCCCTTAATTTCCAAACCCATGTGTATTTTCCAAGGGAATGTGATCCATATGTTTCTCATTCATTTACATTTAAATCATCATAATGCTGTTTTGCTGAGCTATTTGATGTCCAAGAAGCCTATGAGGCCTTTTACAAGACCTTTTAAAGGCTTTCTCCTTTGAACCTGCAAGTCACGGTTTTCCTGTACAGAATGGGAATTAAAATAAAGAAAGGTTATAGTTTCTTTTCAAACTAAATTCTTCTGTATTTAAATGGATAATAATAATGACAACCATTAAAATAATGTGATCTCAGAGGCAACCTCACATATAAATTTAGAGAAACCTATCAGTTGGAGCAAAAAGAAAAAAAAGTTCCAGCTTTTTCAGTGTACTAGCATGCACAGCAGTGGTTGGAGCCTACCCTGCTTGCAGGTTAAGTTTAGAATATTATTTACTTTTTTAGACCTCTGATTTTTCTAAAGTCCAACCCAGTTTATTTCAGACATTGAATGCATTTATGGATATTAATTGTAGCTATTCCAAAGGGTTTTATTTTTTAAGTTTGAATGCCTTTGTGCTGGAATTGCCTAGATCTTCAATAAAATTTATGAATTAACAAAATGTTGATTTATTCTTTAGAAAGTAGAAATCACAATATTATCTTCTATTTATTGAACATACTTATATGGGTTGGACATTTTATAGGATGCTATATAGACATTACTTAATTTAATATTTCAACAACTCTGTAAGTTTGTTAGTATTATTTCTCATTTCACAGACACAGAAACCAAAAACATAAAAGTTGGGCAAATTATGCCTAAATTAAGCAAACTTATTTTCAAATTCACACAGCTGCAAGCAGAAAAATAAACATCTAGTAAACCAGGTAAGATGGAGCAAACCTGCAATCCCAGTACTTGGGAGGATGAGACAGGAGGATCACACATTTAAGGTCAGCCTCAAAAACTTATTAAGATCCTCAGCAACTTAATGAGATCCTGTTTAAAAAATAAAAGGAAAGGAAAGGAAAGGAAAGGAAAGGAATAAAAAGGAAAGGATGAGGAGTACATCTGAGAGAGAATGCCTTTGGGTTCAATTCCTAGGACAAAAAAAAAAAAATAGGGTTAAGGATTAACAGCTATTACCTATGCAGCTTTCAGAAACCCATTCTTAAGACATGAAGAATAGGCTATAAATGTATAAACTTCTTTCATTTGTTAAGTTCCTATTATGTCCCAGGCAAAGTACAAAAGTAAGCAAAATGTCATCCTTTTATTTGAAGAGCTCTGAGTCTTAGGTCTGGAATGGCTTAATTATCAATGTAGTATGGTTATGTGCTATAATTAAAGACTGGATGTTAGGGTGTGAAAATGGTACTGGGAGATGGGATTCCAAGATTCATTTTGAAGGACCAAAGGACCAATAAAACACATGTCACTGAGATGAAGCCTTACCCATACTCAGTATTTTGTAGATGCTGGTTTTCTCCTCCTTCTTATTTGTTTGGAATCTTCCCTGAAGCAAGGTCTAGTCACTTTGGTCTCTTGGAAGATGGCCTTGATGGCAGTGCAAGGGATGTGTCTGGAGATACTTTAGATGGGCAAACCAACTAGTTGGCTGTTTCACTAACCATGGTGGATGAAGGTAGTAGGCTAGGGAAAATTAGTTATCAAGAACTTTAGGATATTTTCACCATCATTTTCCAACACTCAACCTTTTTTTTTTTTTTTTTTTTTTGCAGTACTGGAGGTGGAGCCCAGAGGCATTCTACCTCCGAGATATACCTTCAGCCCTATTTTTATATTCTTATTATGATTATGAAACAGGGTCTCACTGAGTTGCGGAGGGCCTCACTAACTAGCTGAGGCTGTCTGTGAACCACAATCCTCCTGTCTCAGCCTCCCAAATGCTGGGATTACAAGCATGTGTCACCACGCCCAGCTACACTCAGCCTTTTGGACAAAAAGCAAAGCTCATTCTGCAGTATTTGCTGAAAACTCAATTTTCTTTCCATCTCCCAATGTAATCTGTATGCGCTCACAGACCTTCACCATCTGTCATTTATAAGAAACACAAAGTTAGCTGAGTGTGGTGGCCCACATTTGTACTTGGAAGGTTGAGATAGCAGGATTTCAGGTTCACAGCCATCCTCAGCTACTGAGTGAGGCCCTTTGCAACATAGTGAGAAAGACCCTGTTTCAAAATAAATAATAAAAAAATATGACTTGGGGTATAGCTCAGAGGTAGGATGCCCCTGGATTCAATCCTAAAGCTACACACACACACACACACACACACACACACACACACACACACAGAAACACAAAGTTAATGATCATGTAAGCAGAAATTCTTTTTTCTAGATGACAATTCCAAGACTAAACTTAGTGTTTCTTGCTTTATTGATATTAAATTAATCTGAGCTGGGTGTGGTGGCACACACTTGTAATCCCAGCATTTGGGAGGCTGAGGCAGGAGGATTACACAGGTTCGAAGCCAGCCTCAGATACTTAGTGAGGCTCTCTGCAACTTAGTGACACCGTTTCCAAATAAAATAGAAAATAAGTCTATGAATCTAGCCTGAAGGTAGAAAGCCTCTGGATTCAATCTTCAGCATCACACACACGAAAAGAAATTAATCTGATATAATGACTTCTTAAAGGAGAAGAGAGAGCTGGGTATGGTGGCACAAGTCTGTAATCCTAGTACTTGGGAGACTGAGACAGGAGATCGCAGGTTCACAGCTAGTCTCAACTACTTAGTGAGGCCTTCTTCAATTTAGTGAGACCCTGTTTCAAAATAAAGAATAAAATAAAGGACTGGGGTTATAGCTCGGAAGTAGAATGCCTCTGGGGTTCATCCACAGTACTGAAAAAAAAAGGAGAGAGAGAGAGAGAGAGAGAGAGAGAGAGAGAGAGAGAGAGAGAGAGAGAGAGAGAGAGAGAAGAGGGAGACCTTCCAAATAGAAAGTGGCCAAAATTATTTATATAAATCATGCATTCATATAAATCCCTATTTCTTTAATGATCACAATCATTGTAACATACCTCAAGGACAAAGACTTCTATTTGACAGTTGAGAAATCCTGAAATAGCTGCCCATCCAGTTTCTCCTCATTTGCTAGTTTTAGTTATCCTTATAAGCCTTAGCTGACTTTATTCCCAAAAGGCCTTTTGTAACTTGGAAAAAGATTGAGTCTCCCATAGAAGAAATAATTCTGCCTCCAGACTGCATTTGAACTCTACCCTGAGCCTCTATCTGCCTGCTCTGTGGGTTTCAAACTTGTATCACACCAGTCAATTCCTTAAAGTCAATCAATCTCCGTCTGTCTCTGTGTCTCATCTCTGTCTCTGTCTCTCTCTTTCACTTTACCATATGCGTATATACATGTAGACAAACACACATACACACATACATATACATATATATATGTACACACACACACACACACACACACACACACACACACACACACACACAGTCTGTACTGTTTCTCTGGAGAACCCTGACTAATGCAGATGTCCTGCAAACCATGGCACAGCTAAGGCCCCTCTAAGGCCTCCGTAGACATTTCCCCTTTATCCACAGTTCCCTAGTCAGAGTCAGAGCTAAATCCAACTCTCCCTTTCTTCATAACCCTTTAAATCTCTCTTGTCACCCCCACCTCCCACATAACCTCCTAGCCTGAAGTGGCTTCTATGTTTTTTCTCTATCATCCTTAGACCTTCCAAGTCACCCTCCAAAGGGCCTACCATTCTGGGACTCCTTGTGTCCCCGACATATATATCTCTAGTATAGTTTTCATTGCAAAACTTCCGATGGATAAAATGTTCCATGTTGTTTCATATATTACATATATCTAAATTGGAAGTAAGATCAGAAGAATATAACAACAAAATGTTATTAGAGGTACTGATGACTAATCAGTTAATGATGGGTGATATCTTTTTCTGCTTTGTAATTTTTAATTAGTGTCAAATATTCTACTCTAAGAATTTTAGTTAGAAAGAAGATACACAAATTATGAGTTCTAAAAGAGAATTTAAGACCTAAGTGAAATTTAAATATAAAGACATTGCAAATTCTCTTCTTCCGTGAGCAAGCATATTCCTCAGTATCATTCGTAATGTACTTGGTCTCACTGCATCTCTGATGGCTTCATGTGTGAGATTATGTTGTCATCGACAGGACTTTGAGCCTCTCTTGAACTGTCTCACACCATAATGTGCAGAGTGCTTCATAATACCATCGACCTTGTTTGGAAGTATATCTGCCATGGTTTGGAAAGTCACTCAAAGGATTATGTGTTGAAGGCTTAGATCTGAGTGCATCTGCATCCAGAGGGGAGACTTGAGGAAGGGGTTGGATGATGAGGGCTCTGACCACATCAATGAATAAATCCACTGATGAATTGATAATCTGAATGGATTGTTGTGAGGAGGTGGAAACCATAGGAGGTGGACCTCGTTGGAGGAAGTAGAACCTTGAGGGTATGCCCTTGTGGACTCTATTTTGTCCTTGGCTCTTTCCTCTTTCTGCATGTCCCACTGTCATGAGCTGAGCAACTTTTCCCTGCTGAGTCCTTCTGCCATGATTATCTGCCTCACCTCGGACCCAGAGCAATAGAACCTGCTAGCCATGGACAGAAGCCATGAGCCAAAATAAACTTTTCTAAATTGTTCTTCTCAGTTATTTTGGTCATAGTGATCAAAAGTTGACTATCAGAATATCTCTGTTGTTAATAGCTGTGTGCCTCCAATTATGTAACTTGATCTCATGGGTTCTCAATTCCTAAAGTGACAATATTGAGACAATTATAGGAAGCATCAAGCCGTGTTTGGTCATAGTAGATGGCTGATAATTGCTGGTGTCTATTCTTGACACTACATGTTAATTTTCTAAGGACCTAACCACATACTAAACACACAAAAAATTAATGCATGAAATTATATATGAAATTCATATATAATTAATACACATAAATTATATATAAGATGAAGTGGGAGAAATTAACTTGATGTATGAAGGTAGAGCTGGGAAGAGGGACTCTTCTTTCTTTTTAGTTTTAAGCTATATTTACATAATTTTTCAAATCTTTATGTTTGAGTTTCATTATTAGGCAAATCTGTCCTACATATGTGACTTTACATACGTAAAGTGTTTCTTTTCTTTTTTTTTTTTGGTGGTACTGGGGTTCCTGGAAGCCCTTCTTCCTCCGGGCTACACTCCCAGACCTATTTTATATTTTTGAAACAGGGTCTCTTACGCCAGCGCGGCTGGCTTCGAACCTGCGCGATCCTCCTGTCTCCGCCTCCCAAGCGCGGGGATTACAAGCGTGTGCCACCACGCCCGGCGTAAAGTGTTTCTTTAAAAGATATATAAAGAGCAACTTTGATAGAAATGTTAATTAATCTGTTGCTCTTATTAGAAATTAACGTTATGGCCTAAAAATGGAGGATTTAAAAATTTTGTGCAAACAGTATTCTTTCTACATAGTTATAAATAGGAAGTGTTATAAATAGGAAATAGTTATAAATAGTTAAATAGTTATAAATAGGAAATAGTTATAAATAGGAAAATAGATTTATAGATATTCTTTTTCTTGAAAACTCAAAACTTCAAAAGTTACTTCAAAACTCACTGTAGCCAGATTTGATAAAGGCAATCTGTGTGTGTGTGTGTGTGTGTGTGTGTGTGTGTGTGTGTGTGTGTGTGTGTGTGTATGGTACTGGGATAGAACTCAAGGGCTTTCTACCTCTGGGTTATACTTCCAGACCTATTTTATACTTAATTTGGAAACAGGGCCTCACTAAGTTGCTGAGTCTGGCTTCAAACTTGTGCGATCCTCCTGCCTCAGCCTCCCAAGTACTGGGATTACAAGCATGTGCCACCATGCCTAACTAACGGTAATCATTTTAAATCCAAGAAGACAAATAGAACAAGTAAATTTTTTTCTAAATTAAAAGATTTATAGAGTACACTAACAAAAATATTCTGATTCATCAGCAAAGAATCATCAGTTAATGAGAAATAAAATTTATGTTTTTGCCGCTCTGTGTGTGTGTGTGTGTTTCCATTTTTCCAATTTCCACCTTGATTATCATATGCAATTCAAAGTTTGGGGATTGTTTAATATTGTTGTAGAAGAAATTTAAGTGTTCATTGCTGATTTTTATGTTCCTATATTTGTTTCACTTTATATAACTATTGATGAATTCAGTGTTGAAAATATGAGTTTTTTACTACCCCAAATTTTTATCTTTTAAAAAGCCATGAAAAGAGAGAAAGGAAAAAAAGAGGACAGGAGAAAAATAAAGAAGAAAGAAAGAAAGAAGGAAAGAAAGAAAGAGCATAAATATTTCTAAAATTTCACACAATAATTCTATTTAATTTTACAGTTACACAAATATGTAATAAAATTATACAAATATATAAAACATCTGCTTATGTCACCACAGAGTTACATAATATATTTTGTAATATTTCTAAAACTATTTCAAGAACTAAGGTTAAAGTGTTAAAACTTAAAGTAAGTTCTAAATGACTTTTATTAGATATTCTAGTATATGCAAGTTGAAAAACAAGTCCATACATTTATGGATATTACATATGTAAGGGCTCTGTTATTTATACTTGCTTTAAATCCTTGATGAAGCATCCATACATCAACCTGATCTTATGGAAGGTCAGAGTAAACAAAGTGTTTCCGAAGCTAAGTGCTCAAACACATGAGGTTATTGATTCTCCTGGAGTCAGGGGTATCATTTATTTAGCAAATGGCATCTGGTGTCCTTGGACCAACAATTCAGATATGTCACTAGATATGAATTGGTATAAATGAGCAAAAACAACCTGCAACTAGATTCCAGATGACAAAAAAATTGGGGATATTAATTTCCTTAAAAGGTGGCCAGTATTTCCTGGATTAGTGAAATAAGCATATGATGTTAACAATTTCAAATGGATTTCTTTCTTGGCTCAATGGGAAGAATAAGACAACATACACTTTGGAGGATTATCAAGAAGGAATGTCGATTAATACTGTAGGAATATAACTGGCTGAACACACTGGTTAAATCAGATTTTGACTTTCATGTCTACATTAGCTAAAACCTGCTTTTGAATATCACTGTCTAGGGTAAAAATGCCAGAAAAAGACAATAATAGTATTCAATGTCTACAGAGTATTTTCCATGTTCTGAACACTCTACTAAGCATTTTATATGTGCTTTTCTTTTCAGGAAAATTCACACACACACATATATGCACACAAATGTACACACACACACACACACACACACACACACACACACACACACAGCATCACTGCATGTGGTAGCTCCTTTATTTTCCCCATTGACCCTAGTAGAAAATGAAAAAAAGTCTGGAGACCTGTGTCTGAAAGAACATCTCCTAAGCAGGATAGGGTCCAGGGAAGCAGTAGAGGTTTTGCTGTTAATATGATGCCCCTTGAGCTCAGTTAAGAGTTAGGGTCAGGACAGAGATTTGATTGCAAAATCCCATAGTGGAAGATGCAGCTGCTGTTTTCTCTCAATCTCAAAAACCAATGTGACCACATAGGTAATCAATGGAACCCGGTAACTGTGAATTTGAAAGTAAAATATCAGCCGAGTATGGAGGTGCACACCTATAATCCCAGTACTTGGGGGTAGGGGCTGAGACAGGAGGATCACAGGTTCAAGGCCAGTCTCAATAACTTAGCAAGACCCTGTCTCAAAATAAAAAATAAAAAGGATTAGGGTATAGCTCAGAGATAAAATGTCCCTGGGTTCAATCCCTAGCACCAGAAACAAAAAAAGATAAATAGAATTTTTTTTTTTTTATCATGGACACAGCCTATTTTTTCAAAGGGAAATTTTAACAAAAGACTACATAAGTCTTTGGTTCTTGGAGGCTAAGAACATCAGGAGGAAACTCAAGAGTGGCCCAATCCCATTCAAGGGGTTTGAGTAAGTACTGGTATTTTTAGTCCTTCTGAAGTTTCCCACACCTTGTGGACATATGAAAGGGCTTAGTATTTAGGAGATTTTATTACCAAATCATAAATATTTTATTTACCCAAACCAGTAAGGAAGGAAGAAATGAGGGGGAGTTTGGGCCGCTTTCTGAGAAAATCCTTGCCAAAGCCCCATTTGCATTGACTTCACACAGCACTCAAAAACACTTTTGTTTTGTTTCAAATAGTTCCTTCTGTTGGAAGACAGCCATCAGGTATGTGGCAGATAAAATCATCTGCCAATATCCGGCTTTAAGTCTGGAAAACAAATACGTTGATGAACTTGATCTAGGTATCATCTTTCATGCGAGTGTCTATTCTGCTGTTTCTGAAGGTTAACTGGGCAATGAGACCAATATTGGTGCTGTCCTTTATACAGAGAAATCTAGTGACTCTCTCCATTTGGGTGTGTGCATTGAGTTTTTCATATAGATAAGAAAGCTTGCTGGGTCGCTTGACTAAACCCCAGTAGGCCCATAGAAGTAGCTTGCCAGGATGAAATGTGCAGACCATAGCTGAAAGGCATTGTAACTGGTCTGTGGAAGGGTTGAATACTCTTGCCCACACAGTGGTCCTCACTCATGTTGTACACTCAGGCTCCAGCCTCTCTGTGACCGAGGTGCCTGCTGTTAATCTCTGTTCTTTTCCTTCTGTTTTCCTCGCATCCTCCAGACTTGCTTTCCTGAAATAAAACTCATAATGTTATTGCTGGTTCCAAACCTTCCATGACTTCTTTTTCCCCCAGCAAAAGCAGACTGTAGTTTAGCTTATTGCTATTTATGACATTTGTTATTGAGTTAGTTTCTAATACCGAAGACTTAGGAGGTTTTACTTCAATATATATGGATTTATGTTTTTTTTCCACATTAACTGGAAAATTCTGGAAATATTGGGCCCCCTTTGTTACCTAGACAGGAGCAGTACAGCAGCTACCCCCTTTTAGGTTGGACATTCACATGTTCTTTGCCACAGTCCACATTCTTTCCTTCCCCAAGTTTGGGGTTGTCACTGTCTCCTTACTGCTTGTTCAGTTTCAGAATGGTAAGGAAGTAGTCCTCTGCACGTTCACCAAGTGGGAAAGCAGAGGTGTGTTGATAAACAGGCTTTCAAAACAACAACAACAAACAAAAGGGAAGGAAAAAATCAAACTCAGATGAACCATGCTGCTAATGTCCACGGTGTAGATACTTCCGACATGCCAGATTTGAAGTACCAACTGGAAATCAGTAAACTTGAGATTGAGAAGAGAGACTATCAAATGGCTTTCATACCAGCTCCAGCACAGCATTGATAGAGACTGAGGAAGATGCGTACTTCAAAATTAGAAAATATTCAAAGGGAGGGACTTACAGAATATTCTACTACCACATTGTTTGTCTGGCCCATGAGGACATTTGGGTATGCCATTCCTGTGAATGATTAAATGAAATTCAAGCAACTTGAAATGGTCTACATATCTCAGTCTAATCCCATCACAAATTTCTAACCTATTTGATGTCGTTATCCACATAACCTGACCAAGGATTTTAATAAGGATTTAACATGCGTGTGCTCTTGTGTGCGATGCTCCCTACACCTGGGATACCTTTTTAATCGTTTACACCAATTTACACAGTTTTCATAAAACTTTCCTAAGTGCTGTTGGACAAAATTAAATATTCTCTCATCTCTGTTTCTAGGTTACTTACCGTGCATTTTGGATTGTACATTGTGAGCCTTTTGAGGACAGGGACCGACACTTTACTGTCGTGTATATTCAAAGTGCCTCACATACACAACTGACTCCTAATAAATAAACACTCATTGAACACAAGCTATAGCTGAGCCCTAAGTAGAAGATTTAAGTTGTATTTATAAGATGCATAGAAATGCTTTTCAAATGTAAAACATGCAACCCCGTTATTTAAGACTATATTTTTATCTACTTTATTCAGAAATCACCAGGTTTTAAATTTTGTTCCCGCGTGGCATAAACAGAGATTACTAAATTGTAATGTATATGTTTCCTTGATTCTTCTGTTGATTTTTCATGAGCGTACATACTAAAGGGCATTATCCATAACCTGCACTAGCCATTGTCATTGCTAACAAGTAGCATATTCTCATAAAGGAAAATCTGGTATTTCTTTCTACATATAGTTCCTGAGAAATAAAAGCCCTTCACAAGTTTATACAGACCCACTAGTCCTAAAGCGGTGAGTGCAAATAGAATTTAGCTCTATGAACACAGCAGTCAAACCCAAATGCTGAGGAATGAACTGAAGAAATGGCTAGAAATGATACTTAGGAGTATTTCTTCCTGCCTCAGCTACCACACTGGAAAACAGAAAGAAGTAGCCTAGGTATCACCTACATCCTACCCTTGTGGTATTAATTTTAGGCACTATGTTGCCTCGAACAGAGGTTCTCAAAGTGTTTGATTTCAGAATCCCTTTACATGTTTAAAATCATTGGGGACCTTAAAGGCATTTTGTTTATGTGGGTTATATCTGTCAATGCTTGTTTACTGTATTCCAAATTAAAACTGAAAAAAAATTTAAACACAAGAATCCACAAGTACATACCACTAACCCTCAGAAAGATGATTCTATTCAGTCTCATGTAGACTTCGGAAAACTCCATTACATACTTGTGGGAGAATGACAGTGAAGAAACAGCATCATTCCTAGTATTATTATGAGAAAAGTTTTACTTCACCCGTTTTCTATAAGAATCTTGGGGACTCCTGGGGACTCTGAACCATATTTTGAGTGTTGCTGGCCTAGCATGTTAAGTGCAAGTAAACACATTTGTTGAATAAATTAATTAACGATAGAGTAAGCTCATGGCCAATATTTATTACCATTATTAGTGTTACATTTCCACAACTACCTTTAATGAACAATGACCAGTGCCTGCTTCCTTTTGCACTTTTATTGTCATACCAATCAATCAATTTCAGTTGCTAGCCAAACAGACTATCAAATTGAAAACCCTAAGACAACAAGAAAAAAAAAGTGCTATGAAAGAACAATTGTCTACCTTGTTTGAAATCTTTGTTTATAATGGTGTAAAAGGAGGCAGATGGAAAGTAGGGAAGGCAGGGTAATATTTGATGGATTCGGTGAAAGCTGAAATTAAATACCTTAACAAGTATTAGATCATTGATCCCATCACTTCTTTCAACGTCATACCATTACAAAATGCCATCTTAATGCAGAAAAAAGTCTAAATTGGTCTAGTTTTAGAGTGCATTGTTAAATTTTAAAATGCTGCATTTGATGCAGTCTTTCAGAAAACTCTTAAATACATGCAAAATTGCTCCTGTTTTTCCATGGCTCAGGACTTTTCACTTTCTTTCTCAAGGTCCTTTCAACTTAATAAATGTAGAAGTAAAGTCATAAAAAATAGTAATGATGCCTTACATTTCTAAGCATTTTTTGTACATGTTATTTAATCTGAGACTCAAAACAGAGGGAAATGAAGTCCTCTCTGAGAGAGTGGTAACTGTCTTGTGCACAAGAATTTGAATGTACACACTTAGATAAAGATAGCCTTTGCTTTCTTGCTTTTGCTTTGAGTGTGCTTTACAATTTTCAGCCTGTTGCCCATTTCAAGTAGATTAGAGAGTCAAATAAATCATTCCAATAGAGGACAATCTTGAAATTAAATGTCTATTGGGGAAATAGCTTTTCCATTTATTAATATTAATTTTTAACTTTACCATATGTTCTGTTCGTTTTTCCACCTCCGAAATTCAGGGCTCATGGCATGCATGTGTTTTTTCTGAAGACTTAAAAGAATGATGTTACACACCCAGTGGTCAGTTTATAGCCTCCCCATTCCCAGTTCTTTATCCTGATTTTAGTTCCATCCCAGGTATAGCCACATTCTGGTAAATCCCTTAAGCAAGAAATACTGCAGCCAATTTAAACAAAAGGAAGGGAGGGAGTGTTGCTGTGAATGGTAGCGATGCCAATGGGAAAAACGAAATCAACTGTTTGCCAATATTCTGTGGCCTGAGGGTTAACGTGTTGTCCAAATAGAACTTATAAAGTGAGCCTTAAAATTGAAGCATCACAGAGCAGGGGAAAGAAACAATCAATTTAGGATGATGAGATGTTTTTCTCTTTCCACTCTGGGCTGTACCTTCAAAAACTCAGACAAACCACAAGATAATAGAAATTGGTCATATAATGGTAAAATATTAATTTTATAAAATTGGATTGATGTTGGGTATGGGTTTGGATATAATTTATTTGCACACAGATTTCTATTTGCATTAAATCAACCCCATAATATGACATTGCCCATTCAGATTTGTTTGCCTTCCATAGATGAATATACAGTGATTCATAACGTTAGAAAAAGAAAACTTTTAAAGCCTTCAAATTAGCAAGAGAGTGACTATCAACTGAGTTCTCATAAACAACTTTGTTAAGTAATCTGTTGGTTTAGGCAAAAAGAAGACTACAAAATATTGTGAAATTATTAAAGTTAGAAATGATTTTGGCATTGACCCTTCATAACCTCCACTATGCCTTCCTCCTTCCTCTAAAAGTACTTTCTGTACAAATCACACAAATAGGAAAATAGATACTTAAAAAAGAAAAAATAGTGCCGAGAAAAGAAAAATTAAGTGTTCCTACCAACTGAAACAACTACTAGGGATCTTAGTTTTTTGTTAATGTAACATTAAAATGCCTGATTTATACCCAAATACTGCCACCATGTATTTAGATATTTCACATATATTAATATTATAATTTTATCCTCCTGAGTCTTTTGCAGGCTGTGTTTCACTAACAGATAATATTATCAGCAGTCCTATTTTTTTCTGCTTTACAGTGTTTCATTATCACGCTAACTCTGCAAAGTAGATGGCTAGTATTTTCATGCAGATCTTTCTTCCTCCAAATCATTCTACTGAGCTACAACACTGACTAAAACACAGCCATCTGGATCTGAATGCATTTGCTTTATTGCACCCCACACCTTTCCCCTTAGAGTAAATGCTCACCCAGGAAGTGACTGAGGTTTGAAGAGCAGGGAGAAGAACACTAATCCATAGCTGCTTGTGTAAGATAGATTCTGATGATAACCAAGCACCTTTCTATTTCTGGGACAATAAGGCCAACACTGAGCAAACAGATACTGGCTTTCTCTTTTTGTAGATACCAATGTACTCCGGCTATTATGTTCAGCAACCAACTTCTTAAGTTAGGTGTTTTTTATAAGTGAACTGAGAAAAGACCAGGGGTGGATGGGGTCAGTATTTGGTGGCTCTAGATGTAAGATAATAGTGGGGGAGGGAGGGAGGAGAGAGAGAGAGAGAGAGAGAGAGAGAGAGAGAGAGAGAGAGAGAGAGAGAGAGGAAGGAGGAGGAAGAAGAAGAAGAAGAAGAAGAAGAAGAAGAAGAAGAAGAAGAAGAAGAAGAAGAAGAGGAGGAGGAGGAGGAGGAGGAGGAGGAGGAGGAGGAGGAGGAGGAGGAGGAGGAGGAGGAGGAAGAGGAGGAGAAGGAAGAGAAGGAAGGAAGAAAGGGAGGAGGGAGGGAAGGATAAAGAGTAAAAAAGAAGAGAGAAAGAATGCAAGAAAAAAAGAAAATATAAAAACCATATGAAAAGCCAAGAGATATGCCAATATCATGTCCATACCAGAGAGTGAATCTCATCTAAAAAGATCTACTGTATGTCCAAAGTAAAGCCACTATTACTATTGGCACTTAGTGGTCAGTTACCACTTTATTACCAACCTGCCAATAGCACTTAATAGTTGCATTTAAAATCTGCTAGAAGATGATTCCTAAACTACTAAAATGTTAATAAAAACTAAGAAATTTGATGAATTTAAAAATTGTATTTATTTTAGGGTGTGAAATGATTTTCATTTGCCTCACAAGGATAAATAACCCATTTAAAATGGTCTCTGTAAAGACTACCATGCAGGCATTCAATGACATTCGGAATTCTGTAAAGAGATTATGGTAAATCTTAACTCATTTTCAAATGCTTTAAGCCGCAAAAGGATATCATAACTAAAATGCCTTACTGAGCCCCTAGAAGAAAAAGAGATGAGAGTAAGGTATGCTTTGGTGGAATATTATAGAGAAAATGTTGGAGACCATCCCCAATACCAGATTCCATTTCTATTTTTGACCACTCTCTTTAGAGGATTTGATAGATTCCTTTAGACCCCTTAGATCTTGATTCTTTAATTTAATCAGTTACATGATTGATTAAATTTTTTTATTCAAGTTGGAAAGCAATCATTATGTGAGCTATGATTATAGAGTGATTGATTTTCTTAAATAACAAGAATACCATGATTCATACAATCCCATGAGTGCTGTCCACTTCAGTCCAACTTGGAAACTAGGCATTCATTCCACTAATGATGACATTGCTCAAAATAGTTTTGGAATGTCTGTTTTAGTATTATCCCTTACATCTTCTTCTGGATTCTGTTAATATTGGCAAAAATTTGTTTTTTGAAACCAAATTCAATCTTTTGGAATGCTCAAAATCATTCATAACAAGTATTGTTGATGATAGTAAATGGTTTGACAGAGTAACGCTACTTTCTTATTTAATTCATTTTTCTAAATAAAACTGACTTGAATAAAAAGTATTAAAATTTGCTTGTTCTGCTTTTTAAAATTTTAAAGGGAAAAAGGGAGTATCTAAAAGCAATATAACTTAAAATAAAGACAGAATTTTATAAAGCAGCTATTTTGAAGATTAAGACTGTTTCATGAATGTACAAATTCTAGCTAAATAGTCCCACTAAGAATTTATCACATATGCATAATCTACTGTTGTGAATCTTGACATCTCAGTGTTTCCTACTACAAACTAAAGGAAATTCTACCAGCTCATTATTTATTAGGAAATGTTATGATAAAATTAGTTGAATAGTTTCTGTGTGAAACACTTATGCCTTGAAAATATGCTATTAAAAGACATCAAGAAGGGGATAAAAACAATTTGAGTTATAAGAAGACAAGAAAAAAATTTAAGCAAACCACTTATGGGTTGACTTTAATTTTCTTTTACTTATGGCTTAACACTATTTAATAAGGGTTATTTTATAAGAAAAAAAATAACAAATTATCAAGAGATGCCAGAACACAGAGCAAAATAGTCCATCTGGGAAAGTCTGACTGTACAGTGGAGGTCACTGAAGACTGAGATTCAATGCCCAAGATTGTCTATTGTGTACTTGCACAAACTTTAATATATTTGATCCTCTAATAAGTTTTAGGAGGCACATACTATCTCCAATTTAAAATGGAAAGAAATAAGACTTGGAGAAGTAAAATAATTTTCCCACAGCCAAATTCTGAAAAACTATTTCTGATTCTAAATCCAGGACCCCTTTCTTTACCTTATTTCAATTCCCTGACTAAAAATGTCAAACCTTCTAAGCATCACTGATTTAGGGAAATCCAGTAACAAAGAAATTCTGATAGAACAGAATACAAGATGAGGGTGGGATCCACTCTCTTGGACAGGAAACACTGATAGTGATGTGACTTCCTGGATTTGAGTGAAAGATATTATCAGTCTATATAAACACAATGAGGTAAATTCAATCATGAAGATAGGACTCACTTGAGGTGAACTGAAAATCTCATGGGAAATTAGGTATGTAGGGTGAAATCAGCTATGATGCTTATGACTTAGCCATTTGTAAGAAGACCTTTAAAAGTCTTGAATAGTCTTTCTTTAGACTCCTGTTATCTCTTGAGGAAAGAGGCAGAGGACCTGGTAAATCAGGACTTCTTTCTAATGCCCTGAGAACTTTTGAGAGTGGAGCAAATATCTTAATTAAGGGCCACACCTCTTTTTCAGCCAACTTCTCCAATTTCATGCCCATCTCTGCACATCACAAATGTATTATGACAAATTTCATTACAACAAATCTTAAAATATTGCTAGGCAGAGGAAATACACATTTGATAGTGATTTTGTGGAAATCATTAGTCCCAGGACAGTTTAGTCAATGACTTGTTAAAGTAGTTTAGATAAATTAATGAATGCTAAATTCATAATGATTATTATCACATTAGTATCATGAAGAAATGCCTTCTCCTGTGATCTGTAAATCATTGAGAACAAGTAAGCTAAGTTTTTATGACTCTATCATATAATAATTATAATAAATAACCACATAGTTAGATATTATTACAGATAAACAACCAAAGAGATTGCTAATCTTGTCCAGGTACATAGAACTAGTAGCATGGCAACTAGAATTTAAATACCCTCTGCCAGGTTCATAAACACTTGCCATTCAAACTCTTTCTTATCAGACAAAAATTAATTCAACATAAACACACACACACACACACACACACACACACACACACACACCTTAGTTACTATTAGTAAGAGAACAACTTATAAAACTTTATAGGATATGGATATGTAAGAAATTTTAAAAATTCTGACTTTACACATAAACACACTGCTAATGAATATGTACCACTGTAATTTACGGAATATATTTTGGATTTGCTTTAAATACATAGAACATAACCTTCAGAAACATTTCTATGATGGCTTTATCACTAAATGTCAGCTCCCCTCCACTATGGTTCAAATATTGTCTTCTCCAGAACCCATGATGAAATGTAATTGCCACTGGAACAGTATCAGGAAATGGGACCCTTTAGAGGTGAGTAGAACATGACTGCTCTACTCTTATGGGTGGTACTGGTCATTTGGGGGGAAAAAAAGTGAGTTTGCTTTCCTCTTGTTCTTTCTTGCACTTAAACCTTCTTCCTTGAAATAGCACAGCAACAAGGTCCTCACCAGACACCAGCACCTCATTTTTGGACTTCTTGGCTTCAGAATCAATGAGCCAATAAATTTATTTATTATGAATTTTCTAATTTCAGGTAACTTGTTTCAGAGCAAAAGCAGACTAAAGCATCTTCCCTCAAGGTACATCAGGACTCTGTCAGAATTGTACTTCCATCACACACCAAATGCTTCTCTGAAATGAACCAAGGCATCACCCCGAGTTTCTAAGGAAAGCTTAGGTTAAGCTTGGAGATTTATTTGCATTACAACAAACGCATCATCTTAGAGTATGTTGCAAATTGGTATTCTATTTTTTTCTTCACTAATTTGCACCAATTAAAACTACTCTACCATAAAAAGAAGAAACTCCATCAAAATGTCACATTCAGATGTCACATTCTTATAGTTGTTCTTCACATTTGGGAAGTCTGGTTAGGAATCAATGAGGGAAGGCCATGTTGAAACTTTACCCATTTTTAATCTCTTCAAGTCTTTTCTTCTCTCTCTTCCTTGTAGTTCTTCCCTCAAGTTGCTTGTGATTCTCCTTGCTATATGATGTGCAATTTTTTCTTAAACTTCCACTCACTGTAATGTTATTTTAAATATAATTTAAGTAAAATAACTCACAGCAATGTTATTTTAAGTGTGATTGTACCCACATCATTCTCCCCTACTAGACTGTAAGGGCCACATGGGTGCTGTGTGTAACCCAACCCTTTCTTGCTCAGAGGCTCAATCAGTGAGAGTATTGACAAATGAGTGACAGCACATATTCTCCAGGGTTATTTATTATAAGACACTAAAGGATGCTAATTCCTTTTCTTATTAGAAACTCTTGCTGATCTACTGGCTTTATCTTTTCAATCAAAATTCAAATAAGGGAAAGTGATACTACAAATACTGTCAGACTGGAAGCTCCCCAAAGTTTTTGGGCTTAATAGTATTGACAGCAAATGTTTCATCATCTCTGTGGGGGAGAAGGAGAGGCAGAAGTGATTCACCCCTCATATTACCTCTGGGGGACATGCAATTCACATAATTGCTCAAGTAGGAGGGAAGAGAAAGACTAATTTCAAAGACATGAGACTGGTCATACAAAAACAATTCTTTTGGGGTTTCTGCAACTACTGCTTTTTGGGGGAGGGGTACCAAGCATTGAACCTGGGGTAATTGCCTCTGTGATATCCCCTCAGCCCTATTTTGCTTTTTACTTTTTCTTTTCTTTTCTTTTCTGGTTTTTTTTTTTTTTTTTTTTTTTTTTTGCAGGTCTGGGGATCTGGGGATGGAACCCAGTGGCATTCGACTTCTGAGCTACAAACCCTGTCCTATTTTGTATTCTTTATTTTGAAACAGGGTCTCACTAAGCTGCAGAGGCCCTCACGGAGTAGCTGAGGCTGTCCTTAACCTTGATCCTCAGGTCTCAGCCTCCCAAATACAGAGATTACAAGTGTGAGCCACCACACCTTTTGAGTCAGATTCTCACTAAGTTGCAGAGGGTCTCCCTAAGTTACATAGGCTGGCCTTGAACGTGCAATCCTCCTGTCTTAGCCTCCCAAGTACTAGGATTACAGGCATGTGCCATTACACCCAGCCCAACTATTGCTTTTCTTAGGGGTACTATTTTCATACATTATAATATTCAAATTCACTAAGGATATTATGCTTTAGAGCAAAAGTTCGGTGGCCGATAAGTTGTTCTTTTAAAATTCATCTACCTAGCCGGGCGTGGTGGCGCACGCTTGTAATCCCCGCGCTTGGGAGGCAGAGACAGGAGGATCACACAGGTTCGAAGCCAGCCGCGCTGGCTTAAGAGACCCTGTTTCCAAATAAAAATATAAAAATAGGTCTGGGAGTGTAGCCCGTAGGTAGAAGGGTTTCCAGGAACCCCAGTACCACCAAAAAAAAAAAAAAATTCATTTACCTAAGCACTCTATAGAGAAAATAACTTCATGTCTTGAAATTAATCTAACTGCAAGTCGCAGAGACTTTGCCAATATTCACCTTGATCATTCTAGCTGGCACTGTTACAAAGTAGGGCACAAGAAGCCGCTTGTGAACATGTGGCATTTGATCACTCAGAGCGGGGAGGAACGGGCGTACACCTGGGACGTCTTTGGAACCTGATTGAAAACTGTGTGAGCATCAGGCCATGAAGGTTGTGTCTCCTGGGTTCCCACCTTTGTTCTACCGTGTAAATGTGCTCAACCCCAGGAAGACCTCTTTATTCTGATCAGAGATCCTACTACTAGCCACTCAAGGACACAGCAGAAGAGGAGAGGTCCGGCGGGAGGAAGCAAACCTCTGATCTATTTCCACTAGTGCAGAGAAAGGGTTGAGTTGTCGAGCCAAGTGGGACAGATCTTTATGGTCGCTGTGGTGAGGGGAATTCCCAGCAAAAAGCCAACTCTGAATATGCATATGAGGAGACAGCATGGTTAATCATCACATGGCACTGCAAGAGGTCAAACCAGCACAATGTGCTTATGCAGAAAACAGAAGATGTGTTCTTTTTCTCTATCCAGGATGCAAATTGCTTCTGCCCAGAGCTGACTTCATTATAAATAACCGAGCCTGCTTAGGTTCAAGAGGACTGTCACCAAGGGGCAACGACCTTCTGTCTGATCAGAATACCAGCTGACCTTAGTGCTGAATAATGCATAGCTACTTTGATGTTGTCATTTTAATATCATCTAATATTTAACTTGCTGTTGCCTATTTCTTATGGTGAAATAAGTCATCCCCACCTAGTGCAGACATCATGAGTTCTCTGTATGTACTCATGCTTGGGCTTTGGGTTTGAAGTTTCTCAGGAAGATTATATGAGCCTCGGGCATTGGAAAAGAGTTGTCCTGGAATCTGGGACTTGTTACCTCACCAGCGCTTGGTCATCCTTAAGAGAACTTTGCAGTATATGCTCTGGAGAGCCTGGAGGGCATTTCATTTTTGTCAAAAACAGTCTTCGTAATTAGGAAATGAACTAAGTTTTAAGAAGATTATGTAAAACTTCAATCATGTTAATGGGATTTTTAAAAAACCCAATAAAGACGTCATCCTGATTTAATTGCACTGGCTATTGGTTTATTAAACACTTCATTATTTGTCCCCTTATACACCATAGACTGATTGTTAGTGACAGTAAACATCCAAAAAGGAAAAGCCAATTAAAAAGTCGGTGTTTCAAAATACTCAGTGTTGGAGTTAAGAAGGCAAAAATTCTCAATGATCTAGTTACTCTCACATTTACTGACAACAGATGCAATGCTACAATTTCAGTATTACCTTCGACCCTCCATACATGTCTTTTGTAAGGTGACGTTTGCACAGGACTTGGAGCCGAAAGACATCAATAAATTTCATTTCTGTCCCCCATGTGCCTGGGCAAGTCCCTGACTCTGGATGCCAGTTTGCTCAACTGTAAAATGAAGGTGTCAGATTAGGCGTTCATCCCACTTCCTTTCGGCTACCACATTCCTTGCTTGTCTGGGTATTACCCAAAGCACTTCCCTTAGGTAGAAATTGTATCATTTTCTCCCTCACACAGCTCAGTCTAAGAGGCTAGCTCAAGGCCACATGTGTTCTGAGGAAGCAGCCACACTTTGAAGACACCACGGCTGCTAATATCTAAAGCATGCTTCCTCTCTAATGAAATAGTTGCCAGAAGGAAATGTCACATTCGGATTGATGGCTTATATTCACAAATAACTCTGTACAGCTCAAGACTACTTGATTCTAATTCTATCAGCCTCAAAAATTATAAGGCAGAAATAAAAAGGGATTTTAAAATTATCACTGACAAGGCTGTTGAAACATTGAACTTTTTAAAAGTCTAAATCATATTTGGATAAAATTACTGACCTAAGTAAATGAATAACTCATCTGTGAGGGAAAAATTACACCAAAATATGATTTAGTCATAAAGACAACTAGTACCCTCTCTCTGTTAAGAAGAACAAACAAAACAGATAAAAAACAGATAATATATCTCCTACCCTCAAAACAGACCTTTGTATTTATGAAATTAATTATGACAATGAGATTAAGAGGTTTCAAACACAGGCTGCTGCACTGTACTCTGGTAGTGCAATAACAACAATTATATTTGGAAGCTTGTAAATTAAAAATGTAAAAGCCTCCTATTTGTCTTTTCAGTTTAATTAGTTGCTAAGCAAGTACCATATTGAAGGTTGCATTCATGACATAAGCTGCTGGTTGCAAATCAGCGTTCTCTAAAGGATTCGCAGAATTCTTTAAACGGGATGTTGTAAATGCCCCCATAACGATGCATTTAATTTCAATTTAATATAATCACTTTTATATGTTAAATAGTTTAAAAAATGAATTCAGTGCCTATATGGGCCTCTAAATAGTCAGTTTGCCTCTCAGTCTTCACACTGGCCTCCCTGAGAGAAAAGCAAGTATTTTGAGAATGCATAAATCCAGCATACCAAGAATGACTCTGATTCTTCTCGTAATATAGCAACAATTGTCTTTTCTGGAGGAAGGGTCATCTATCTAAGGTGAATAGAGAAGATCAAGTTTATCCAAAGAGTTTAAGACAAGCGATAATCATTTTACTGTGAATGCTGAAGCTAAAATCACTGAGAGCCAAGCCTTGCAGAGTCTGGCTCCCCCGCATGCCTGGGATTTAAGAGGCGAGTGGTAGAGATTTTTATCCTTCCCATACTGCTTGGGGAAGACGGCAGCACAGGAGTTTAATCTCAAGTCCCCACTTGTCACCACTACCTTCGCAATAGATAAAATAATGAATTCTATGGAGATCTTAGTCCTTGCCCTCCCAGCAGTTTAAAGGGATCCACTTCTCAAAAGTAATTATCATTAATGTGGCAGACCCTCTCTTACGTGCTTCACATGATTTTAAAAATCCTCAAATTTATTTATTTACTGGCTTTGTTTTAAAGATGAAGCGATATAGGCTCAGACGAAGGATACTAGGCTGGTGAGTTGTGGAATCCGTATTTGAATATGAGTCAGCTTGTCTCCACAGCCCACGTCTTTTCCACAGTCTGTACTGCATCCAAATGATAAAGTGTGGCTTGTGTTCAGCCCCAGAACGTCATTCGGTAACTGAATGAAGGGTGTGAACCATATGCTTACCTTGCTCAAGGGTTGTGCTGTGCGCCCATATACAAGATACTTACAGCCACGTGCACACAGAACAATGGTGGGTTTCCTTTCACAAAGCAGTAGGAAACCCTGGAAAAAGAAACTGACCTCTACTTTGTGACCATTCCTTTAAGGTGCTTATTTTAGTACCTGCCTCTCAGTGAGACAACCTGCTCAGAAGAAGGTAGCTCTTCCCACTGTCTCAATTTCCTCATTTCTCAACTCTAAATAATCTAGAATTCATCTTCACAGGCTGAATTCATTTTCTAGCTGCCAAAACTAATTTAAACATCTTATTTGGCTTCTGTAGTTGTTATACATTGATATTCATTCTTTCCTCAAAAAACATTCCTCTGGTTTCTGGTTTTCCTCCTCCCTGTCTTGCTGTCCATTCTCAGTTTTCCCAACAGACTTCTCCTTTATCTATCCCTAAAATGTTACAGGCACCAGGGTTTTGCCCCAACTTTGTATAGTTTTATATGGTACACCCTGAGTATATCAACTAAACGCTGAAGGTTCCTACTGGCCAAATACCCTTAATGGGCATCTCATATTCTTTTATGTCTTGTGAAGTAAAGTACTAACATTTTTTTCTGAAATGAACATTTTACCATAAAATAGTATTGGGAAATAGACATCTTTACTCCTTCTTGATAAAGGGCACATTTACTCAGAGACTGGAAGATACAATGTACCTCCTGTGGACAAAGGCAGCCATGCTTATTGCCCATTATAAAATATTCAGGTCCCCCAGCTCAGGTTTCCATTCCTGTAATGCAATCCCACTGAGTGTGTAGGTGCCATCTGGTACCCTTTAAGTCACTCCATGATGATGCTCTGGCTACTGCTATTGCTATTGCTATGAGTAATAAACTGCCCTTCATTTTGAACCAGGAATTTCATGTTTTCTGTTAGGATCTATGATCCATGAAATTGTGGCAAGCTGACATTAATTTGAAGGTAGGATAAAATATCAGATCTTTCACAAGGCTGAAGAAAACCCTGTGCCATTTAAGACATCGTAGATTATAAATAGAGTGGTGGAAGGGGAAGAACTGAAAGAACAAAAGAATATGTATGAGAGAGAAAGAGCGAAGGAAGGAAAAGAAGAAGGGCATAAGGGAGTGAGGGAAGGAGAGAGATATAGAGATAGATGGACAGAGAGAAAGAGAGAGGGAGAGGGAGGGAGGGAGAGAGAGAGAAAGAAAGAGAGAGAGAGAAAGAGAGAGAGAGAGAGAGAAGTGGGTGGTGGGGCAGGGCAGTCTTTGGAGAATGAATGTATCAGATTGGTTTAGACTTACCAAATCCCACCATGAGAGCCTAGAGTACTATCAACTTCCTCTGAAAGACATAGACTTAATGGGAAAGGGCTGGCCACATGAAACCAGATCTGACTATGAGAAATGACAAATAATTCTGGAGAGACAATTAATAGCTGTACTCCTGAATGCATAGCCTAACCCCACTTGTATTCCAAACCAGTGTTACATTTCCATGGACATCTCCACCTAGTTGCCCCATAGGCACTTGAAGGTAGATGCCTATTCTCATCATCTCCCTTTATCTGAATTATCTGCCTCATTGAACAGCACTTGTATCTCTATGGTTAATGAACCCCCAAATACAAAAGTCTTTTTAATTTTTCCCAAGTCCCTAGCCTTACGTCTTACCAATTACTAACTCTATTTATTTCAATTTATTTTTTTAATTTTATTTTTATATGGATCATATTGAAAATGGCATATTCACACAGTGTTTGGTTCTCTCCCCCTTGCTTCCCCTTTCCCCCCTCCCAACAATGACTATCCAGGTTAACCATACTGCATTCACACTTATACACATATTTGAATGTAGCTTTGCTATCTGAGCCTAAGGCCTCTAGTATGTGCTGCTATTGCAATACTTTACATCACTGTATTATCATTATCATTTAGAAAATGAGAATAGTGATCTACCTTCAAGTGCCTATGGGGCAACCAGGTGGAGATGTCCATGGAAATTAACACTGGTTTGAAATACAAGTGGGGTTAGGCTATGCATTCAGGAGTACAGCTATTAATTGTCTCTCCAGAATTATTTCTCATTTCTCATAGTCAGATTTGGTTTCATGTGGCCAGCCCTTTCCCATTAAGTCTATGTCTTTCAGAGGAAGTTGATAGTACTCTAGGCTCTCAGGGTGTGATCTGATAAGTCTAAACCAATAAGTCTACACTATATCGTAATTTTATTTTCTTATATAGTGTGAGGTCCTTGATGACAGAAGTCCATCTTGAGATCTTACCGTCCATCATGTAGCTGACCCAGAATACAGACTCATCACTGGACACTGAATGAATAATCCTGGAGCATGCAGAGTCAATGTTTAGTTTTTCAGTGTACACATACTGACCATCTACAATGCTCTACCAAGTACTAAGTGTTTTCAGTTTAATTTTGTAGTACATAGACATTATCCCTGAAGAGGTCACATGACATATAATACTGCTAATGCTATATATTTACTTGTATGAATATCTAGTTCTAGTGATTGATTTTTGATGATGTCAAATACAGTAGGGCTGCAGATATGGTATTTTAATTTATTCATAATTGCACTCTATTGCTTCAGCTAGAACAATCAGCTAGAGTTTGTCAAGTAGGTTAAGCTTTGCTAACATGAATAGGCAAAGTGGTTGAACAATCTGTCCAGTTCTCAGGGGTCCAGAAACCATTATCATCATCTAAATACTAACCATCACTCATTCCTTTAAGAAAGCTCTATTAATTCTAAAACATGTTTTATCAACCTTATTTCCAAACAGAAATTAATTTTTTAAAATTACTATAGCAAATATTGATTGTATTCTTACTCAATGCCAGGCATTTTTCCTTCAGTATTCATATTATTTTATTTAATTATCTCAATGCGACGGAAGCCTTTTTTTATTCATCTGTGTTCAACAGTGTATTGGTATACTATTGCTGTGTAACAAATTATGACAAAATTTGTGGCTTATAAATTTGTGACATATCTATTCTGTAGATTAGAATTCTGAGCAGTATAACTGAGTTCTCCCATCAGCTCTTTAAGGCTAAAATTCTGGCATCAGCCTGGACTTGGTCCCATATAAAACTCAGGGCTCCTACCCCACTCATGTTCTTGAAGCTGTAGAATTCAAGGCAACCAGGCCTTCAAGCCAGCAAGAGTCCCTTTCATACTTGAAGTCTCTGTCTTCTCTGTCTCTGAACTATAGACCCACATGTTAGATTAAGTGAGGCCCATCTGCACAAATTATCTTTTGAATTAATCTAAGGTCAGCTAACCAATAACCTTAATTACATCTCCAAAATCCCTTTTGCCAGGTAATATGATCTTGGAAGTAATACCTCCTTCTAGTCATAGGTTCTGAACACTCAACAGGAAAAAATTATACAGGATACAAATCATTAAGGGTCATCTTATAGTACTGCCTACCACAACTAGTGAGGGACCTGCTGTTTAGAGAAGTCATGTTGCTTGACCAAGGTCAAACATATATGAAGTGCAGACCCAGAGATCAAAACCAAACCCATACTATTCAAAGCCTTTGATAGTAACACCTATGATGTTCTTTGGACACCACAGAAACGGGCTTTGATGACCAAGTTGAAATATATAAATCTTTCCCCTTTCAGAGCAGTTCAGTTACTTTCAGAGAAGGAGTAGTTTCCTTGCCTTCTTTTAGAAGTCTTTTAAAGACCAACATCAAGTTAACTTCATTCTATTAACAGTTGCTAAATTTTTGGTCAGGTGCAGCTCACATCAGTCTCTCCTCTGTTCAGAAATCTTCTAGTAACTTTCTGTCTGTTGTCATATCAAATCCTAATACTCCAACCCCATCCTACTTTTCCATCTGTATTTCAACTCCTTCAACCATGCACTTAACCTGCCCCTCGCTGCCCTGTGCATTATTCCCAGTGGCAGTGCATGCTGTTTACTTGGCCTGTACTTGCTTCCTTTTTATACCCCTTTATCAAACCTCAGCTCAAGTCTCTTCTAAAAAGACCTTCTCAACTCTTTCTGTATAGATTGATTCTATACTTAGTCAGCAGCCATACATCAGCATTTAATTATTCTCTAATTTCTCATGGATGCTTGCTCTGTTTTCTCAACAAGATGGCAAGTTGTTTGGGTTAGGACCATACAATTCTTTGTTGACAGCCTCCACACCCCTGAAAACAGCACACAAATCACATTGTAGACACTCAACACATATAGGTTGACCAGTTGATTGATGGAGTTCTCCCAAGTTGGATTTCTCTTTCTCAATACAGAGAATTTGCCCAATGTTTAGAAAGCAGCTTTAGCTCATCCAACGATGCAAACTGTTGTCATTATGCGTTCAGTTTGGTTTTGGACATTAGTACCAGGAATCTGTATGGCTGCATGCCTTCTTGTTCTGGAATAGGCAACTTCTACCCTGGGGCTAACGGCACCAACCCAAGCTTTCAGAACAAACTTTTCCAACATTCCACTAGCTTGCATGCTGTTCCCACCAATTATTCTCAGAGTTTTATTTTGATTAGGAATAAAAAGACATGATATTTGAGGATTTGAGTTTGTGTGCAAAGCTAACACAGAACATTTAAATTTGTTTGCTTTCTCAACAAAAATATTAGGAAATTCAGTCATATAAGATGCTTAAGAGATGCAAAAAGCAGGAAGGGTAGGACAACGACAACTACTTGCAAACAATGCTGGGCTCTGAATTGATTTAGCATCTTGGAAATAAGCCTCGCATTTATAAGAGTTCAAGAAATTGGCTGCTCACAATTTCTCTTTAACATATTTTTCCAATAAATTTATAGTTTTTTAATTTAAATTATTTGTGATACTGTCAGAAAAAAAAAGTATCTAGGTAAATCCAATT
Organism: Muscardinus avellanarius; assembly: GCF_963383645.1. NCBI lineage: Eukaryota > Metazoa > Chordata > Mammalia > Rodentia > Gliridae > Muscardinus > Muscardinus avellanarius. The sequence goes on along the minus strand of NC_137789.1, from coordinate 25,266,602 downwards.
ATTCAGAAGCAATTGACATAAAATGAAGACCTTCTAAATTGCTGTGGGTCTCACTAAGTGGCTGAAGCTAGCCTCAAACCTGAAATTAAAAATAAAAGAGAGTTGAAGATGTAGCTTCAACCTCATACAAAAAAAAGAAAGAAGTAAAAGAAAGAGAAGGAGGATGGAAGAGAGAGAGAGAGAGAGAGAGAGCGAGAGAGCGAGAGAGCGAGAGCGAGAGAGCAAGAGAAAGTGATCTGCTGCTCCAGCCAGGGAGAGAGACACCATTGTTATTATTTGTGGCTTTCTAATCCTTTAGTATAAAATCCTACCAGATATTCTTCCTCAGGAGAGCCAGTGGAAACATCAATAGACTAATAACAAAAAAGAAATAAGTTTATTACCCACAAATCTTCAAGGATTCAGTGCTGTTCAGAGTTAAAATAATGAGATAAAATTAATATTTTTGGGGTCTCTCTACAACCACATGAGCAAGTAATACATAAAGTCTAAAACCATGTTTAGCATAAAGGTGAAATATGTGTGGAACTCCTACCTCAAGTGTTAAATGGGAACCTTTGGCTGAATTCTCTGTAGGCATCTCTTAGCTTCTGTTTTAATGGACAGTATTGTGTGGCTTTTGAATGATGCTCTTCAAAGCTGACTGACCTGAACTAAATCAGTTCTAATTACATGTTTCCATACAGACACATCCAGGTTGTATCAGTAGGAGTGAATGGGAAGTTTCACATCCTAGACTTTCTAGCACGGAAACTGGCTGTGGCCTTGGTTTTGACCTTAGAGAGGCAAAGAACCAGGGTGACAGACAGCAGTGATTCTCAAACTTATGAGGCAATTGCCAGTAATCAGACACAAAGTAGGTTGGCTGTCTCATTCCTTCTTCTTGAGTATCCTTTTTGCTAAATGAAGCCAAATGATTCCCAGGATGAAGACAGTTAAGAAATGCAGATAACATCTATTAAGCAGCTTCTATGTACCATGGTAGAAAACTTTAATTTGGCATCTTGACCTACCACAAATATTTGGTGTAAGCATAAATATGGACATTTTAGAAAGGAGAAAGTTGAGCCTAGTGGAGGATTAATAGCATAACCAATAAAAGATGGTGACAAAACTCAAGCTCTGGTTTCTCTAACTCCAATTCTTCTCTCTCACCACGTCATGCTACCCAATATTAACTGTCTTACTGCTATTTGAACACTGAGCTGAGTCGAGATGTAAGGAATATCCAGCAAAGCAAAAGTTAGAGCACTGTTTTTTTTTTTTTTTTTTTTTTAGTTAAATAGTCTCAGCATGTTAATGAGCTCCAATACTCTGGTGTCAGCAAAATAACACTGTTAGAAAAAATTGTTCACTAACTTGTCTGACACAAAGTCCCTTTTTTTAATTTCCCCCTCACTGAGTTCTGAAAGAAAAAAAAATGTGCTCAAACACAAGTGTCATTCCTAGTATTACCAAGTTTTAATTTTATTTTTTAGTTCTTTTCTGTGTCTCTTTCTATTTATTTCTATGACGCCTATCACCATGGTGTCCAAGTATCCAGACAAACACATTAAGTTAAAACAAAACATATGAGAGAATTAAAAAGAAAAGCTTCTCAGATCCCTTTTTTTTTTTTTGGAGCTATGTGGTTGATTTAGAGATAACTGATTATGCTGCACAACTCCTTGGCTAAGCTGGCAATGTTAGGAAAGGGCCTTGATGGCAATTGCTATTACTTAGCAATGAAAATAAGATTTACCTCTCTACTTTTTGAATTAATTAAAAGAAAAGGAAACTAAAAAAATATCAAAAAGTAATCCA